>NC_041338.1:20874891-21482391 GCF_004354835.1 Perca flavescens
TTGTCCAGTTGTGAAGAGCTAACAATTAGAATATAAGACTTAGAAATAAGACTTTGAGTCATTTGATCAGTGTCAGCTTCGGTCTTCATTCTCTTTTCCAATATTACTCTCATGAAGCATATATTTATAGATTCTGTTAGTGAAACATTTTTTTACTTTGTTTTATATGAATAATCTCTTTTTCCTTTTGTGATCATTTTTATTTTTACAGCAAGATGTTGAGAAGTTTACAGACATAGAAAAACTCTACCTCTACCTGAAGTTGCCTTCTGGTCCCAGCAGTGGCAATGATAAAAGGTATGTCACAGACACATACACACTTTACTCAAGATTTCCACTTTGCTCTTTGGTCTTTTTTGTCTCACATATACACAGCTGCGTTGTTGGGGCTCTCATTACATTATTGGCACTTTTGTCTCATTGCTTGTCAAAAATTCAAGTCACTATCCACTGGCTACTTTGCAGACACTGTTTAGGCTGTTAGCTCCTAAAAATGTTAGTTTAGTTTTTTTACATTTTTGAGGGTTGCTTGTCACTGGTGAGTTTCTTATACAAAATTATCATTCATTTTTCAGCTGTATGATTGATTATCATTATGAAGCAAACCACTGATCTATGTAGACTTTTGCTATACCTAGCTGTCTGTGTTTCATTTGTTTCCCCATATCTATTCATCACCCCAACCCCCCAATTCTGCCCATTTGGACTGAGAATGAGAGGGTGTCCTCCACTCCTGGATTATGGTATTAAAGTTTCTGTATTAACAAGAAATGATGCATACAAATTGAGGACACTGCCTCACCAGATTTATTTTTCTTCTGTATCAATTTCAGTGATCAGAGTTCCATGTCGTCAAGCCGTACTCAACAGATGTATGCATTTAACTGGATACGGAATCACCTAGAAGAGCACCCAGAGACTTCACTCCCAAAGCAAGAGGTGTATGATGAATACAAGTGAGTGTGTGTGACCTCACTGTGGGGTCAGGGAAACAGATAAGAGGACTAACAACAGTATGTATTTCACTTTTAATCTTATGGAGGATTCTCTTCTCGTATAGGAGCTATTGTGACAATCTTGGCTACAATCCACTGAGTGCAGCGGACTTTGGAAAGATCATGAAGAATGTCTTTCCTAACATGAAGGCACGTCGACTGGGCATGAGGGGCAAATCCAAATATCCTTTAATTCTCATGAACTGGTCAACAAAGTTTTCCTATGCTTTTATTTGTCTGTGCTTCACTTTATTTTGTCTACATAGTCTTCATATTGTGAGCAAGTTAGTGGATGCTGTTAGTCAATTGATGACATATAGTAGTGCCATTCAGGTGCCAAGATTTGAGGAGGCAGATCATGTATTTCTTCTTTCTCTTCCTAATCCAGCTTTTGAATAGAGGTAAGATAAATAAAGTTTGTCTGTTTACGTTTTTTTAAGACTAAAGGCAAATGCTGTTTGAATTACAAATATTATGAATAATGCACAGGAAGAGGCACAATATATAATCAATGTACCACAGAGAAATCCAACCATCTAAAATAATAAAAAAAGTTCAAGAAATTCCACAAAAAAGCTGTGTTAATAGTTCTCAGTTGTGCCAGTGCGCAACGCATGGTTCTGTGGTAAGAAAAACACTATTGCCTGAGGACTATTGCAGGCAGATTTAGATGAGATGGTTTTTAAACATTATGTTTCAGACACCTTAACTCCTTCTCACATACTGTTATAGCGGGTTAAGGAAGAAAGCTTTTGTTCACATGCCATCCTTACCCAACCTGGATCTGCAGAAATCTGGTGATGGGGTGAGTTAGACTGCAAAAAAAAACCTATGGTAAAATATATTTTAAAAATGGTCTGATGCTCATCCACCTGCTGCTCTCTTCTGTAGTGTGAGCTGATGGAGTCGACGGGCCAGTCCCCGAGCGCTGAGGATGAAATGAGATCTGCAGCCTGTGGCCTGGTGTGTGAGTGGGCCCAAAAGGTCCTGAGTCGTCAGTTTGACAATGTGGAGGACCTGGCCCGCTTCCTGCTCAATAGCCACTACATTGGTACTAAGTCCATGGCTGCACTCACTGTTATGACCGGAACACCCACAGGTAAAGATTTCCTCTGATCTGCTGGTGTTTCATTTTTATTTTACTGCTGTGTGTGTGCGTGTGAGGAGGGATATGTTAAGTTGAAAAAGCACATTTGTGATTACCGTATGTGCCTCATGATGTTCACTACTGGACATCGTGTTTTCTTAATGTGATGCTGCGTGTGTCTCCTAAAACAGTTGTCAGCTGTCCATGGTGCTGAAAATGTAAATAGGTTAATTCAGCTGTCTGTAAACCATTTGGGGTGGAGAAAATGTTTGCAATGATAAACCTAGACCATGGTAGAAAAGTATGATAATAATTACATGGCTAAAATGGTCTACTCCCACTAAACAACTTTATGGAAACTAACAGAGTAAACCCATCTTGTGTACAACATTCAATGGTTTTCTGAGAAATTATAATTTAAATAAATGGTGACGTTATGGCAGGGCAATATGGTTTAAGATTAGCAATGGTAATATAAAGTTGAGTTTTCAATTTTAAACTCTCTTGTACCTTGCAATACTTGACAATACTGTGCATAATACTTCCCTTGTTTATAAGTGGCACTACAAGTTCAGAACTATTAAAAACTGTGACTATTGACCATGCCTGGTTTGAAGTGCTTTGCTCTCACTGACACTCCATCTTTGCTAATCATAATTCTTCAATTTGTTTCTTCTCTCAACAGGAATGAAGACGCCAACTCCAGCCTCTGCGTTTGTGCCAACAGCTGAGGCAAACTCTTTCCAGCCCCAGGTGAAGACCCTGCCCTCTCCTTCTGTTGATGCAAAGCAGCAACTGCAGCGCAAGATCCAGAAGAAGCAGCAGGAGCAGAAGCTCCACTCACCCCTGCCCAGTGAGGTCCAGGTCAAGAGAGCGGAGGCCAGTACCCCTGGCCCCACCATCCCCTGTGGTAGCCCTGCTTTGCTCTCCCCTCAGCCCACCATAGGCATCGTGGTAGCAGCTGTCCCCAGCCCAGTCACGGTATTTGGCCGAATTTCTCCCACTGATTATACTCAGATATCTTATTGAAAAATGTGCCTAAATGTAATTTTATATTCTTACTTTTCTTCCCAGGTACAGAGAGGTAGGCAGTTGATGACCTCACCCAGCCCTGTAGGGACAGCAGAGGGGAAAGTGTTGCCTGTGAACTTCCAAGTGGTCACTCAGTCTCTTAAACAGTCCCCCAAACATCCCCAAAACATCTCAGCTAGTCCTGTGGGTGACCGGCTGGCACGACACGGCACACGGTACGCACAAATTCTGCCCAAGCCCTCTGCCACCAGTGCCATCACGCTGCGCTCACCCCCTACCCTGCTCATCACTAACAGTCCCATAAAAACTGTGATGCCAACTCCCCACGTCAGCTCAGTCAACGTGGTAAAGATGACGGCCATTGCTCTGGCTCCCAACAGCAGCAGCACAACCGTGCGTCCTGGCTCTGCGGGTGTGAATACCATAGCTGCTTTGGACGATTCCCAGCAGCCACACGGTGGGACCTCATTTGCCCCTCAGTCTTCTGCAATTAGACCCAGTGCCGTAGTCTCCACCCCAATCCTCTCCACTGACATTAAAGTGGTGTCTGAAGCTGGAAATGACAGTAACCCCACCCATGGCACAGAGAAAACTGCTGTTGGGGCCAAAGAGGAGAGAATGGTTAAGTTCAGGGCTGCCAGTGAGCCAAGCTTCCTGATTAAGTGTTCTCCCGGACCAGACAAAGGGGCGAGGATAAAAAGTGACCCCACATCCCCTCCTGTCTCTGTAGCTGTAGCTGGGACTCAGGACAGCAATAACAGTAACTGCCATGACAGTACTTTGTACTTGACTGTTGATAATCAGAACTCCAATGGCAACACAATATCTATAGGCTCATCCGCTGTTACCCCAACAACGAAGGATCCCTGCCTAGATGCCAAGAGCCCCAGGAAGCGCACAGGCCCAGTCGGGGAGTCCCATGTGATTCCTGTGAAGAGGGTGTTTATCTCCCAGCAGCCACTGGCTATAATTGACAATCCCAAACCTGGAATCAATGCTGCATTGAAGAGGATCCCCAGACCGGGAACCCCTGCCAGACCAGAGAGTGCCCCCTGCAAAGTGACTGTGAAACACACCTCCATAGGGCCCACACAGATTCTTGCACTTTCTGACTCGCCTATCACACACACTGAGGGCTCCCAGACTGTTGTCAAACCCCAGGTTTTGATGGTGAAACGTGAAGACCATTCTCTCAGCACTGATACCAGCACTGGAGCAGCTGGAAACAACACGTCGGATCAGGCTTTGCTACGGCAGATCACCGGGGACCCACATGCCATACCAGCCAACTCAGGAGCACACGAAGCCTCTGTGATGAGTGACTTAAAGAGCACAATATGGGAGGAGGGAGAACTTGATGAGCTTCGGAAGCAGGCGTTTGCGCAGCAGATACCAGCAGAACACAAACAAGCCCCTACTGACCAACTTTCCATTATAGCTCAACCCCCCCAGGCCTCAGGCCAGCTCACCCTCACGCAGGAGATGGTTGACTTTGCAGGTTCTCAGTCCAACATGGACTACTTTCCGTTCAATGATGATGACATGACCCAGGACAGCATCGTGGAGGAGCTAGTCCAAATGGAGGAGCAGATGAAGCTGAAGGGTCTGTTTGGTAGCTGTGTTGATGTGTCTTTACAAGGCCAGTCAGCCAGCAATCAAGGCTCTATCCTAAGTGCTCATCAGGCCGGCACGACCTTCTTCCACTCTGCCCACAGCAGTACCACTCCTGTCCAAACTCCCACTCCAACACCGACTCCAACTCCGACCCCCACCCCCACCTCTGAAATGACGCTTGGGCACAGCCTGACGAGAGAGAGCCCCTGCTCCCGCATGGCTCCCATCACCCCTGTGGATGGAGTCATGGGTCGCAACACCCCCATCAGCACACCACTGTCCAACTGCAGCAGCAGCGTCCCCCCGAGCCCAGTGGAGTGCAGGAACCCTTTTGCGTTCACTCCTATTAACTCAAGCATCACAGGTTATCATGACGCCAGTATTGTTTCCAGCAGCCCTGTTAAGCCCATGCAGAGGCCAATGGCAACACACCCTGACAAGGCCAAACTGGAGTGGATCAACAACCGCTACAACAGCAACTCTGCAGGTCCTTTGCCCAACCATAGCATTGGCATTCTGCCCAGCTACCAAGACCTGGTAGATGACCAGTTTCGTAAACCACATGCCTTTGCAATTCCAGGCCAGTCCTTTCAGGCTCAGTCAAGACAGGATGCTGCTCACTTTGGCCGTTTGACTCCAATTTCCCCGGTGCAGCAACAACAACAACAGCAACAACAACAACAGCAGCAGCAGCAGCAGCAGCAGCAGCAGCAACAACAGCAGCAGCAGCAGCTGGTAACAGGTGTAACTACTCCCACTAAACAGGAGAGTTTTGCTGTACCTGCACCGTTGGACAACAAGGCATCAACCTCATCTGCGTCCAGTTCGTTCCGTTGCCGCAGTGTCAGTCCTGCAGTGCGCCAGAGAAACTTCAGTGGCAACACTGGCCCTCCAACCACCACAACCACCAATACCACCACCACCCGAGCGGTGGTTTCACCCTTTAACTCACCCATCACCTCTGAGGTGCTCAGCATCCTGTCCAACAGCCAGACGGTTGGCTCGGTCCACAGCATGGTCCAGCGAAGCCAATCTGTACCCCTGAACATCATGATGCAGAGTGAGATGCTGCCTGTGCAGGGTCAGAGTAACACCGCCAAAATTACCAATGTTCTTCTCAGCAAGATGGAAGCTGATGGGGATGATTCTGTCCGTGGCCTGGGTATAAACAACCTCCCCTCTAACTACACGGCCCGTATGAACCTCACACAGATCCTGGAGACCACTCCTGGCTTCGCTGGAGGAACTGCTCACCAAACTCAGCTGCCTGTTAGCTCTAGCCCTGCTGCCTTTGAGCTCCAGCAGCATGGCTACCTCACCACCGGCAGTGGAGAACAGGTGAGTTTCTCAACTGGGGACAGCCAAGCACAAGCGGGTCCTGGTGAGCACGACCAGCAGCAGCTCCAGGAGAATGCTGTGCAGACACAACCACAGCTCCTCCTCCAGAGCACACAGCAGCAGGATGTGGAGGACGAGCAACAGCTGGATTTCAACAACACTGTCAAGGACTTGTTGGGAGATGATGGCCTCAACCCCAGTTCCCAGTTGGTGGGTCAGGTAGCTTCTGAGCTCAACGCTGTGGCGTCTGACTTCTCAAACGACATCAGACTGACCTCAGATCTGTCCAGTAGCATCACTGACCTTAACACGTTGGACACCAATCTGCTGTTTGATCCTAATCAACAGCAGGAACAATATGAAGACTCAACACTGGAAGAGCTGAAGAACGACCCGCTTTTTCAGCAGATATGCAGTGATACTGTGAACTCTGGTTTTGACTGGCTAGAAAGCAAAGACCAGCCTACTACAGTAGAGATGCTGGGCTAATGTTATCTTTTACTCTGTGTGATTTCTGTTCTCTGTTGTTTGTTTGGTGCGTATGTAGTTTATCTGTTGTTAAACTATAGTTTGTTGGGATTTGTCTGGACTTTGCCATTCGTTCTGTTAAAAGTGCCAGGCTTACCAGAAAATCTCTCCTACTGCATTTAGTTACTTCTCTCCTTTTTCATTTGTCACCCAGAGTTTCAGTACTTAATCATCTTTCTCCCTCATCTGAAATTAGAAATGTAAGCATTTCAATGTAAAAGTGTGAGTACTTGGTGGCAGCATGCACTTACGAAAAGCAGGTTTGTATGTTATGAACATTAAGAGAAACGTAATCTTCCATGTTATAACCAATCAATAATGCAATATTTAAATTTAACGGACAGTTGATAAAAGAAGGAGATGGGTAGTAAATTTGGCACAAAAGACCAAAAAAACATTTGCTGTTGTCTACTAAATAAACAGTGTGTGCAGTTCAAGTTCAACCAAATGGATATTGGGATTGTAGTATATGCACATAATAGTTGTAGTACTTTTGCCTGCCATATCTGAATATTAAAAAAGGGTAGCATATTATGCTGCCAGGTGCTGAATTTATGACATAATCTTTATACTTTATCATATACCAAATCAGTGGAAAACTGATTTACATCTGAGCATTGTCCAAGAGTGAAATGTTCTTAAAGCCTATACTTCTTGTACTGTTTAATATCTTATTAAGGGAGTAGATAAATCAGTAGGGAGAAGATGGGAATTCAGGCCACTTTGTGGACTATACATCGAAAGGAATCAACAACTGTCTGCCTTATTCCCAAAGTCCAAGGCCTTATGCCATCTGTAGAGAGACTGTATATACTATAATGTTAAGAATCTTCTGAACCATCCAGAGCTTCGTCATATCAAGGCAGCTGTTACTCTGATATTTTCAGTACTATTTCTTATTGTTTTTGTTTTGCAGTGTTACAATATAGATGCGTATTGTATAGGCTAACGACTACACTGTGTGTGCCCTTATCAGTAATGGATTTAGAGGAATAGAGGAATTGATATACTGTCCATTAACCATGGCAGGCACACTTTCAGTCATGAGATTCTTTTGGCATGCTATACTCCCAGCTTGGATAAGAATATCAGTGGTATGGAGAAGGCTTAGTTATATAGAAAGCTAGAGGCTGACATTTATGTTTTGATGCCATCTAGGGATCAAGAGGAAATTAAATTATGTTTGTGGAGAATCCAGCCTTATTTCCATACCAAAGATGATCTGTTTCAATAACATAAGAGATTATTACACATAGAGACACTCCTAGTTAACATTAACAACAATGAGAAACAGGCAGCCTTGGAGATATAAAAGAGTTTTATTGCATTTGAGGAAAAGGGTTAAGTTGCGTAAATCTTATGTACAGTATGTAGATTTGTGAAATGGTCACTGTCCTATGTTTTATAGGTAACCATGGACCTGAAAGCATGTTGAAACCATCACTGCTAGCCAGGTAGGCTATGTGATACAGTAGGATGCTTGCTTGAGTTTTTGGCTATTGTCAATGTTGTATAAGTCATGTTTAAGCTTCATCTGTAAATAGGATAGATACATAGAGATTTGATGTATCAAGACACTATAATATGGCCATTATTCTAGCTAAGTATGTGCCATTCAAAAGAAAAAAAAGCTTAACAGATCTATAGTCGGCAAGATACTGTATGTTGTGTGTTACATTTCTGGCTCAATGTGTCGTAAAAGTAATGCTGTCTGGTCTCGCTTGCTGATTTTCTTTTACTTTTTTCTATTCAAAGATAATAGGTCTCTGCAGTTGCAGAAGTGATGTGTGCTTTGAGCAGGATCAATAGCATGGTATATTGAGAAAAAAAGTTGTGATACTGTTAGCTGGTTGCAAACATCTCTGTGACAGACATTGTGCTCAAAGCCTTTCAGCAGACACTGGAAAAAACGATTACTCATGTTTCAACAAACTTTGGAGGTTCACATTATTGCACTAAATTTTTATGACACATGGCTTTGCCACATCTTTATGGACAAATGTAATGATGGATGCCCACAAAAAAAAGAAAAAAAATATTTTTTATGACAACATGCGTAGGGAAATTAACTGTCAGAAAATGACTAATTGTCTTGTAGCAAAATGTGCATTAATCTCAGTGAGATACACATTTCTTACTCATTCTCATACATGAGAATATAAAGCATTGAGGGAAAAAAGTTAAACAACCTTTTAAAACCTACATGCTCATTATGTTGATAAATGATTGTACGCACGCATGTGTGATAACTTCTGTTGTACTTTGTATTCTTGGTAACCACTGTCTTCTGTGATTTGGGCAGGTTCTGTTAACCAGACTGGCAGTGCTAGTTTCATGAGTTGCATTACTTTCGTTCTGTGCTGTTTACTAAGTTAATGTTGTTCTATATGTTATGTTGATGACTGTTTTTTGTTGATTTTACATATTCTTATTTTGCAAAATGCATTTGTGAAGAAATATAACATTTTCTCGTAATTTTCTTTAACAATAAGGCACTGATATTTGAATTTGAATGAAGGAAATGCACCTCTTTATGAGTACATGAGCTCCATCAAGCAGTGACTCTGATTCTTTACCTTTGACTGACCCAGAACCAACTCTGTTTGACTATCTTGTCCATTTCTACCAGTAGAAAAAAAACCCTCCTCTGTGGTGTTGTCTGGTGTACTGCTTAATGTACAGTAGCTTGTTAATATTGCAAATGCGTTGTTTCTTTTTTCAATGGAAAGTACTCACTGGTGAGATTTTTAAAGTGGTTTTAAAAGCCAATAAACTTTTTTAAAGAATGTTCTTGTGTGTTTATGTGCTGATGATTTTGTATTTTATTGCAGTAAATAAAAAGATGCTTAAAAGCATGAGAGAACGTTACCTTACAGGACTTAGTAGTCATTGTAGTTTAATAGTAGTCATCATTAATATTTGAATTTGTTGATTTATTAGCTAATCAATTCCTATATTAGCTGTCATTGCCAGTGCTGTTAAAATATCACTGGGTAATGACATGATTTTAGGAAAGAAATCTAGGATCTGTCTTCAATACAAATATTGCAAAACAAAAACAAAGTTTTGGTTGGACAGACCCCAGCTTATGACAAGATTGAATTGATTTTTCCAAACATGCTAATACTAGTGTTTGTTTGCTTTCGGTCAAACACCACACACTTTTGATATTTTAGCAATCAATTCTATGCAAACCTTTCCATCACCCTCTTGGCATGAGGTTAGAGGTCATCAGCTCTTCAAATGACCTCTTAGGTCAGTGGGGGGAGACACGCTCCAGCCAATCAGAGCCCAGTTTGTTGGTCCTCTGCTTTGCTTTCCCAGGGCCTCATGATATTCATAACATGTTAATGACCTTAACCCTATTGATGATGGCCAAACAGACTAACCTTCAGCCATGTGGAGCCCAGCAGTAACCTCCACACCACAATATTTGGCAATGTGAGTCAACAAGATTTCACAACCATACAACATATCAATAACCAAATAATGTAAAGCTATAGATAAATCGAGGCAGCAATACAGATAACTCATGTTTTCCATGGCTAAAAAACTAAAACATAAGTGTGTTTCCTAATAAAGAAAAGGCCAATACATAATATTAGATGCACATTTTTCTCCTATTGAGACTATTGAGTAAACACATTATAGGATGTTTTTAACCTGACCATAGGTTTTGAGCCTTAAATTATAACTACAAGGCTTTGAATGATTAAATCAATAGTTAGTTGTAATCAATACATAATTACACCACGCTCTCCTTGTTTGACTGGATATGGAAGTGTGGAGGTGCATGTTTATGGCAGTAATCCCTTAAAATCATTACACAACGATTCATAGATATTGTGGAGAATACGAGTTGCATAATATCTTTTGGAAGGCACAACACAGTTCCCATTCTGAATGTGATGACTGCATTTACCTGTACCAATGGATGGGTGGTGGATTTCACAGCTGGAGCCCATTGTATTGCTATTGAATGAGGGCTGGGAGACGGGATTGTCATTGTCAAAAGGCACGGTCGCTGGATCAATATTTAAACTCATTAGGCAGCTGACTTGCAGCCGTCAATATATCCTCATAATTACCAGGCTGTGTGGTAGAAGCAGATGTCGTTCAGGGTGATCTTATTACCAGTGGCCTTTGATAATTCACTATGTTCATCTTATTTTGTTGTCTTAAATATCTAATGCACAGAAAAAAAAATCTCACAAGGCTAAGTAGCTACATGGGAAATGAATAGAGTTAATTTCTGATTAATTTGTAGTTTGAAATGTACTGTATATGTAGGGTATTAGTCTATGGGCCTGATCAGAGACATAAATGTACCTTTCAGCTTTGTAGTTTGTCAACAGAAATAAAAACTTTCAACATGTTGAACAATTTAAGTCAAGTCTAGTCAATTATAAAGCCCACAATCACAAATTAATCTCAGAAGGATTTACAAACAATATATCATACCTTCCATAGCTTCTCCTTCATCTTTAGACCATCTATGTGGATAAGGAAAACACCCATAAAAACCTGTTCAGCAGGAATAAAGGGTGAAACCTCAGGAACAGAGGAGGGATACGTCTTTCAGGAAAGACATGCAATAAATGCCTTCTATACAAAGTAGACAGAAAAAGCAGTAGTGAAATAACAACAAACAGAATGAGAATATTATAGGTAGGCTAAATAAAGTGTGAACACATGAAATATAGGGATCAGAGAAGACTTCAAGCTAATTTTAGGTGCACCAGAAAACCTGTAAAATATGAACAAGAAAAATCACAGATAGTCATCACACATCACACAAATCACACATAGAAGAGGCAAAACTCAAGGATACAAAAGAGAGATGTGCTTGCCAAAGATCCTTTTTATTTAATTTAAAAATAACGTGAAGATATATACACATTATTAGCCAACACAGACCATGTTTGGTTTTAGTTTCCAGGTCCTGTTTTGTGACAGTTCTTTCCGGGGGCCCCTGGGGTCCCCACACTTGCTTCTGGACTGTGCTGTCTGCGCATGCGTGAGAAGGCGGGTGTGGGGGGCTGACACCCCTGTAGAGCCTTTGGTCCTCCGTTGTTGGCATTAGTGATTTGGGGATATAGGCTACGGACAGCACGCAGAAGAGCGGCGGTTCGCGGTGGAGGAAAATGACTCAATAATCCGGATAAATGGCAAAGTTTAAGATGAAGGTCTACCAGGACTGGCTTTTTTTTGTTTTGTTTCTTCCTTTATCAAGTAAGTGTCTTGTCTCTGTTTTAGTGTGCTGACCTGATATGTGGTCCGCGCACGAATCGATGGCATAACCTTAACGTTAACTGCTGCGTTTAGCTATAACGTTAAAGTAAGTTAGGTCGGATTCGGATACTGACTTCATGTCTAATATTATGGCAGCGAATATTAAAACACCACTTACCATACATCACTGTTTCTGACAAATACAGTTGTTTTTTTTTAATCAGGATAGCAAATTATAGGCTACATCAACGTATGGTAACCACCTTAATACAGCTGCATTATTTTACACAGTCAGTAACTTTAGCTACGTTAAATGAATGTCAACAACACCATTCTGTATGCTGCTTTTTGATCGTTTTCTGTAAAAAATTGTTTTCTTGTGATATTTAACTACATGATCTGTTGATGATCTGATCTATTGTATGTCAGGCTATAGCTAGAGTTAATGTTGTGCAGTTGTAGTCTCCCATTGCTCAGAAACATAACCAACTATTTGCTAATGTTCCCATTCTTTTCCTCCAGGTGTTTTGTGTTTCAGCGAGTTGTCTTTCATCACAGAGCCCAGTGATGTTACCTTACTACCAAAGGACCCTGCTGTCTTGGACTGTCAGGCTCATGGGCTGCCTCCAGTCACTATCAAGTGGCTGAAGAATGGAGTTCGGTTGGCTGAAAGTGAGCACATACAGTTTCTGCCCAACGGCTCCTTGTACATACCAAAGATAAAACATACCAAGGAGGATTCAGATGAAGGATTCTACCAGTGCCTCTCCCAGAACAAATATGGAGCTATCCTAAGTCAAAGATCACGTCTGACTATCGCAAGTAAGTATGGAGCTTAGAGTGAAAGGGATTATCTGAAGCTAACATGGGCTTTATTCCTGTTATCCACTGTTATGACCAATATGAGGATGGGTTAAACTTGTTGGTGATATACACTTTGTGGTGTCAACATGCAGGCATTAGAATGGCAAGTTCATGGGTTATTAACCTGGAGATGGGAAGCAGATGTACCCCCACCCCACCCCACCCTCTTTTTTCTTTACTGAGGAAAAACCTCTAAAGTCTGGGTTTCCTTGTTATTGGAAGTTGTTCAGACTTGGTCATGCTTGAGTTTAAAGCTGTCCGTCCAGTTATACGATCATTTTAAGAGACAGTAAAAGGTAGATGGAGAGTCAATCTAAAAACTCATAAATACTCTATAAACAGGCAGCCCTGAGTCTGAGTGAACTATCTTTTCCCTGTTTTGAGGAAATGTAACTTGCACATATATGAAAGTAAGAAACATTGGCAAAAAGTTGGAAATTAGCCTTCTCTCTCTTCTCATGTTCGTTGGATTGCATTGTCACTGAGGCTATGTGTAATTGTTGAATGGTCCGCTACACAGAGGAATCCCTGAAAGGATAATTGCCTTTTAGCCTTTGTTTGGAGTAACCCTGACCGCCCCAGAAGAAAAGGCTAGGTTTTCAGGGCATTATTTGTCTACATATCAGGGGAATGGACAGCTGTGTCTATTCAATGGGCCTGGTCTACCATGGACATTTTTCACAGGTCCTAGAAAGGATATCTTATGACTGGTGTCATGGAAACTAGCATGGCTTTCTGAAGTATACTGACTTTGACACTGACACTGAGTATATAAAGTTTGGGGCAATATGTCTCAATACTCCAGAGTACAAAACTATGAACATCTAGATACAATTATCACACAGGAAGATATTTATAAATATTAAAATACAAACAGGAAAACAAATTGTATGAGCGTATAGACCCACCAACTCTACTCTGACAATTTTGTTGTGATTGTTGTCAATCTGTTAAAGAGCAACAAAAAAATCAATTTTCTATAGGATGACCACATAAAAACCTTCAAAAGTCAAGTTTGGCCTGGCGTCCAGCCTTTTTCAGTGAAAGGGTTAAAGGTTTTTGGTCAGCTGTAGGCGGGGAGTGGAGGATGGGCCTCCTGTGGGCTCCCCTTCTGTCCAGAGGTCCTGGGGATCAGGGGTCAGCAGGGAAAGGCTTTGTGATGTCACAGGCCTGCTCTGGCTGGGTTGCCCTTCTGTTCTTTCTCCCAGCCCACAATCCCTTTCACTGGATCAGTCCCTGTGTTGCCCTGTCAAGCAGAGCCCTTTTGTTAAAGAAAGGACTGTGTGTCATGTGATTGAACCGGCCTGATATTCCAGTAATAGTGATGATCCTTTCAAAACATGTTTACATTCGGGAGGTATTTTCCTTCCATTCTAGGATTACGTTACTAGTTTTAGCACCTCTTGGATTTACAGAGGGTGTCCCATATCTGTCATATATTTCTTACAATATCTGTAAAATAAGCACATATGTGCGTTGCTATTATAATTTAATACTATTGTATCATTTGATATAGGATATAAACAGCATACAAATCACAAGGTTCTTCTTCTGTAGACTAATGGTAAACTGACTTCAATCTGGTCCCAGTTTGGGCTAAAATTGAATGGACAGGGGCTTGAAGCGAACTTTGACCTTTTGTGAGAAATCTTTGTGCTGTTTGACCTAGACATTGATTTGTTCTTTACAACAAAGGTGACCATATTAGCAGATCAGTCTGTGCCGGCCACACCCACCATCTACATCACTGATCCCAGCACGAGTGAAGATGATGTGGTATCTCCCAGAGAGTAAACAAACTTGTTTTTAACTCCTTACCAGGTGCTGGGGGTATTTCATGATGCTCACCAATCAGCCATGATGTCTGGAGACAGAATAAGTGCATCGTTCCAGACTCCATGATAATTCTGACCATTGGAAGATAATTAAATGTATTTTGGCATAGGAATTGGTTGTGATGTACTAACCATAAAGCAAAATCTACTGCCATTTCAAAGGATTCATTCGCAAACAAACCCTAAAGAATACTTTTTTCCTGGCCCTGGTTAAGGCTAACCCCCTAATGCACTTCACATAAATAGGGTTGCCAGTTTATTTGTGTAATATTGACAAGATTAGGTCTTGAACTAAAGGATTGCTCTTTAATTTGGATGTCCCAAAGCTCATGATTTGAAAGTGGAGCTTCAGTGGAAGTACAGGGTATTGATTTTCTTTAACATATTATTGACTTCCTTCCTGTGAGTGAGGGGGAAGGGAGAGAGTTATCACCTTAATGAATGAAGGTCATTGGTCATATTTTACAGAGTTTTCTGGAAACAAATGCAGATTGGGTTATTGCTCATTTGCGGTGATTATTGAAAGACCTTTTGAACACATAAACAGAATGTGACTCAGCAACTTAATCACAGTTGTTTTAGTAATTGTAAAGCAAGTATATTTATACTTAATCAGTGTCATAGCAGGGTCTAAGCAGAACATGTATATACATAGCTGTTAAATATGTGCAACATGAATCTGACAAAATGGCACATTATGCCTCAGTGTAGTGTGTCATCCCTGACTTCTGCAAGAAATAGTTTTTCATTTATATATTTGATTTTTATGTTTTTATATTCCCAGTATTTGCTGAAAAATCCCTTTTATGTAAAGTGAATTGATTAGTTTGTATAACAATGTGTTATTCAGTGTTGTCTTCAATTGATCCATTGATTGGACCAGCTGGTCAGTATGGGACCTGATAGCTCATTTGCACACAAGCAAGATCATGGTGTCTTAAAAAGATAAATTCCTTTCATACAATCACTTAACCTCCATCAAAGTCAGGGCTTTGTATTCATAATGTGTAATGTTTTACCAACTATTGAAAGAAAATGCTATATTTAGTAAGTGACAACCGCAAATAACTGCAAAATAAGTCGGTGGAACTAACCATGTCTCAACAAATACTCACACTTATAAATTAGGTTTAGTTGAAATATTCTACTTGTGATATTTCAGACTTGATTAATCATTTATTTTTTTCCACAGGTATCTCAGAGTTTGTGTTATATCCTGTGCCTATGCTAGTGACTGAGGGCTCAGTGGGACGATTCTCCTGTGCTGTCACCTCCAGCCTTCCCGCCACAATCACCTGGGAGCTCAACCAAAGCACATTACCACTACGAACAGACAGGTACCTGCAGACACGCCTTGATCGATTTCAGACACCAATCACCATTTAATCTAATTGTTTCGTGAACAAAATGTATTTGTAATCTAGTAGCTGCTCCTAAATGCTGATACTGTGTACATATACCTGCTAGTTTGACCCTAATGTTACCATTGTATGTTCCCAGAATAACGGTTTTGCCCAATGGAGTACTTCAGATCCACAATGTACAATTGGAAGATGCTGGACAGTATCGATGTGTGGCAACTAACATTGGTAGCCGTTTGAAGAGTAAAGAGGCCACACTGACAGTCAGCCAAGGTACAGAGACTGCATTAACTGGATTTTAGGAATGAGCATTAAACCATCACATTATATAGGCAACGCTGAATTGATTTTTAACATTTTCCTCTTCTTGTGAAGGTATAGACCCTAAACCACCTCAAAGGCCCAGAATCATTGCTGGACCTCAGAGTGTCACAGTTTCTCTTCACCAAACTGTGGTGCTGGAGTGTGTGGCCACAGGCAATCCCTGGCCCATAATCTCCTGGAGCCGTGCTGACAGTAAACCCATCGATGTGTACAACGCCAAAGTGCTGGGCAATGGGAACCTGGTTATTACTGATGTCAATTCCAAGCACAGTGGAGTCTACCTCTGCAGGGCCACCACCCCTGGAACCCGCAACTACACTACTGCTGCAGCCAACCTCACAGTTCTAGGTACAGTTACTCTAAAGTAGTTATAGAGCATTGGTTCTCAGACTACATCTCTAGCCTTCTTCTTATATTCCATATGTCATTACACAACAAAAGCTTTTGCAGATGTGAACTAAGTTTTATATTCAGAAAATAATTCCATACCTGCTTGTAGAGAAAGCAGTAGTTGCAAGATGCCCTACAATTAGTGTTTTGTGGGTAAATTAATTAAAAACAATAGACTGTGTTTTTATCACTTGTCTTCTTACACCTCTGTTTCAGTGCCACCATCCATCGTCGAGAGACCCGAGAGCCAGACCCGTCCAAGAGCAGGCACTGCCCGTTTCATGTGCCAAGCAAAGGGAGTGCCCCCGCCACTCATTAGCTGGCTAAAGAATGGAGAAGAGGTTCACTTAAATGGGAGGATTAAGATGTACAACAGGTATTGCAATTAAACATAACTAAGTACTGTGTAAAAAACCTGCCTTGATCGAATAAAATTGAATTTCTTGAGTTTAGTACTGATTGTTAATACATTTTTTAATTGTTTCACAGTAAATTGGTGATTACCCAGATCATCCCTGAGGATGATGCCATCTATCAGTGCATGGCAGAGAGTGAACAGGGTTCTGTCCTGTCGTTAGCTCGCCTTATTGTTGTCATGTCCGAGGACAGGCCCAGTGCACCAAGAAATATTCATGCTGAGACCATCTCGAGCTCTGCTATCTTACTGGCCTGGGAGAGACCTCTCTACAATGCAGACAAAGTCATTGCCTACTCCATCCATTATATGAAGGCTGAAGGTGAGACCCAGAAAATCCAGTTCATTCTCTTTCAGGTTTTTCATTTGAGCTTAAAAACACTAGTTGTGAACTGGGAAGGTGTAAAAAGATCCAGGATGACAGGCAACCACAATACGCTATCTCACTCTCTCACATGTGATCAACTTTCTTTGGTGAAGGCCATCTGTTGTTGCTGCACAGAGCAGAGGTCAAGGAGGACTCCGAATGGCAACTTCACTGAAATAACAACAGGCTTAGCCAGTCCATTGTCCGCTCCCCAGCTCATTCTGCTTGCAGTTAAAGGGACAGGGTATCTTTTTAAAAGCATCACAGTCTTGCAAACCTGTCGCATTAGGAAATATTTAACTTTTACCATTACACTGACAGTTACGTAACTCTTTTAAGTCAAATCTGAAAAAAACATATTTGTAAATGTTTAATTAGGTTTGCTTCAAGAGGCCTTGAGGCAGTTATGTGGCTGTGGCTTGCGTTACAACTTTTTATGTAAAAGATGAGTGACACTCAGAAACTGCAAGCATCAAGCCTGTCAAAACATTGACTGTTTACATGGTACATGGCTGACAACCTGTCATAGAAGCCCCTTCTTCTTTGGATAATCTTAAGCTATTTCCTAACCTATTTTATGATCTGCTCCATGTCAGGTCTAAACAACGAAGAATACCAAATTGTTATTGGCAACGACACAACCAGCTATATCATTGATGACCTTGAGCCAGCTCGAAACTACAGCTTTTACATCGTGGCTTATATGCCAATGGGAGCCAGTCGTATGTCAGACCAAGTCAGTCAACATACCCTGGAGGATGGTAAGCATAGAGCACTGAGACACCCAGCATTCCTTGCAATAAATCACTCTGGTAGTTAAGCTCACATGCATGCAAGTGATGTGTGTACAGAGCACATTTTGAGTGGAAATAAGGGGGGTGGGCATTCTGTTGTTAGAACAATTTTCTACTCAATAACAGCAAATATGTGTGTGTGTACACTGAAATATGACTGTTTAGCTTTTTGCCATCATGTTTATATTCTGAAGAAATCCATAACCACATCAAAGTCAAGTATATATATTGTATCCATGTCTTTCTGCAGTGCCTTTGCGTACCCCAGAGCTAAGTCTGACCAGCCAGAGCTCCACAGATATTCAGGTAACTTGGCAGCCGCTGCCTGCCAAAGTGAGTCGCGGCCAGTTGTCTGCATACAGACTATCCTATCGTACAGCTGCGGACAGCACTGTCACCTCTGTGGAGCTACCTCAGAACAGCACTGAATATCTGCTGGAGGGCCTGCAGCCTGACACCATCTACCTGCTCCGCATGGCTGCAGCCACCCGTGTGGGCTGGTGTGAGCCTTCTGCATGGACCTCACACAGTACACCTAAGACATCCAGCAACAAAGGTAAACCTGCAGAAGGCTGAAGAGGAAATGTCTATATTTTTCAGAGCTGGTGATAGTAAAGCTGTATGTTATTCTTATCTATGCAATCTCATGTAATGCAATCTCATCACATGGTTTTATATATATATATATATATATATATATATATATATATATATATATATATATATATATAAGGTAAAAATCTGGTATCTTCGGCAGGGTAAGAAGCAAACCACAATCAGATGCTATTGATCATATAGTGCTAAACTTGTAACTGGCTATGCTTTTGCTTTTGTTACATCGTTGTTTTGCTGCTCTTAGAATACCAGAAGGATCACTAGAGCTCATGCAGAGTGGCCAGCCTATGACTGGAGTTTGCTCTTGTAGCATTGTCCCACAGTCTTTGTGTTGGTTACCCAGGAACCTTTGCCCTTCGCTGTCAGTGATGTGAGAGTGGCCTCAGTCACGGGTCATAAAGAGAGGGCCTCAGGCATCTATATGGGGGAAAGAATAGCCTCTTTTCATGGCCTGGTGTGTTGGGGGAGGCTGTTTGTCCAAACACCAAAGCTGGACTTTTTGTTTTCAAAAGTTTGGGTGTATATTTAGGTGATGTAGAAACAGCAGAATTATACTTTTTTATTTGAGAGCAAGGTTAGAACATGAATACTAGTGAATGAACAGTCTTCTAAAATGTTATGTGTATTGTTGCAATATGCAGCTTAAATTATAACTTTGTCACACCCAAGCCATTGTGTTAATGAGATGAACTTCCATCCATCCATCCTTTTTCTATACTCACTGTCCTGTTGTTTTTTTGTTCAGTCTTACTTTGTGCTCAGCAATATTTTGAATATGAGTGTATATTGATCCCATGTCTGCTGTCTCTGACCCATAGTGCCTTCAGCCCCTACTCTTCAACTTGAGCCACTTAACTGTACCTCCATTGTGGCACGCTGGCAAACATCCCCACAATCTGTGGCTGTCCAGGGTTACCACCTGTGTTACCATGAGGAAGGCCAACCAGAGCAGCCCATCATCAAGCTACAGGCTCAAACCTATACCTACACCATCAGTGGCCTCGGTGAGTGATGCACGCTTGTTGTCATAACTGTCTAGTTGTGAGATGATAGGATAGAGGAGTGGATGAAAAACATAAAACATATATATGTATATTTGACAATAGTGCTTTTCTGCCATCTAGACCTGTAAAATTGGTGTAGAGACAACAGAGAGTGACCTCACTCAAATGGGTCTCAATTTAATTCAGTGGGCAGTTGGAAGCCACATTTGCATTTTCACCCTCTGTCCTGATCAATATGGGCTGACCCCTCTTGCCTAACCAGTAGCCCCCTCCAGTCTGGCTGGGATTGTGTGTGAAAGCAGGCTCCCAGGGTTAGAGGTCAGGATCCAGATGTCCCTCCCACCACCGTTTCCCATCCCACGGCTTGCATAATTACCCCTGGTCATTGTGTTCTATCCAGGGCCAGACCTGCCCTGTAAGACCCTGGCCACTGCCTTCTTTAACTGGACACTGAAACACACAAACAAAGACCCCTGGGATGGTCAAAGCTGGACCGAGACACTGACCTCTAGCTGTGAGACAGCAGTCCTGGATTAGGACCCTGCCCCCACTGGTCGTCTGTGCTGTTTATGTGAATAACCCACAGCAATCTATATATAGTATGAACCAGGGCCATACTGATCAAAACTATAATCATTTTGTCTGTCTGTGAGTCTTTAACCACAGTGTGGTTCTTGCGCAGTTCATACTCAAAAAAGAATGTTAACTGTTTTTAGTTTAGGTAGATTGTTAACTGTTTTTAGTTTAAATGCTTTTGTAGTAATAACTTGCTAGATATGTGAAACTCAACATTGATAATCACACAAGCTGCTAAATATCACTGATAAGTTATGTTTTGGAGCCATGTTTCTTTCTGTGATCCTCCAAGTTTAAGGCTATAACACAAGGGCAGTAGGAAGGATGTGAAAGGGGGAACAAAAGGGGCCCAGCTCCTCTCCCACAGTCCTGCGCCCAGATTCTTTCTGTTCTATCTTGGCCTGACCTGGTGACCCCAGTCAAACCCCCCCTAGTCCCATGGGCCTAGAACTCCAGCAGCTGAATGCTGTGTGTGTGTGTGTGTGTGTGTGTGTGTGTGTGTGTGTGTGTGTGTGTGTGTGTGTGTGTGTGTCCAGCCCCCACAGCAGGCCTGGACACACAGCCTTCACTGGTCAATACCCATAGCTGACCTTTCACACTGGAGGCATAAAACAAATCTTAACACTCCCTAAAAACGTCCTGATTTAGGAGCTAATGCAATGGTAGCTTCTCAAGTTAAAATGTTGTGTTTTAAATTGATTTCATTCTAACTTTGATTGCATATTCTCAAACAAAAGCTTCCTGCCCCCAGACATCTTTCTGATGTTGTTTAACCAGATGGACACCGCCTTATATGTCCCATAATTACTTTGTACTTTTATTTTAACTTTTACCTCATCTCACCTTTGTTGGTCCCCTCAAATTTTGTGATTTGTTTGTATTGTGTTTTAAAACACAACCTAGTGCAGATAGGGTTTCATAGTTGTTGGTCTTTATATGCTTTCAAAAAGGAAAGGCGGTATTATTTTCATAGAGCTTATTGATTGTGTCACCATATTTACTTGGCCTTGGGTCTGGTTGATCTACCTCATGCTCCTTACACATGACAATGCGTGATAAATGAGAGGTTGGGGTGACTCAGGAGACCATGCATTACCCATGCATGCTTTTAATTAAAAAAATTGATGCTGCTCTATTTGTTAATCATCACTTTTGATATTTTAATGGAGATCTTTCAGGGTTTAAAATTATCAACCAAACCCTCTATTGGACTATTTATTTGAAGTAATTTACTGAAATGTCAGTTTGACCAACCTTCAGTTTTAGTTTTAGCAACATGGGTACAAATTGATTATTTGTGTTCCAGATCCAAGGAGAAAGTATCATGTCAAGATTCTGGCTGTCGGTCAAGCTGGAGATGGCTATCAGACAGACCAAACAATTAATACTCCGGGATGTGTGTGTAAGTACTGTTCTCTGTTGTTTATTTCAAAGGTCTTACAATCTATAATGGAATTCTTTTTTTTTCTCAAATTTAAAAATGTGACGGAAATATGCATTTTGTTTTCCATCATTCAGCGGCTAGAGACCAACTGGAAGCAGCCCCTCCGCCTCCAGATCATGTGACTGTCTTGGCCAACAATTCATCTGCAGTATCTCTGCGCTGGAGCCGTCCTGCTTTCTCCTCTGGAAAGGCTGTTAGCTATACAGTCCGTTGTACACCTGTGGGCACCCACAACGCCTCTGCTATACGCTACCTACAAACGTAAGCTGAGAACGCCCACAATATTCAGTATTTTACCTCTGGCATGGAAGAAAAGAAGATCTTTTGGTTTGGTTGCTTACATATTTTTGTGATATTACACTGCACGTTTGCAAATTATGTGTGGATGCCGCCCTTGTACTTTTTATCATTGGCTGTTTGTAATGATGATGTACGAATTTAAGATTGCCCTACAGTTTCACATTTTATATAGTCAGTAGCTCTGGATTATTGTCTGCAAAATGCTCATAATATATGAATGATGTCTGTCCACAGTACGAGACAGAGTGTGATGGTTCAGAATTTGGATCCAAACACTCGCTATGAGTTTGTTGTGCGTCTCCATGTGGACCAGATGTCGAGTCCCTGGAGTTCTGTTGTTTACCATCAGACTCTGCCAGCAGGTAATAAATTGTTGTAAATTACTCAATCATAATTTTGCCATGAATATGTTGCTGTTTGTATATCCCATAATTTCCTCAACTGTCCAGACTCAAATGAGATAATTGCATATTTCTCAGTAAATTTCTCAGCAAGTATTGTTTATTGTGAATGTGGTTTCTCTGTGTACAGCGCCTAGCCAACCACCTGCAGGAGTGCGTGTAACTCTGATCGAGGATGACACTGCTCTGGTGTCCTGGAGGGAGCCCACAGAGCCCAATGTGGTGGTTACACGCTATACCATCTTGTACGCTTCCCAGAAAGCCTGGATGGCTGGACGCTGGCAAATATTACAGAGGGAGGGTAAGTAGTGGACTGGATCACGTTATTTGTAAAGTCAGTGATGCAGAAAGTATTTTGGGGGAAATATGTGTCCCAGCACTACCTCTTACAAACACTTATAGTTAATCACATTGCAATTTTAGACAGATATACTATAGCAGAACATCACGTAGATAGCTAGTGGAAATGATGAAGTGATTTTAGAAATTCCGTTAAGCATAATAAACTAACCACCTAATATATCTAAAGCACTTGTATGCCCCATAGTGTGAGTATTGGAATGTTATAGGGCAATTTTTAAACATATAGGAAAATGTTGTTTCCAGGAAACATTTCAATATATTTTACCCTGTTGAATGTGTATCACATAGGAGCCTTTTCTATCACCACGATTGTATCAGTTTTCTGTATTTCTAATTCTTGCTGTGTGCTTTTGTTTACAGGAAGCCACACAATGGCCCTGCTGGAGAAGCTGGAAGCGGGGAATGTCTACCTGGTGAAAATCTCTGCCTCCAACCATGTCGGTGATGGGCCTTTCTCTAACATTGTGGAGCTGGCACTGAAGCGTGGAAACACCCACCGCAGCAAGAACCCCAGACACTCTGACAGCTTCCCACATACAACAGGTAAGCATCATTAAACACTAGAGCATACAAGATAAAGGCGTCTCATCTTGAGTTGATTCATTTGTAATATCAAGCTGGTAGTTATGTGGCATTAAGTTTATAATAATAGTAATGTAAAAGGAAAGCCATACTTTGGTGTTAGTGTTCTTAGCTTGAAATGAAATGGTTTGTAACTTCTGTATTACTTCAACGTTATCTCTCCTCTGTTTTCATTTTCTCTAAATAAGTGTAAGCGTAGTGTAAGCTAATGTGAAATTATTTACAATCTGAAACACTGTTGTTTATCTTTCAGTGTCTTCTGATGGTATCTACCACATAGACCAGAGGTCTATGACAGGGATCATTGTTGGTGTGTGCATCGCCTTGGCCTGTATTGTTATTTGTGCCTTAATCCTCATCAGTAAGGGCAGACCAAGGTACTGATCATAATCATTTGGAATAATGAAAAACATAAACAATTAGTTTTTTTCTGACATCCGTTTGCATTATTATCTTTGTAATAGAAAATCCTTCAGTCACAAAGTAATTGCTGTGGGAGCTGCTGAAGGTCCACATGCTGGTTTGCCCCTGCCTAATAATCACCATACAGAGAATGGTGAGGCCCTCATACCCATGATAAGTCACCACTTTCTAGATGCCAAGGTGAGACAAAGTGATGGTTCTTCTGGTTGCAGAAATATAATTTTAAGTTTCACAGTTACATGTTTGATGTCCAAAAGAGCACAGGACCATAACAAAAATATGTATCTCTCATATATTTTCTCATTTGTTACAGGGTGGAGCTAATATGGTCATAAATAGGGCCAGTCAAATCACCAGCAATAATCAAAGCAAGAGATGGCTGCTCTTCAAGAGGGAAATAAGGAATCCAGCTGAAAGTGATGTAAGTGATGCAACATTATTCTGGTCAATCAACTTTTTTTTCAGTCCAATTTCTGTTTTTAATCTTAATTTCAATTTTGTCTTCACTATTTATTTAGGCTGAGAGGAGAGCCAGCTTGTATGAGGCTGGCAAAACTGTTCTGAGGTACGAGGGGCATTTAGGTTCAGCGCCCCTGCCACCTTCATCCCGAGAGATCATCTATGGACCTTATCACTCGGAGAGCTCTCACTCCAGTGAGGGCAGCCAAGAGACGGGAGACTCTGGACACTACTCCAACGAAGAGAGCAATGAAGAGATGAGCAACCCTTCGACCAGCCAAAGCTCCAGACCTGAATCTTTTGGGCCTGACGATGGTACCACTGTTGCTGAGCTGAAGCAGTCTTTTGAAGTGGAAAACGAGGAGATGCTGAGCCATCCTCTCCATCACTCTGCCCCTGATGCTATCCGTTTCTGCTGCACCTCAGAGGGCTCTCATCCTGCCTTGCACACATCCCAAGCAGTCGGCTCCTGACATCGCCCGGCCTGGATCTACTCCACTTCTACCTCTTGGCTTCCTGTGTTGAGCCCCTCGGTTATTTCTTGAGGCACAAGGGATCAGGAAGCTAGCTGCTGCGATGGACAAAATGTGCTTTTGCTTCAGATCTACCTCAGGATTTTGTATGAATGTTTGTAATAACATTTTATTTCCATTTTTTTTCATACCTGTTTTGTCTGTGTTTGGTGTTGTCTGTCCTAAACCAAAGCTTACGCATGATGAATGTTAAAAAGAATGTCAAAAATGTACTATGATACATTTTCATTACATTGAATTACTTTCCACTGGAACAGAGGGTGTAATTAGGCCCTGATGACTGATTATCTACCTTTGTGTTCTGTGTTTACATTACTACCTCCTTTTTACCACATATTGTGCAGTATTATCTCAGACTCAGGGGACAAGGTGAAAATATGTCATTGCCATATCTGTTGGGGGCGTTATTATCTAGAGGTCCTCATTTTTCTTTTTATTCTCTGAACTTTTATTTTCACGGTTGAAAGAGCTTTTGTTTTACATTGTTTGTCTTTGAATGATATACTTTGTGTTGTGAAAATAAGTGCATTAGATATTGTCAAACTATTTGAGCTATCATACAATATCGTTTGGCATTTCCAGTGCACTGAACTCAAAGCTTTAACATGGCCTTAATATCGAAAGGGCTTTGTGTACTATAAGAAGAAGAGATCCAAAGATGGGAAAAATTTTACCCAAAGAATTTTTGATAATACAATAGATATTGTAAGGCAACCAAAAATATAGAGGATATACATTAAGGGTGCGTTTGCCAAAATATTGTTCTTGCCAATGATGTAAATTTCCCTTAGAATGGTGGTTTGAATGCTTTTCGCAGTGTACATTTTCTTGATGCTTTATTCAGGTGAAAGCTTTAGCACAAGACTCTCCGGCTTGTGTTCCATTTGCCTTGTAGATCATTGCTTAACGCAGCGGTGATGCCAATGCTATTATCCAAAGAGTTGTCTCCTTCCTCAGATGGGTGTGGCTTTTCATTCAGTTGATCCTTGGTACTATAAGGTGGAAATATTTGACACAAGACCAAAGATCAAGTTTGTCCTGCCAATGATAGATGATGATATTTATTCTTTGTTTAGAGAATCATCTGTTACCGATCACCAATATTGCTGTATGGGGAAGAATTCTTTTTTACTCTCCATAATAATTCCTGTCCAGGTGTGACAATGAAGGATTCTGACTATCAAAATGGAAACCCTATGTGTGAAGAGCAACATAATCAATTTTTATATCTTTGTAATACAAATAATCCTAACCAAAGAAAGTTGAAGTCTCTGTTATTTAGTGATTTTCTTTGGTTTTCATTTACATTATTTGCATTTAAATGTGATATAATTTCCAATGGTTTTGATTGCTAGAAAGGCATTTTCACAGTTTTTTTTTCAAAGCTTGAGATGTCACCATGATATTTTACCTGAATGATACTTACGTAGGTTATATTGGTAATTATTTTCATTTAGATTGTCTTTTTAGCATGACGTAAACAAAAACATTTCCAAATTTAAATGTGACATTTTACTAAATTTATAAGGCTGGTTTCAAGTTCAAAGTTTCTCTGTGTAATGCATTAATATAAAAGGTTAATTTTTAGAACCACAGATAATATTGCTGACTTAACTCAGGTGCCAAAAGTAGATTTAGAGTGTAGACTTAAATGTTAATATTGAAGTTACGTTTTTTTATATTTCTGCTTTTGAATACCAAAATACATCTTTTAATCCCAAGTGAGCATCAAAACAAATTATTTTAAGTGTTGAAATGTGGCAACAGACTTTTTTGATACTCTCAAGATGATCCAAATACTAGATAATAAAATTGTTCTTGGAAAAATACATTTTGCGTTGCACTTTTTCTCCTTGGGTTTGTGTGTGTGTGTGTGTGTGTGTGTGTGTGTGTGTGTGTGTGTGTGTGTGTGTGTGTGTGTGTGTGTGTGTGTGTGTGTGTATGAGCCTTTTAAATATTTATAGAAAAGTTAAGATGATAAGGAATATGAATAACTATTTGAATAACAGTGTATAAGTATATACATTAGCAGCTCGTCAGAAACAATAGTACAGGCTTTGAGAATAGGTGACAAATAATGAAATTGTTTAGCAGATGCTCAACACTGAGTATAGGTTTTTATCTGGCTGTCTTCTCCCACCTTTTAAGCCTTTTCATAATGAAGAGTTAGTTACAGTATTTATTCTGCGTTGGCTCATTCACCGTGTGTAAATACCAGCACATCACCCTTTTAGTACAAAGAAGACAATGCAGCTTGATACACCGACCAAACAATACCTAAGGGTGGACACAAATATGTGCACCAATGCAAGTCTTCCTCAAACCTGGGGAAAACACTGAATGTAGTGATGATGGATATTTGTCAGTTATGGATAATTAAAAAGAATGGCCATTATGAAATAAGAACAAAGTTTTTGAAAGGGGAATATTTAAATTAATATCTCTATACTGAAATAAAAGTGAACTCCAATATACATGTAAATCAAAATTTGAAACAAAGAAAATGTAATAGTAATGAGTTAAGTCATTAATTTATTTTACAAGTTAATGGTTTATTTATGTACTTTACTCTTTTTATTCATACAGTTATTTATTTCATAATGTCTTATTTTGTATGTATTTCAGATTGAACACTTTGGGGCTCCATAGATATAAGGACATTTCATAATCATAGACTGTATAAAACAGGTGATAATGGACAATGTGAGGTAATAATATACTTGGGTTATTTTTCCACCATACTCACTTATCCTCACTGCAAGAGAAATGTTTACAAACGCTGAACTTAATTATTCATGTAAAGCATTTTAGTTCCAAAAGGTGGCAGCAATGCAACATTACAGATGCCGGCTGCATCCATAGACTTTGAAGTTGAAAGTAGAAATGTTGGTGTGACCGAGGATCCACATAAAGACAGGCATTTATTCTCAATCTCTAGTAAGGTCACTGACTCAGTTAATGTTTGTACAAGAAGGGAGGGTAGACGTAGGGACGAGGTTATTATTTCTAGAATGAAGATTGGTCACACGTTTCTGAATAGCAATTTATTTATTTTAGGTAAGCACCAGAGTGGTTTGTGTTCATGTCAGGATCCGGAGACAGTGCAACATGTTTTGATTTCTTGTGGAAATTATGACCATCAAAGACAAGATCTACTCAGAAATTTGCAAGGACTTGGCTTGGAAGAAGTGTCAATGAAAAGTATTTTAGAATTAGGATCAAGCGGGAGGGGAAGACGTTGTTTTTTCACATTTTTAATAGACTGGACTGTATCATCGGATATAGTGCATTAAGGTGCTAGTTCCGTAGATGGCAGCAATGCAACGTATTGGCTGCCGGCTGCCGTAAAATTTCAAAGAAGAAGAAGAAGAAGAAGAAGAAGAAGAAGAAGACCGAGGATCCAGCAGGGGGCAGGCAAACTCTACAAGGCGCTTTCAGCTGCCAGTGTCTAAAGAAGAAGAAGAAGAAGAAGAAGAAGAAGACGGACGGTCTTGTTTTTATCGGTAGTCGCACGCAGCGTCTCTGCTGTGAAAATGCGCATCGAAAAATGTTATTTCTGCTCGGGACCAGTGTACCCCGGGCATGGGGTGATGTTTGTACGAAACGACTGCAAGGTATGATACTGTCTTTCTGCCTGAATAACTTTGTAACTTTAACAGAAGCTGGTGTTTGACTGTCAGTCTTGGTCCGTTAGCTACCTGGCTAACCTTAGCTTGCTAACATAACGTGCTGTAGTCGCTCACGTGGGATCAAGACAGGATTTTAGTTTCAGACAGACCGTATAAAACTCAACGTGATGATTAATTACCGCCGTGCTCACTGATTTAAAACGTGGAGTTGAAGCACATACAGTTAACATAATATTTTTTGAAATGTTATCCATGGTGCCTTTGATAAAAATCGAGTTAATGAAGAGTCCGGACATTTAACTAGCAGGGCCTTGGGTATTGCTTGGAGTAATTGTTGCGCCCTCGCGGGGGCTAGCGTTAACGTCACACTGTGGACAAATCATAAACACCCCCACAGTTGTTGATGTGAACATTAATTCTATCTCTGTGAAGCTTATGTTTGCTAAGATTGTGTCAGCGATATTTTTCAAACTTTGTATTAATGTTTAAGGCCTCAATATTACGCAACGTTACTTATTTTACACCTGGCAGACGGTCACAACAAAGATAAAACAAGCTTAACAAGGGTAGTATTCAAGGGCTAATAATTACGTCATCTTTTTTACTTTGTGATTTAATTTGTGTGTGTGTATATATATATATACACATACATACATACATACATACACATTTTAATTAGTAAAGTTTCTAAAACCCCACTAGTTTTTAAACTTAGTGTTTATTACTGAATTTTGTTTCATAATTAACGTTTTTTTCTTACATTCATAATTATTAAGCTATGTTATGTAAATGTGCATTCTGTTACTAAAAACGGATATTAGGGCTATAGCTTTTTATAATAAAAAATATTTTTAGGCTGATCTTGAAGTGTTAGTAAAATTGATACATTAAATATTTTATAATTTTAGGCTGATCTTGAAGTGTTAGTAAAATTGATACATTAAATAATATTTTATAAACTCATAACATAAACGTTTTTGTGACTGAGATATGTACTCCGTGAGACATTTTACAGTTAAATGAACTTGCTTTCTCAATCTTAGGTCTCAAATGGACAGACTGTTATGGCAACACTGTTTTGTAAACCTTACTCAAACATACCTTTTTAGAATTTTTTTTACTTCAGTTTCCCATTACTTACAAGACCTGTGTATTTTTAGTGTGTGGATTTCTTCTTTCTTCTTGTTTTTGAGTGTTGAAAAAAGTGCTATATAAATAAAATGCATTATTATTAATGGTAATACTGGTGTATTTGTAATAAGTCAAGTCAACTTTGTTGTCAATTCTGCAATATGTGCCAGACATACAGAGGAATCGAATACGTTTCTCTACGGCCTGATATATAATAAGATAATAATATCGGATGATATGCTGGCCGATATTAATAAATATGTATAAAGATAGTGTGTGTACATTTCAACAAATGTAATGTCAAAATGTCTTTTTTTCTTGTAATTTGCACCTCAACTTTATAAAACCATATTATATCACAATCCCAAACTCCTTTTATCCTCTTGGCAAAAAAAAACCTTACAGGTCTACCTTTTTAATATCCATTTGTAATCCTGTTGTTTCTTCTTGAGTTGAACCTCAAATTATGTTTTTCTGTCCCTCCTTTTTAAATATATGTAGTCATTCAGATTTTGCAGATCAAAATGCCACAAGAACTTCAAGAAGAAGCGTAACCCAAGAAAAACAAGATGGACCAAGGCATTCAGAAAGGCATCAGGAAAGGAGCTGACAGTGGTGAGTTGGTTATGGAGCAATATCTGTCATACATTTGTTTTACTTTTACCTAACCAACAAACATGCTCTCTTTCAGGATAACGCATTGGAGTTTGAGAAACGTAGAAATATACCTGTTAAATATAACAGGAATCTGTGGGACAAGACAGGTAATGTAGAATTGTATTTCTCACATATACAGTATACTTGCTGTGAAAATGTTTTGTCAATTTATTTTTGAACTGAAGAGTCATTTGTCACTTTTTTAATTTATACAGTGGAAGCAATGAAGAGGGTGGAAGAAATAAAACAGAAACGACAGGCAAGATTTATCATGAACAGGTGAGCAAACCATTTTGAGTTCATTCTTGGTTGTATCTTTTGAGTTAACTTTTTTTGCATTGTACATCAACCAGTTAGTGTTAAACAGTTTTTCTATAACATTTATGGTCTTGACAGTGTTTAGCTCACCTTTTTAATGTTTTTGTCTCCACTTGATAGACTAAAGAAGGGCAAACAGTTGGAGAAGGAAGAGGCCATCACGGAAGTGAAGAAAAATATTCACCTTATCAAAGCACCGCATGCAGGTAAGAATTTTTAAGAGTCAGTAGTATAGGTAACCAGTGTTGTCCCTGAACTAGGCCTGCACGATAAATCGTTATAAAATCTCGATTCACCCTGTTCACGATTTAATTTTTAAATGACTTCAATTAAATAAAAAAAAAAGAAGAGAAAAATTTTGGGGGGGATTTTGGACCTTTTTATTTTGGTAGGACATCTCTCACACAGTTCAGGGCTTCACCCTCAGCCAATGACAAAGCGCCTTTTAGTCACGTGTTTCACTCGTCGAGCGCGGAAGTTTGGAAATAAACCAAATGGATACTGATGAAAACCCAGGTACTAGTGACGAGAATCAGCCAACCACTCAGTCTCAAACCGAACTCGTTCCGAAAAAAGGCTCACATTCGTTGGTGTGGAAGTATTTTGGATTCAAGCAAGACGACGAGGGTCAGTCTTATGTGATTTGCAAGGCATGCTTTGCCCTCGTTGCAGCACCGCAAAGTAACACCACAAGGCTTTACCAGCACCTCAAACCTCACTACAAACTGCAATACGAAGAAGCTGTACAAGGCAAGAGGTCCAAAAGACGTTTCAATTAGCCTATTTACAGCCATGTTCAGGGCCATATTCAGCGCAGTGCGTTAAACTTCTATTTTTGGTAACCTACTTGAATGGCCAGTTGAATGTTAATTATATAAAAGGCAAGCAGTTAAAGAGTGTGCAAAGAAATCATTCTGTTTTTGATAGTGTACTTAATTGGCAATTAACAAACTCCATTTCTCTAGAGACTGAAGCTGTAGCTGCAGCATGTTGATTGGCATGTTTTAATTATGTAAAGACATGTTCAAGGAGTTCAGATAGAGCCTGTATCAGGGCCATATTTAGTTCAATAGGTTATGTCACTATTTTTGGTAGCCTACTGTACTTAAATGGCCAGTATTTACTCTATTTTCTTTATTAATTGAAGCCTCTAGGTTTACAGGCTTGTGGTGATGCGCAATGTGCTCTAGGTGCTAAAAAATCTATGTTTGGTACTGCCAATTTTTTTTGTTTTGTTATGGTTCATGTGTGCAATTAACATTACACATCGTGGCAGAGAATCGTGATATCAATTCTAAGCTAAAAAATCGTGATTCATATTTCTCCCCGAATCGTGCAGGCCTACCCTGAACGCGTTCATATTTTGGGTGAACATGAACTGAACGTATTGTAGCCAATTACTGCCTGATAAACGTTACTGTCAACTCGTTCGTTCTCTCAGTTTAACTTCGTTCAATAGGGTGCCAGATTTCTGTAGAGCCTTATAGGCGAAAACCTGGCTAAAAAACGGCGTAAACGGGCCTTAATATGTAGCGGATAAAACACCCAATCTGGCAACACCAGTATAACCAATAATAGCTTGCGACATATGGAGAAAAGAACTATGAACTGGTTCACTTTTGGAACTTAGTTCAAAATTTGGAAGTGTAAACTGAACTAGTTCATTTTAAAGTTTGTGAACTGAACTTTGAACTAGTTTATGTAGAAAGTGAACTTTCCCAACACTGTAGGTAACGGCCAGATTATACACCAGTATAATAATAATGTAATTATGTACAAGGAATTTAAATTGTTGACAATGATTTTGCACACTGCACAGCACGTCACCCTTTTAGTACAAAGTAGACAATGCAGCTTGATACACTGAACAAACAATACCTATAGGTGGACACAAATATGTGCACCTATGTAAGTCTTCCTCAAATCCAGGGAAAACACTGAATGTAGTGATGGATATTTGTCATTTATTAATTATTAAAAAAGACAATCCATTTGGGGAAAAACAAAATACTGCATAATGAATATGATTAGTCTGAGATTTCAGCATTCTTAAAACTCTCTTTGCTTTGTTTTTTTTTACAGGAAAGGCCAAACAATTGGAAGCCAAAATGGTGCAGAAGTTACAAGAGGACGTGGACATGGGGGATGATAACTAATCTTATACCCAAGGAGTTTTGTTTGTGGGATGACTTTCGTGAGCAAGTCGGCCTCGTACTATATTGTACTTCTGTTCTGGAATAAAATTTCCAAATGGCTGATGATGGACACAGTAATGCATTCAGTTAAAAGCATTGATCTAATAAAAATCTGCCTCCAAAGTGGCAGCAATTATCCACATATCTCCCAGCTATTTTTTTTTTTCCTGTGTAAAGAATTTACTCTATCCTGTTGCATAGTAAACTGTATGCAGAACATTTTAAAAGGTAACCAACAAAAAAGTAATAAACATATTGTGGGTGATGTTCTGTTTTTGTTTCCGTTTTTCTGTGCCATTGACCCAACTATGACCATTGCTAAATTAAAACCTAAGTTGGTGCCATATCAATAAAATAATGTCAGAAGTATGAGAAACTATAACAAATTTTACTTTTGTGTTACCTTTCATTTCTGATGTTGATTGTGTTAGTATGAAGCCAATTATGGAGAAAGACAAGGTTGGCTGCACTTTCCTAGACTGCACACAAATGTGTAATGGAAGCACCTCATTGAATAGGATTTACATGTCTAACATACTGTAAGTGTAGTGTATGCTATCAGCAAACAGTTGGCCTATGTTCATCATTTGCACTTATGTCGCTCATTTAACCACAAGTTATCAGACCAACTTATTCACAACATTAATTAAAGATACATTTAATTTTACTTACCCTTTTATACGTATGAGACTATTTATGGATTAAGGTTATTTGAGTAATTTGACTAATGTGAAAGTTAGTCTGATTGGCCTTTACCACCTATGACAGCATGTGGACTATTGACAAGAAATGCTATAAAAATAAATGCATAACCTTTTATCTTCTAGGTTGAAATAAAGGTTTTTAAAGATTCTTACGAATTGATCTGCCAATAATGTTGATTGTGTTTTAATGAGTCAATAGAAAGTCTTAAATAGGAATTTCTCTAAATTAAATGTTCATTGAGGGAGAAACATTTTCACCAGAAGTACAGATGAAGATTTGATGTCTATGCACTTTCAAAGCATAGAGACATGAATTAACGCAACATGTATAAAAGCACATGGCATGTCACCACTTTTTTTTAATGCGCTTTTTACTGTACAGATTGTAAAATGATTTTACAAGACTTAAGGTAATATTTAATACTATTGTCGCGCTTGACACATAAAAGGATCTGATGGTCCCAGTCTGCCTCCCATCTGCATCTCTGGCATCGATTCCTCGGCCTGTTGCTGGACAGGCTGCATGACAGGCTGCTACCCTCGCCCCCGCCCAGTCTCTCCCAGTGCCACCTTTCATCTTCCAGAAGAGCTGGTTAAACGGCTAACGTGACGTTACACCCGCAGTTTTGCGAGCAAAGCAGGGATTCAATACAGCTATGTCCGAGGAGGTTGACGGAACGAGGACTTCGGAGGAACAGCAGGTAGATTGTAATGAAGACGAACAGCTATTTTAACTAACGTTGGTTAGCCAGTGCTGCTAGCACGTCGAATCTGGTATATTAGCATGCGGCTAGCGGCAAGCTAGTTAGCCAGTAGCTACTCTTGGCGAATGTCATCAGCGATGCTACCGCCAAGTAATTAGCTGATTAGCATCTAGCGTTTATTGTCAAAGCAAAGCAAAAATCCTGCTGTTTTGGGGGCCGATGAGTATCTTAGGTAGCCACAATCACTTGTAAATTGATTGATAGCTTCGCTGAAATTGATTAATGCTCTTATCTAAACATGCTAGCTAGCTAAGTTAATTGGCAGGATTAATGCTAGTGCAAACACCAGTTGGAGTTTTCCCGCATGGCGACGCCTGCATATTGTAAAAAAAATTTTTTAGTTGTAACTGCTGCTGCTGTCAGAGTATTTTGGAGTTTCATCAATCACTTATGTCGTATGCACTTTAAACGAAATGTTTCCCCCTTCAAGTTAAGTGAAGCATTTTCCATCCATACACTGTGCTCTTTCTGCAGGAAATGGAGGACAAAGTAATCAGTCCAGAGAAAGCGGAGGAGGCCAAACTGAAGGCCAGGTATCCTAACCTGGGAGCCAAGCCTGGCGGTTCAGACTTACTCAGGAAAAGACTTCAGAAGGGGGTGCGTTTTCATACCTAAAACTGTCTAGCGCCTCATTTAATAAATACCAGCCTTACAATGTTCTCACTTTTATATCTTCTCGTTTGTCCAGCCAAAGTATTTTGACTCTGGTGACTACAACATGGCCAAGGCAAAAATGAAGAATAAACAGTTGCCATCAGCCCCAACGGAGAAGACTGAGATCACTGGGGGGCACATCCCAACACCTCAGGACTTGCCTCAAAGAAAGACTTCAATCGTGGCCAGCAAACTGGCTGGTTGATGGTTTTATGTTTACTGTTTTGTTTTCATTCCAACCCCCACTTCATATCTACCTGCCGTTTACATTTTTGTTTATTTATCCCTTTTAAATGTATTCTCTATGAACAAGTTATGTATCAAGCCAAATTCTTGAGAACAATTGGCAACTGTCAGGCACTAAATTGCCATTTAGTTAAATCCAACAAAAAATGGTAGCTGAATGTGTTTCTCAAGATCCTAAAAAAGACTAGTCATTGATTATACAACTATAAATATGAATGGAAGTTAATGCTATCTTATGCTCACATAACATTTTCACTTTTAAGGATATATGCCTCCATTACACATCGCCTGTCTAACAGCAGCTGAAGAGCATGTGCAGAGGATCATGTTCCACCATGTTGCTGATAATTGCGGATTCAAAAATGGAGTTATGACTACAGACAGTTTGCATTGATGTATGTGTGAAGTAGAAGTGTAATTTACAGATTTGCCTTTCAGTTTGGAGGCATGTCTGTTTAAATAGTGAAAAGTGACATAATCCTTGTTTTTGTTTTCTAATCCTTAATTGTTGTCCCTTCCTCACTCTGTGAAGCTGTTTGATTCTGTACTTTCAAAGTACTGAAGATTAGATCACACACACACACTTTGTAGCCAGTTGTATTTTAATTCATTTTAGTGACATTGGTTTGCAAGGACTTGCTGCTGGTCTCCATGTCATCCTGACCTCTAAAATGGCCTTAAAAGTAATGAAACGTTCCTCTTGAGCAATATTTGCTCCCTCAGTAAGAATCTTAGTTATAAATTGCCTGAAATGTCTGTCACTGTCTGACTGGAATCACTTAAGATTTTATGGAAAGAAACTCTCATGACCTGTCTGGAGTGTGCATGTGCATTTACTGTGCAGTTGCACTGTGCCATTTGTTTGTAAATAAAATAGTTTTGCATAATATCTTATAAGTACACTTATTTAATTGATTGTGTCCTTGAATTTATTTTTACACTCAGATGTTACTTAAACTACCTGCATTAAAAATAGCCCAGTTTATGTTGTACTCAAGTAGAAGCCAAAGAAGATTAAAAATATGCTTTCAACCATGGGGTGCAGTATTCTAAAAATTTCAGAATCCAATACCCGTTTGTGTATTTTCATTATATTAGCCAATTTTTACTAACCTTTTCATATTTTCCTGTTATTAAGGAACATTTATTTAAGCGTTGGAATAATTACAACACAAGGTAACCATAATGGATACTTGATTCATGGCAAGTAACCAGAGCAGCAAAAGAGCAGTAAAAAATACATATGTAGCATGCACCCATTTTAATGTTATTTGATTGATGCTTTGACCAATACCTGCTATTTTATTGTGGAGGTAAACTACTTCATATACAGGTGTGGACATGAGTCTAAACTAGCATGTAAAGCCTTACCCTGCCATGTAAATGCTGTCAGAAATTCCTGTGTAAGTATATTTTTGTATGAAATGTAGCAAGTGGTGTAATTGAGTTTCACAAATGGAAGTTCTTAAGGGTCAGAACCTCAAATGCAGTCTAATTACAGTACAGAGCAGAACCCTGGTCAGTTAAAGGAGTGGGAAGGCGGAGGGTCATTTTACCCAGTATTTAAAATTAAAAGGGGACCAATTAAAAAAGAAACTGGCAAACATTTTAGTACTCAGGATAACCATACCATGATGTAATGTGAAAAGGAAATTGGATATTGAAGCAAAGACAAATGGATATTGTGAAATTGCAATTTGAAAATGAGAAGTGAAATTTAAACTCTCCCATTTGAAATCAATTCAATAACCGACTTTCTAGCTCACTAAATTACCCCCTGATTTATGTTAGTGGACTGTAAGAATGTTTGTTATCCTATTTGTAGTTCATCATAATCTCATGATAAAGCTTTACTGCATGATTGCTCAGTTACATCCCTGGTTATCAACAAGTCTTAAATCACAATATAATTTTAGATAGCAATACTAACTTTTTTTCTGATGTGATCTGGTTTTGATAATAAACAAATTAGGATTAACTATAATGACATTCAGCAAAAGTAGATAACAGTCCTCTAACGTGGTGTGATTTTCCATTTCCCAGTATCAATAATGCACATGTATCAGTATGGCAGTAATCAGTGCTGGAATGTAATTACAGTAAGTAGCCTACATTTACTCAAGTAACGTACTAGAGTACAAATTTGAGGTGTCTTTTCTTTTCATGCCACTTTCTACTTCTACCCCACTACATTTCAGAAGGAAATATTTTACTTTTTACTCAACTACATTAATCTGTCGACTTTAGTTATTTTACAAATTAAGATTTTTGCACAGAAAACACGTTTGTAATTTTGTTTTTAATTATAAATTAAACTACCCAACAATATATAGGCCTACATAAGTACAGCGGAAATGATTAGACGATTAAACACTTAGTTGACTGACAGAACTGTTTTAATCGTTTCCAGTTTCTAAAATGTGAGGATTTTTCTGCATTGAGTACTACTTTTAACATTTTCAATGCAGGACTTTTACCTGTGACAGAGTATTTTTAAAGTGTGGTATAAGTAGGCCTACTTCTACTTAAGTAAAGGATCTGAATACTTTTTCCACCAGGAATGTTCACACCACCTCAGCCTTCTCCTCCATGTTCTCCTCAGGTAGTTGTTACCATTGACATTGTTACCATAGACAGTATGTTACGAGCGCGTTGGCCGCTGGGAGGCACGCAAGACGCACGAGAGCAAAACGTGTCAGGGCAAGCGCGGCTGACAGGCAGACAACTGTTGTTAACAGTAATGTTAGTAGAACTCTCCTCCCGGCTCAGAGCACCGAACCCAGGAAAGGAACTCAAAACAGTTCACGTTTTCTACTCTGGGAGTTACTTAAATGTTGTATCTTCTCTCTGCGGGCAGAGAAAAGTTTCTGAGGGCTCACTGAGCGACTAAGACATGGCAGCCTCTGAACTTTACGCCAAGGTAGGCATACTGAATTAGTGACGATTATCCAACGGTTTTATCTAGCTAAAGTTATGCTAGTTCACTTGAATGTATCTTTCAAGAATGGTTTATTCCTACCAGTCACTTAGAGGTGTTAACAGAACAGCTTTTTATTTATTTTTTTATTTTAATGTATTGCTTTTTTTTTTTTAAATCCGTCTGCTACTTAAAGTACCCCATATCCATCCACATTACACGCATGACTGCTGTCTGCTGACTTCAAGTTAGCTTTCCATTTTCCTGAGGTAGCCTACATGTCACTACAGTTTTGCTGTGGTTTTGTAAAAGACTGTGTTACTGTAAATGCAGTGGTTGAATGGCTCTGACCCGGTTTCTCTCTGTGTCCATCAGTTTGCCCGTGTATGGCTGCCAGATGCAGAAGAAGTGTGGAAGTCAGCAGAGCTTGTCAAAGATTACACTCCTGGCGACCAGAAGCTGACTCTGCAGCTGGATGATGGCACGGTGAGACAGGCAAATGAGACACACACACACACACACACACACACACACACACACACACACACACACACACACAGTCATACTCTGGGAGATAGAGTCACTGAGGTGGAAATGGGTGTGATGTTCTGTCAGAGAGCTATGCACATATTTCTCTGCTAAAACACTAGGCAATGGAGCCTCCTAAATCTCTGTGTGCTGTGGGATTATTTGAGGCAGCTGTGGTGTTTGGTAAATGCACATAGATTCCCAGTCAAGACAAACACCTTGTGCCTCTGTATGCAACTCTGCAAAACTTTGAATATAATAAGCCAGTGTAATGTACTGGGTTCAAAATAGATGATGGACTGATGAAAATGTATAAACGGTACATTTTTCACTTAGTGCTGTTGCTACCTGCAGCTGTGATGTCGAGTTTGGGCATGCACTTCAGGTATGGAAATAAGGCCAAAGTATGAGTGAACATGAACAAGCCAAGCACAGTGGTTGTTAGTTAACTTTAACATGAAGTACAACTGATGCTAAGACTGTATTGCTTAACTGTCTATTTTTTCTTGTTTGTTGTCTGTTTTCCACTGGTTGTCCTAACAGTTTTTGCAGTTTTTCTTAAATGGAAGCAAATTACTATCGTTCTCATACTGTGGGTACTTATACCCAACTTCTGGTGTCTTTTCTAGGAGGTGGAATACAAAATAGACCCCCGAACCAACAACCTGCCACCACTAAGAAACCCTAACATCCTGGTGGGGGAAAATGACCTCACAGCTCTCAGCTACCTGCATGAGCCTGCAGTGCTACACAACCTTAAAGTGCGCTTTACCGACTCCAAGTTGATTTACACATACTGTGGTAATGAGCTTCATCTCCTTTGACTCACACTATCACTGTCACTGTAGACTTTGGAGCCCAGCTCACTTTACGCTCTAACGCGATAATCTACAGTACATCATGGGCAGGCTGCTCTTAAAGGAACACACACTAAAATGTATTACATGAATTTGGGACAATGTACACAAAATAACTACTTTCAAGGTTCACTGTTCATTCATTTGAATCCATGTCAGATAACATTAGATATGTTTATGCTGTTTTTAATCTCTGTCTAACTGCAAATTTTTCTCCTTGTGGTATTTAGGAATTGTCCTGGTTGCCATTAATCCTTATGAGAGCCTGCCCATCTATGAATCGGACATCATCAATGCATACAGTGGGCAAAACATGGGAGACATGGACCCCCATATATTTGCAGTAGCAGAGGAAGCATACAAACAGATGGCTAGGTTTTGTAACCCCCAAATACATTTCATTTTAGATTTAAAGCAAATTAAATGTAAATTTACTTTTATGCTGATACTCTAAATGTCTTTTTAGCTGATATTTAATCTGTATGTCATCACATATTTTTTACACAGAGATAATAGAAACCAATCCATCATAGTGAGTGGTGAGTCAGGAGCTGGCAAAACTGTCTCTGCTAAGTACGCTATGCGTTACTTTGCCACAGTCAGCTGCTCCTCTGATGAAGCCAGTGTTGAGGAGAGAGTCCTTGCCTCCAGCCCCATCATGGAGGTAACGTTTAACACTGCATGATAATAAGACAAAATTCTATAATGACAGGTTACTGAGAGCCTTTTGTGTGTTTCTTCTAGGCTTTTGGGAATGCCAAGACAACAAGGAATGACAACAGCAGTCGCTTTGGGAAGTACATTGAGATTGGGTTTGATAAGCAGCATTGTATAATTGGGGCTAACATGAGAACCTACTTACTGGAAAAGTCTAGAGTTGTGTTTCAGGTAAATGTCATTGGTATGGTTTTAGCTTGCATGTCTTTAGGTGACTACTTTCAGTGTTTGAATGTGGCCATTCTATCATCTGTGGTCCTCTTCACAGTTAATTGATTTAATACACTCTAATATGCATGCAAAATGTGTATATCTTAGCAACGTAATAAAAAACAACATAAACAACACAAAGTTTAGCCTGCCTCAGACCCCTTGACTCAGAAAAATGGCAATATATTGGGTTTTCTAAGCAACTGTCAACTGTGTTTTTAAGAGAAAACTTGATCTCAGCTTAAGTCTGGGTTTGGCAATGTGCTTGCCGTTTATGCAGCTACAGTTGACAGAGGTATCCGTTTTACTGAAAGTGTTTGCAGTTGTTATTTAATTTACTTGGCTTTCATTTTACATCTCTTTGGGCTACTTTTAGGCCCACGATGAAAGGAACTACCATATATTCTACCAGCTGTGTGCCTCTTCACATTTACCAGAGTTCAAAGCCTTTGATTTAGGTATGAGAGTCATTAAAAGGATTAGCAGGATTTAGTAGTAGAAAACAAACAAACAGCTCTATCTCATCTATTAAGTACAATATTTAATATGATTAATGTTTGAAGGTTGCGCAGATGACTTCCACTGTACTAACCAGGGTCAGAGCCCAGTCATCGATGGAGTGGATGATGCCAAAGAGATGTGCAATACCAGGAGGGCTTTCTCCCTGTTAGGTGAGTGCTAATTGCTTTTCAATAAGGTTTGCAGTTACATCATGTTTTATGGACATTATTTTTTGTTTTGTTTCCGGATGTCCTTACATAATTGATCATTATTCATTGTATTATTGTTCTGTTTTCATTGTAGGAATCAGTGAAAGTGATCAAATGGCAATTTACCAGATTTTGGCAGCTATTCTCCATCTTAGCAATGTGGAGGTGAAAGATCAGTCAGCAGACAGATGCAGCATCTTGGTAAACACTGATTACCCCTGAACACAAAAAAATGAGTATTTTGGCTAGTTTATTTGGTTAATTTTATGTCTGGATATTGTATTGAAGATTTGCAGATCTGTACCCGTAGTTCATTATTGTTAATGTATTTCCAGCCAGACAATGTCCACCTGATGGTGTTTTGTGAGTTGATGGGGGTGCCCTGTGAAGAAATGGCCCACTGGTTATGTCACAGGAAACTCAAGACGACTACAGAAACCTATGTCAAGTCTGTCTCCAAAATGAATGCGGTCAATGGCCGAGACGCCCTGGCCAAACACATCTATGCTGGACTCTTCAGCTGGATTGTGGCCAGTATTAACAATGCCTTAAAGTCTGCAGCAAAACAGCACTCCTTCATTGGTGTGCTCGACATTTACGGGTATGTTTTCATCTCCAGGGACCTCATTTATCAACAGTGCATAGAAAATGTTCTAAATTCTATCTTACGAATTCAATTTAGTATGTGCTTAAGTACAAAAAAATCTGCATTTATCAAATGTGCGCAAGCCAATCGTACGCACATCAGTACGTAATCAATCTTGATAAATCCCACCTATTCTTAACGACCATGCTCGTTCACGATTAGGCCATTTGCATTCAGAAACGCCTCCAATCAACCATATATGATAACCACACATTCCTTTATCAACCACGTGAATGTGTTTTTTCCCTCATAAGAATAATGGCAAAGAGAGCAAAGAAGAGGAACTTCTCAAACTGGTAGATGAGGTTGAATCTAACCAACAAATATTGTTTGGTTCACTCAGTGCAGGAGGGATTACAAACAAAAGAAAAAATGCTGCATGGGAGAAGGTCACGAATATCACGACCAAAATCCAGCAGTACATTTTTGGGGAAGCGCCCCCTACTTAGAAGCCACTCTGTGCCCTCGCCAAGCAGATCAACGCAATCTTTGAGCGCATTGTTTGCAATGTCTTGCCATAACATAAGCCATTGCACTATATTTCAAACATTTGTCACAGCTGTCTTTTTATTGGGTTTGACACCAATAAGGCAACTTGTCTGTTTAAAATTAGACAAATGACTACTTGAGTGTTTTCTAATAAAAGGAAACAGGACATATGTGAATGTTGATTGCGTTATGCATACTGTGACACTCTTAAATGCTTTTTATTTGTAGTGTCGCTATTCTACCACTAGATTCTGTTCGTAGGCATGGCCAGAGCTGTGCTTATATTTCCACACATTCTCAAGTGTAGGTACAAGTTGGTAAAAACCCCACTTTGCGTGGCAATGTTCTTACGCACTACATACGCACACATCCGTGCGTACGCACGGTTGATAAATGAGGCTCCAGGTTTGTGGTATTGTTCCCTGGATGGACATGTTTTAATTTAAACATGTATTTTTCTTCAGGTTTGAAACATTTGATGTCAACAGCTTTGAACAGTTTTGCATCAATTATGCCAATGAGAAGCTTCAACAACAGTTCAACCTGGTATGTGTCTTTTCTTGCTTAACACCTTCATTTTGTAGTCAAAACGTACACATAAATCATTTCCAGCTATCCCTCCCTGCAGCATGTCTTTAAACTGGAGCAAGACGAGTACATGAAAGAGGAGATTCCCTGGACATTGATTGACTTTGACGACAACCAGCAATGTATTGATCTCATTGAAGCCAAGCTGGGTGTTCTGGACCTTCTGGATGAAGAGTGCAAAGTAAAATGCCAGTTTTATTTCATTTTGTTCCATTCAGCTACTTTCCGCTGGAGGAATCTCCACCATGCTCTATTTGGAAGTTATGACTAAGGCCATGACTAACTGATGTGTCAGCTCTTCCTGTTTCAATAGATGCCCAAAGGCTCTGATGACACATGGGCCCAGAAACTGTACAACACCCTGCTGAAGAAGCAGAATGCTTACTTTGATAAACCCAGATTATCAAACAGAGCTTTCATCATCCGCCACTTTGCAGATAAGGTATAACACAGCTGTCTCATGCTGAGGCATTACATCTCAGTGGTCAGCAGATGGATGGATGACTCATGTTTTCTAAGAGCAAATGTGAAAAAGTCTCAAAGAATGATATACCTTCACCACAAATGTTTGATGATTCTAGATTATCTTTATTAGAGCAGTACTATTCAGTCCACTTCAAACTTTGAATGATGAAAATCACCTTTTAGTGAAAGAACACTGTGTGACTTGGTCCTTTGTGCCTAGGTGGAGTACCAGTGTGAGGGTTTCCTGGAGAAAAACAAGGACACAGTCAATGAGGAGCAGATAAATGTTCTGAAAAAGAGCAAGGTGAAATGGTTTATAAATAGTTATTTATATTTGCACTTCCTAGTGCTTCCTAATTAGTTAGTTTGTCGAGGTCAACACCTCCTCAACTGAAAAAGTTGAGAAAAAAAAAAGTATATACGTATATTTTGTGTTGCAAGTCCCTGGGTACACCCTAGAATTGTTCTACCACAACTTTTGGAGGAAATACACCCACTTTTGAATTTCCTATTGAAAACACTGCCATCTGCTGTTCAATGATATTGACTTTGTATTTTGTTGCTGTTGATCTCTGAAAAAAATATCTTTTCAGGTTGTTTGGTTGCTGAAGCTGTTTGAGGATGATGAGAAGGCAACGAGTTCTACGAACAAGCGGGCTAGTGTCACTGGAAGGACCGGTCAGACTCCGAGGGATAATAAGAAGACTGTTGGACTGCAGGTGAGAGCATAATGAGCAGGAGACATGACATTTGATTGTGTGGGGAAAATGCATTATTAAAACCTATTTTGTGGAGAAGTTATGGAAAATCATATTTAAATGAATGGTTTCCTCAGCTGGTCAGATTGAAGTGCCTTTAAGGAAATAAATAACTACCAGTCCTTTCTAAGTGATGTACTGTATGCATTGTCATTCAAAAGCTGATATTTGACATTTAAACCGAATGTTCAAGCACATTTTTATAATTCATGTATTTCCAAACTCATCAAGGATTTATCGTTGTCTTTTTACTCAGTTTCGACAGTCTCTACATTTGCTGATGGACACACTAAATGCTACAACTCCTCACTACGTACGCTGCATCAAGCCAAATGACCACAAATCTCCATTCATGTGAGGGTGATTTCACTCTTCTGTTTCATATGATTATCTGCAACAAGCACATATGAAATAGTAGTACGTTCCTTTTTGTAAAACTTGTTTGTATTTTATCTTTTATAAAGCATGGATCCTATGAGGGCAGTGCAGCAGCTTCGAGCATGTGGCATCCTCGAAACAATCCGGATATCGGCAGCAGGCTTCCCATCTAGGTAGCATATCAACAACTGCACCTGGTACAGAGCACAGGGCCATGGGCAGTTTATATGTTTACATTACATAGACCTATAAAAAATAATCTCTCCAAATTGTCTTATTAACATGAATATTGCAGATGGACCTATCAGGAATTCTTTAATCGTTATCGGGTCCTCATGAAGCAAAAGGATGTGCTTCTTGACAGAAAACAAACCTGCAAAAATCTCCTGGAAAAACTTATAAAGGTATGTCTGCATTGTATAACAGCATTCCCATAATGCCAGTAACAAAATAAATGTAACTTGCACAGAAACATTACATATTATATTTGCTAATGTATATTCTGTTTTCTTCCTAGAACCAGGATAAGTATAAGTTTGGCAAAACCAAGATCTTCTTCAGGGCTGGTCAGGTGGCTTACCTGGAGAAGCTGCGTTCTGACAAGCTGCGTATGGCGTGTGTCCGCATCCAGAAGACTATCCGCTGCTGGCTGGCCCGCAAAAAGTACCTAAGGATGAGGGAATCTGCTATCACCATACAGAGACATGTACGGGGACACCAGGCACGCTGGTGAGTGGAGACGTCAAACCACAGCAAAATAAGAAGTTGAAAGATATCAACTTCTAGCTGATATACGTAGCATATTTCTTACCTGTTTTTTCCCCCCTGTCAGTTATGTTACGTTTCTGCGAAGAACCAGAGCAGCTATTATCATTCAGCGGAACGTGCGTATGTGGGTGACCAGGAGACGCTACCAGCAGCAGCGCTCTGCAGCTATCACTATTCAGTGCATCTTGAGGGCCTACATGGCTAGAAAGCAGTACTATAAGGTAATGCCGTGCTTGATGCTTGAGGATGATACCGGTATGTTATTTTATAATTCCACACTTGTAAGGTCACCTTTACTGGAAGGTTTATAGTCAAAATTTAATTTTACAAACATAATTCCAGGAGGCAATATCAATATCAGCCTTGATTTTTAGCTTGCCTGTTGGGTATTTATAAGTCTGTTTTCTGGAGCTTGAATGGGATTTTTCTCAACCCATAGAGGAACTTAATAGTTGCATATTACAATAACCATACTGGATTTAATAGGTCCCACCAAGACCAGGAATTATTGCCTCTTGAATACAATATGGAAAGGTTCCCAGCTCAAAGGAAGCCCAGATGTGCCAGGTTCCGTTACGTACATTGTTGAGGCAGTGAAACCTTGTAGCAGCAGTACACCAGATTGTTTGCACTTCCTAAACCTTGATCGCTGTGTAGGATTTTTAATCATTAAGTCGTGAATAAAGACCGACAATATTAATTCTGGCCTTGTTGACCTTGTTTACACTTTTAAATAAAATGTTAAGTTTCACTGGAATTGCATTGCTCTGTAACAGCTTGTCATTCACATACACTGCAACAAGGAACCTTTTACATTTTATAAGTTTCCTTGACTGAAACAGGAAATAAGCTGACGCATTTTGAATGTTTACGTTTAAAACTGTGAATTGGACTGGCAACATGTATGTAAGACCGAAACTATCGCAATTTATTTTCATTTTAATCCCTTTTTTTTTATTTATTTTTTTTATGTAGAAATAATCTTACCATCACGTTTAAGAGAGAATCTAAAATGTTGTACACGTGGCCCCTGGACTTCCACGTCACCTCTTGCATTCACTTATTGCAAGTCCTGTCATTACCATTTCACTTATAAAATTGACATTCCATATTTGTCTTTTTTCACAGTTGGTGTTTGAGCAAAAAGCTGTTGTCCTCCAGAAATGGGTGAAAGGCTGGCTGGCTAGACAGCATTTCAGACGCACCGTGGCTGCCATCGTCCTGCTGCAGAGCTGTGTACGTCGCATAAAGGCCAAGAAGGAATTGAAGAAGCTGAAAGTGGAGGCGCGCTCTGTGGAGCGCTTCAAGAAGCTCAACGTTGGCATGGAGAACAAGATTATGCAGTTGCAGCACAAGATAAATGAGCAGGTGTGTATTGTGTGAGTATGTGTCAGTATCTACTTTTTTGTGTTAGGTAGTTATTTACTCTGGAATGTACCATTAAAAAAACAAACTGTAGCTTGGAGAAACACTGGGTCATTGGGAGTTGTCGTATCACATGCACCGCATGTGTGTTTCTCCCCCTGCAGCATAAAGAGAACAGAGAGCTCAGTGAGAGGCTGAATGCTGTGGAGAAGACCCAGACTATGGAGAGAGAGAAACAGAGCAGAGAGATCGAAAGCCTACGTAGATCAGAACAGGAGGCCAAAGCCAAGGCAGTGACGGTTCCCTCTCTGCTGGAGAAGCTCTCCTTCCTTCAGCACGAGCTGGAAAACACCCGCAGAGAGAAAGAAGACCTTGAAGCGCAGACCAAGGTATACAAGGAGCAGACACAACAGGTAGGCCTACTTCATCTAGATTTATCCAACTTGACTGCTGGGCAACTTCACTAGAATTTTCTACACAGCGCTCTTTCTTTAATTATCTGGAATGGTAATCGATAGGATTGATGACATTGCATTGGTGGAGATACATTAGTGCCCTTGATGACATTTAGTTAAAATCATATTGTACCACACACTCAAACTGTTATTTTCCACACTAAGCCGGACAGCAGAGGTTTGTTAATTTCCGTCAGGGTTTCTCACCAATCAGTTGATCTGTCATCGCTCAAATTGTGTTTCCATTAATTTGTGGGCTTTTTAAAATTTTTCATATATTTATGTTTATGTTTATGCTTTAAGATGATCACACAGACCGTAATTGATTTATGATTTTTAAGTTTGCTAATGACCAAAATGTTCTGAAAAAGGAAACATTTGAGCTACAAAAGGACCGTATGAAATGCCAAATAAAAACGTGTAATTACATTTTATGAACTTACTTTGCTCCATTTTTGTTGGTTTCTAGAACCTCATAAACCAAATTAAATGGGAATAAAGACTAAGATTGCATTATTTTACCCACTCTCTCGATCAGGTGGTAGAAGACCTTAATATGAAGAACAGCTTGTTGAACAGCGAGAAAGATGAGCTGAACAAACTAATCCTGGAACAAGCCCATCAGTTAACAGGTACTGAGCAGTTCACCTCAAACCCCCTCAAGCCTCAAGCAATTGCTGCATTTAAAAAAAAAAACTGTTTTGTTTCAGATATTAAAACTTACGTTGAGAATGCAGAACAGCTGGAAAAGGACTTAACTGAAGAGCGCTCTCGCTACCAAAGTCTGTTGAGTGAAAACCTGCATCTGGAGGAGCGGCACAGAGACCTGAAGGAAGAGATGAATCTCAGCACGGTGAGGAACACTTCATTCAGTGTCACAGTGTTGACATTGCATCTGCATTTTTCATTTTATTCATCGTAATTTTTTTATTCAATCGTAATTTGTGGATTCTAACAACATGGCAATTTCAAGAGGGTTTAACAAACCAGAATAACTTAAATTAAGAAGTTCACTGGTTCATGTAAAACTTTTTTACATGGTGACAATAGTTTACAGAGATACAGAAACCAGTCACCTGTACCAATATGTAACAAGTGAAATGTTAACACAATGTCAGTGTACAAATTATATGTGACATTTGAAAAATGTTCATCATGATGGAACAAGTTTAGGTCTGGCTACTTCCTTCTGTAATGTGTTTTTATTTTTCCCACACCTAACCAGAGTTCAAGCAAATCTGGTCACAATAGGACCGACTCCAACTACAGCAGCAACTCATCTGAGTTTAGTCAGAGCTTAGGCTCTACTGAGGGAGAAGACTGCTCCATACAAACAGAGGTAATGTGGAAAACTACACAATATCATGGTGCAGTATCACTATTGCCTTAAAGTGATACATATACAGGCCCAAAATGTATCTTTTTGAGTATGAAAGGCTCACCCCCTGTGCGCTTCAAGGTGGCTGTAAAACATTTGTATTTTCTATGAAAGAATAGCAGCTGTGGTGTGAACACAGTCAGTTAACAAATTCTGGTTTTGATGTTGGAAACATTGGTGTCACCTACAAACAGCTGCTTAACTGACGAGTCAGTTATAATGTCAGTGATTAAATTATCACTGTGAATAGTTAGATTACAAGTAGTTACAAAACACTGGACACTTATTCCTTGACGCAGCTGTGGGAAGTTTTTATTTTTTTTTTCCGGCCTTGTCTGTGTTATAATCCTATTAGTGCAGCATTCTAGTTAGTTTGTGAAGAGATTCATCAACTAATGCCTGCTGTGTTTTGTTAGGATAAGACCCAGGCAACGGTGGACCTGCCGGTCCTTCTGAAGCTCCAGAGAAGAGTGAAGGAACTGGAGCAGGAAAACCGGTCACTATGGCAGCAGCTGGATAACAGAGAAGATGCCCAACAAGAAAGGGCAGAAGTATGGACAGAAACACCAGTATTGTTTCTTACTGGTGAAATTACTAAATCGACAGAAGAGTTGTGTATGAAATAAGTTATTTGTTCTGTTTTGGTTGAATGGTTGGCATTTACATTATGTGTATATTGTTTTTTTTTAAAAAGGAGGCGGAGGAGCAGAGAACTGTTGGCAGAGCAGAGCTGGACTTGGAGACACTGAAGGTATAACTTTGTCAGGTACATGTATTGGGATCCAAGCAAGATCTCTTCCAACATCCTGAAAGGAGATGTCCTAAAAGACTCATCCCATTAATATACCTTAAAACTTTCTGATTTCTAATGTAACGGCGAATAGAGACAAAAATTATTTTGTGGATGTTTTAATAGTTTGTTTCACTAAATGTCTTAGCGACAAGAACTGGAGGCTGAGAACAAGAAGTTGAAGCAGGATCTAAACCAGCTGCGGAAGTCTCTGACCAATGAGAATAGTGAATTGGCGCCCCCTATCCCTGGCTCTCTGCCCTACAACATACTGCTGGATCACCTCAGTTCTTCCAATGAGGAGCTGGAGATGCGAAAAGAGGAAGTGCTGCTCCTCCGGTCACATATGGTCCGCCAAGAGGCCCTTAAACACAAGGTGAGAAAGTAAATTACATTGTTACAATTACTACATTCATATTTAGTATTTTTGCATTTAATGCAACAGACATCTGACAATACCGAAATATAATCTATCCCATATGAACTGTTCTCTAGGACTCTGTGCTCGGGGAAGGTGTGAAATTAGATCTAAGTGAAATTCCCTCATTTCAAGATGTTGACAGGTAAGACGTGTGGCTCCCACTCCACTTGAAATCCATCAGGTGGTACAGTTAAGTGTTATTTAAATTCTCTGATGCTGTTCCTCAGGTCCACTGGCATCCATACACTGAATGAAGATGGAGAGCTGTGGCTGGCTTATGAAGGCTTGAAAGAGACCAATAGGTAATGAAACAATATTCTGTAGTTGGTTAGTGCATTCAAGCACAACCATGTCTCATGGAATTGAATACTGTCCCTCCATCTTCCAGACTTCTGGAGGGCCAGATGCAGGAGCAGGAACGTGTTCACAATGAGGAGTATAGGAAGCTGCATGAGGAGGTGAAGAAGTTGAAGGCTGAAAAGGAGCAACAGCAGAAGCTGCTGGCCCAGAGCCTCCTCCTGCCTGAAGATGCCCGTATTGATGCGAGCCTGAAGAACGAGATCACACTGCTCACCAATGACAACCTGGTGGGTCTGCTCACTCACTGGTCACTCTGCCTTTTATCAATTATTACGACTGTGTAATTATATTTCATGCAGAGTTCCTTCATAGTAAACAGTTAAATGTCTCTCTCTAATACTGGATCTGTAATTGAAAGGGCCCTCTTATAGTTTACTTTTTCCTAATGGGATTCAATGTATTGTTCTTTAAGGAAAGATTGGGATTTTCACAGTAATATAAAAACACAAAAGAGATACGTGTTTTTATGATTTAAGACATTTTTTAAAGAGTTTCTACGTAACAAAAAGAATTCCACAGTTAAAAAAAAAAAAAAAAAAAAAATTAACACTGTATGAAAGTTTGCCCTCACACTAATCTAGTTTGTTTACATCATTTTAGGAACTCATGAAACAGCAAGAGCTACAAGACAAAACCATGCGCAAGTTAAAAAAACAACTTAAACTTTACATTAAAAAAGTTGAAGATTTTGAAGGTAATCACATGGCATTGATTGTGTTTATACAGTACATTTTCTTAAATGACTTTTGTACAGCATCAATCCTGTGATTTCTTAAATTGTGTCTCTGTTGTATTTAGCGAGTGCTCAGCAAAAGAATAAAGCTCCTGTGATGAGCGCTCCTGTCAGAGCGGTGAATATCACCCGCAAGGAGAAAGAGTACCGGGGCATGTTGGAGTACAGGGAGGGTGACGAGAGCCGCTTGCTTAAGAATCTGGTCGAAGGTATGTTAAACCTGTTTTGCTCATGCAAATGATTTTCTGACCTGGATTTTATGCATGCATGCAAATGTTTTTATTGATCTGGGACACATTAATTGTGTATTTTGCTTTGAATTGTTGTAATCTTCTCAGATCTGAAGCCTCGTGGTGTAGCAGTCAGCTTCACTCCTGGACTTCCGGCTTACATCATCTTCATGTGTGTACGATATGCAGACAATGTGAATGATGATCAGAGAGTCAGTACTCTGCTCAATTCCACCATCAGCAGCATCAAGAGGGTCATTAAGGTGTAGTATATAACTTTGATATGTATAAAGAAAGTGACTGATGCTTTTGTTTTGAATTAATCTTACACTGTTTCTATAGAGGAGAGGAAAGGATTTTGAAGCGGTGTCTTTCTGGCTTGCCAACACATGCCGATTGATGCACTGTCTGAAGCAGTACGGTGGAGATGAGGTAAGCCTGAGGAAGCTTTGATGCCAGAGTTATGTTTACAGCTGAACATGTTCCTTAATTAACCCTGGATGTCTGTACAACCTCTTTATGCTCTAGGCCTTCATAACGCACAACACAGCTAAGCAAAATGAGCAGTGCCTAGCCAACTTTGAACTGTCAGAGTACCAGCAGGTTTTTGGTGATCTAGCCATCCAAATTTACCGCCAGCTCATCAAATGCATGGAGGACATCCTGCAGCCCCTGATTGGTGAGGAGGCATAATCTCACCATACATATTAACTAAATGTGTTCTTCTCCTGACCATTACGGAACCACATGAAATGTATTTTTCCTCAATTTGTGTCTTGTGTGTAGTGGCAAGCATGCTGGAGCACGAGACAATCCAGGGTGTTTTGGGGTCCAAACCCACAGGCCTGAGGAAGAGAAGCACCAGTTTCCCAGAGCCGGCTGTTACAGTGGAAGTCCTGCTGCAGCGTCTTGGCCTCTTCTACACCACCATGAGTCAGCACGGGATGGACTTGGACCTCATTAAACAGGTGGTCAAGCAGCAGTTTTACATCATCTGTGCGGTCACACTCAACCACCTGCTGCTGCGGAAGGACATGTGCTCCTGGAGTAAAGGCCTGCAGATCAGGTATGGCATAAAATGGCCTTTGGCCTGTTATTATACTTTATGCAGTGAAATTAGAGAGGCAGAAGAATGTGGATTGAGGTGTGTAGGTAAAACCCGTGGGCAGAGTGTCACAGTGCACCCTTCATTTTTGTCTTTATGTCAGAGGAGCGATGCTTAAAGAGGAGCTGGTAACTTCCAGTTTGTTAAGTGATAATTCAGAATGTGTACCACTTTTATATTCTATCACCAAATATGAAGTCATCTGAATTTGCTAGCCTAAAAATCTGAATGAATTGCCATTTTGTTTTACTTAATTCATATTTTAAATATTTGATTTGAAGGTCATTTTCAAGTCTTTTTGACTTGGTTATAATGATGCACAGACATATTTACACGTGCAGTACAGGGTCTCATACTCTGGTGTCACAGAACAGATTGGACCTTGCTAGACCATACCTTGGTTCAGTCTCAATTGTTTGTCCAATGCCTCTGGCTTTAGGTACAATGTTTGGCAGTTGGAAGAATGGCTGGCAGAGAGGGAGCTTGCAGACTGTGGTGCCAAGGAGACTCTGGAGCCTCTTGTACAGGCTGCACAGCTCCTACAGATCAAGAAGAAAACTGAGGAAGACGCACAAACTATTTGCACAATGTGTTCTGCCCTCACCACAGCACAGGTCCATCATCAGTAAATGTTATGCCTTCTTAATCAGTAGACATGATATGCTGCTCCTGCTTTCATCATTGTGTTTCTCTTTGCAGATTGTAAAAGTATTGACCTTGTACACCCCAGTGATTGAGTTTGAAGAGCGAGTGCCGACCACTTTCATCACAACTATTAAAGTGAGTAGAGGTTTTGTAAGTGTGGGCAAGAATGCTAACCTGACTCCGCCAGATGGATTGCTTTGCATTTGCTCGGCATATCCATCTGGGAACTTTCCGTTGGAGAACTTTTGGGAAGGAGCGAAAATACTGGTTAGCTAATTGGATAAACCATCCGTCTATCACCAACATAGGCCAAATCAACCAATCGGATCAAACTCTTGCTGAAACCAGTCGGGAGAAGAGCAAAAACATCTTTTCCTCCGAGAAAAGCCTCTAGTGCCATTTTTTGCTCTTCTTTCAATGAAGAAATACTTTCTAATTTGGATAAAACTAGCGCAATAGCTACGCTCATCTCATCCGTGGAAGCTGCCATGTTGTTTAGACTGAACAGTCACTTCTCGTGGGTCACACCTAAACCCGCCTCAAAACCAACACTGATTGGTCGGTCGTTTGGCGAATGGCTCCAAATTTTCTCTATCTCAAGATGCCAGACTGATCTGCGAGTGGAAAACTGGAGCTTGTGAGATCAGGACGGTCTCACGAGGCTACAAGAATGCAGGGCTCTTTTATATTTAGTCTTGTATTTAGTACCGCTTGTTTGTTTTTTTGTTGCTATATCTGCATTTATTTATTTATTTATTTATTTATTTTTTTTACATTTTAGAACCTTTTAAAAGACAGAGTTGAGTCATCCACTTTGATGATGGATGGCAAGAAGATCTTTTCCGTCACCCTCCCCTTCACACCCTCCTCTGTGGCTCTGGAGACCATCCAGATCCCTGCGAGCCTCAATCTGGGCTTCCTCGCCCGTATCTAGACATAGACTTCTGACATGGACTCCTGTTTACGAGAGTAAAAACACCTAAGACTGTTTTTCACCAAAGTTTCTACCAGTTGTAATGTTTACACTATCACTGATTATTGCAGAATGAGGATACATTGTTTACATGTGTCTTTGTATTAGCTTTTCAGCGCTGCCTAGCCAAAGAGTAATAACTGTATAAAGGGTAAATTTGCAACAACTAAAAAGAAATTAGACTTTTCACATTATGACATCTGCAAGTGATAGATATCCTGGTAACTATTAATAGAAGTGTTTCTATGACAATCTTTTTTTAATGGTTAACCATGAGCTATGTTAAAATATTGATCTGATCTAAATGTTGGAAATGTCTCCAGATGAAATTCTGTTTTATTTCTGTAACTTCAAAACTACTAATATCAGGTGATGGTATTTATGTCTGTACAATGCAAGGGAACAGAAAATAATTTGAGTATGTATTTAACCAGTCTTTATGTTGTCGCTTATAGTAAAGGCTGGCTTTTCAGTAAAATGGTTGGAAGTGCTTAAAAGAAAAATTGTTTCACTACCTCACGAGGTGTTGTGGATCTGGAAAATATTTTAATTATGTTTTAGTATTCTCTTTCTTGACACTGACACACTGACCTGACTGTTGTAATGGTTCATAGTTATGTAATAAGGTCTAAAATTGTATTTAGCAGTATATATCCTTCATGGAACACATTTATTTAAACGAGGATGTTCACTCTAATCCTCATCTAATTATTTGAAAGAAGAGCTGTAGGATTGAGACTGGAAGACTTTTGAAACTCATCTTTTTAAGTCCCTGACAAGTTTAGGAATCTAGGATTTAAAAATGTAAGTGTGTGGGACTGATGTAACTAACTCTTGCCTTCCAGTGTAAGTAATATCTGATCCTTCCATGATCACCATGCTAAATGCTGCTGGAGCATGTTATCTTTTATCGTGCCATGTTCATCATGCTCTGTATTTGCAAATGCTTAACATATGAAAATGCCTAAAAAGTTAATAACTGATTAATCTCTGGGTTTTTAAAGCTTCTCAGCAGTGCACACCAGGAATGTGTGAATGTGTTTCCTTGTAGAAGTCTTTCTGGCATTCCCACTGTTTTCTCAATTTGGCAAGTGTTGGTAGGTGGCGAAATATTTACTTAAAAAAATAATTTTCGCCTAAATGGGCTCTACTTGTGGTCGAAAAGCGTCTGAAATGCGTCCACGTATGGTGAGCTGACTGAGGTTTTGTATCCGGTTCCTTTTGTTGTCAGAATCCTTGATCAAACGAGCACACCCACTCCGTCAAGCCGCTGTCACAAGACGGGAGGGCGGAGTCAGGTAGTCAAAGTCCGCAGCAGGTGAGCGACAAGTCAATCACGAAGACACGAGACACACCTGGAATGAGTGACAGGGCTTTCATAATAAAAGCATCAGGTTTGTCACTTTTAAGATAAGATGAATATTAACGGTACAGGTTTCCATCCTTTTGGCTTGTGACTGCTCAAAATTAAGCAATGCCAACTTGTAACCCCCGCAGGAGTACATGGCCTTATTGATGACGAGTTAATGAGCAGTTCAACCTAAGATTATAGTAGCCAACAGAAGAGTGTTACAAATTAAACATGTTGATTTGTCTTGGGACCCCATGCAAGTTTTACAGATCAGCATTAATAATGGTAACAACATGTATGTAAACATAGAGCTTAGTCATGTCAGAAATGAGTCCAGAAGGAGGACCAGAATTCAAGTAATTAATTGAAATACATTAAATTGAAGCACACATTAACCTGGCAGACAGACACTTGGACACATGTAAAAGATAATGTTAAATAGTAAAATATTAGTTCGTGTATTTCAAATAAGAATTTGAATTAATTTATTAAGTATTATTTTGAAAATTTCAACCAGGAAAGCGATGTAATATTGTCTTTTGACTGGTGATTCTGGCATAGTTGTGGGGAGGGGAGGGGGATAGTCGTTGGTAACCTGGAAGGTACAGTGGATACAACAGCTGACAAGCCAGTATACGGACAAGATAAGTTAAAACAATAATGCATAAATATGGCTTTGTTGGAACTGTACACCGAGGTAAGAGAAAATCGCCAAGTTTGTATTACAATACAGACAAACCCTTAATGTTGTTTTCCAGAAACATATGGAAACTTTGAAGGGCTCAGGCAAGTTACAAGGATGTAGAGGAGGCTGGACTTAAATTTAAAGTCTAAATGCTAACTGTTTACTCAACTTTGTAAGTGTAAATCTTTAGGAATTTATATCTATGAAGTCTGTTAAATGAGAAATAAATTAAGGTCCTCATAGTTTGTTAAGCACATGTTCACACAGGGAATAGCATTACATTTACAGTGTTATATGTTTTAACAACTATACTAAACACTGATAAAGTGTAACTTGTCACCATTCAAATCTTCTCCTAGTACAACAGAGTGTGGATACCAGATGCAGAACATGTGTGGAAATCAGCCGAGATTATGAGAGACTTTCATTTTGGGAATAATGTTCTTGAATTGCTTCTTGAAGATGGCACTGTAAGTAAAACGCGACTAATAAAACCTTCTGCAGTGGATTTATGATGGTGAAAAGTTACAGCTGACCTGCCTCTCTTTACATAATAACCTGTCACTGTACAGGAGTACTGCTACCCTGTTGACCCGTCAAAACCACAACTCCCTCCACTTCGCAACCCGGACATCTTGGTGGGGGAGAACGACCTCACCGCTCTCAGCTACCTGCATGAACCTGCAGTCCTGCATAATCTTAAAGTGCGATTTGTGGAGTCCAGAATCATCTACACCTACTGTGGTAGCCTACTGTTGAAACAAACTGTCACACTGTATCTAAGCACTGTTGCTTGTTGGCAGTTTGTGCTTTTGGCTGAGCCTGTGCTGTTTCCTCTTTTTCAGGTATTATACTGGTCGCTGTAAATCCATACAAACAGCTTCATATCTATGGAGATGCAATCATTCATGCATACTCAGGCCAGAACATGGGAGACATGGACCCTCATATATTTGCAGTGGCTGAGGAGGCTTACAAACAGATGGCCAGGTAAATAAAAGCTGAAATTATCACATTAAGTAGAATATACAGTCTACTTATATCATTGTACATTTTTCCTTAGAAACCACAAGAACCAGTCTATCATCGTCAGTGGTGAATCTGGAGCCGGTAAAACAGTGTCTGCTCGATACGCTATGAGATACTTTGCTGTTGTAAGCAAATCTGGAAGTAAGACTCGAGTTGAAGACAAAGTCCTGGCATCCAATCCGATAACAGAGGTATGATTTTACTGGACCAGGATCCCTGCTCACAAGGCAACACGTTGCTATTCTCTCCACTAAATGATCAATGTTTCAGTACTGTGACAACACTAATATAATGCACCTAATGCATTAATTAGGTCAACTTCTATATGATTGATAACTTAAAAAGAGACCTGATGATCTGAGGTGACTTTCTCTCAGGCAATAGGAAACGCAAAGACCACCAGGAATGACAACAGCAGCCGTTTTGGGAAATACACAGAGATCAGCTTTGACAGGAGGTACCAGATCATCGGAGCGAACATGAGGACCTATCTCTTAGAGAAATCTAGAGTTGTTTTTCAGGTAGTGTATGAGATGAAGGTGTTGTTGTGTTATTGTTCTTATATCCGATCCATAACAATTGATACTCTTGTCTTAATCAGGCAGACAACGAGCGAAACTATCACATATTCTACCAGATGTGTTCCTGTGCTCATCTGCAAGAGTTCAAGAATCTAAGACTGTGTGAGTGTTGTACTGAGGGTTAATTCTGCAGGTTTGAAATGGAGCAAAGACTCTTCCACTGCTGTTGTCTTTAATCTGATTCACTTAGAACACACATCTAAATCTTACAATCATACACATAATTATTGTGGGATTATTTTATTTTAGGAGCGCCTGATTATATATCCCTGTCATCTGTAGTGAGCGCAGATAAGTTCCGGTACACTTGCATGGGCGGTGAGATCGCTATTGAAGGCGTAGATGACGAGAAAGACATGGAGGAGACTCGACGGACATTCTTGCTGCTAGGTAAACAAACACTTCATGTGTCAGACTGTAACTTGCTTTTAGTGTGACTCTTATGTTACCTTCTTCTCTCTGCCTCTCCAGGGTTGAAGGAGGACTTTCAGTCAGAAGTGTTCAAAGTTTTGGCAGCCATTCTGCATTTGGGAAATGTGGAAATCCGAAACTCTGGCGATGGTAAATCATCAGTTCCTGTGAGTCTGAAATCTCTTTTTGTTTGCGAGGTTAGATTTCCAAACATTAAGCTGGTTAAATACAAAACGTGATTGACATATCTTCCAGCCCAGTGACCCACACCTGGCAGTCTTCTGTGAGTTGCTGGGTGCGAGCGCAGACGGGTTGGGGCGTTGGCTGTGCCATCGGAGGATCGTTCTGGTGGCTGAGACGGTGGTGAAGCCGGTGCCCAAAGAGCGGGCAGTAAATGCCAGAGATGCCCTAGCCAAGCAGATCTATGCCCATCTGTTTGACTGTATTATTAACAGGATAAACACAGCACTTCAGGTTCCAGGAAAGCAACACGCTTTCATTGGTGTTCTGGACATTTATGGGTAATGCAGATCCAACCCTTTTTTTCTTCAGCTGCTTGATGATTCAGGTCTCTTGAGCTGCTATTTTTGATGTGATCTTTTATTTGTCCTCAGCTTTGAAACGTTTGACATCAACAGCTTTGAACAGTTTTGCATCAACTACGCAAATGAAAAGCTTCAACAGCAGTTTAACTTGGTATGCTTCACCAAAACACTGCATACAAACTTGTATCTGCTCCGAGGGTTATTCTCTTGTCGTTCTTATTTTTAATCAGCATGTGTTCAAGTTGGAGCAAGAGGAGTACATGAAAGAGGACATCCCATGGACGTTGATAGATTTCTATGACAACCAGCCAGTCATTGACCTGATTGAGGCAAAAATGGGGATCCTGGACTTGCTTGATGAAGAATGTTTGGTAATTGAATGGATGTGATGTGAACTTTTACAACTAACGTTTGTAACTCTGTTTTGTTGTTCTTGTTGTTGCTGTGCCTCCGATACATATGTCTTTTTACTTTACAGTTTCCTCAGGGCACTGATCAAAGCTGGCTGCAAAAACTGTTCAACTATCTTGATGCCAATCCTCTGTTTGAGAAGCCCAGGTTATCAAATGAGGCATTTGTGATTCAACACTTTGCAGACAAGGTGCAGTCTGATAGAAACCCATTTCCTGCATACTGTAGCACAGAACTTACTCCTTTTTTAAACTGTGAGTGTTTTTCTATCAACAGGTGGAATATCAATGCAGAGGCTTTCTTGAAAAGAACAGAGACACTCTCTATGAAGAACTGGTTGACATTATGAGAGTCAGTAAGGTAATTAAAGACCCTGTTCTATTTTGGCTTTTCATTTTTCAAAATATCATAGTGGCTAAAAATCAAAGTTAACAAATCAAAGTGCCATTAAAGCCAACCCGTGCAGATTAGTTTTTCTAATTTTAACACATTTCTCCTGCTTGCAATTGTTATCAGTTACCTTTTCTGGCCAACTTTTTCCAAGAGGAGAAAAGCACTGTGACCACTAAAGGTGTCAAAGTGAGGCCCGCTAGACCTGCAGTGAAACCAGCCAATAAACAGCTGAGAACCTCAGTGGGAGATAAGGTGAATATATTTACTTACTGTGGCTGCTCACTAGGGATTGAACTACGTCACAGAAGTTTCCATAGTATTCTGTATGTGTATAGAATACAACTGAGTTTGCATCTTGTGTTTTTATCCTTTTCCATGAACTTTGTGGTTGAGTGTAGTTCTGCAGCTCCCTCTCTCTACTGATGGAAACACTGAATACTACCACCCCTCACTATGTACGCTGCATTAAGCCCAATGATGAAAAGCTCCCATTTGAGTGAGTACTGATCAAACTGTGTTTGACACGACCCACACTCTTGTGCGTGTTTGTGTCTGTGGTTTAAGCGAGTGTTTGCTTGTTTTCTGAGATATGATTCCAGGAGAGTGGTGCAGCAGCTGCGAGCCTGTGGAGTCCTTGAAACTATTCGTATCAGTGCACAGAGCTATCCGTCCAGGTGATTCTCTATTACACGGTTGCATATCAGCCAAACAAAATCTCCATATGCTCATGTTGTCATAGTACACATGTTTTTTGTTTGTAGGTGGACATACATTGAGTTTTACAGCCGATACAGTATCCTAATGTCACACCAGGAAGGGGACCTCAGTGACAAGAAACAGACCTGCAAGAATGTGTTGCAGAGGTTGATTCAGGTTAGCTGCTTCTTTTCTCACAACAGTGTCATGCATAATTGTGCACTGCACGTTTGTAACTTTGGCCTCATGGGTTGATCTCTAGGACCCCAACCAGTACAAGTTTGGTCGGACTAAGATCTTCTTCCGAGCTGGTCAGGTAGCTTATCTCGAGAAGCTGCGTCTGGACCGACTGAGAGGAGCGTGCGTGACCATCCAGAAACACGTCCGCGGGTGGAGCCAGAGGAGGAAGTACCTGCGCATGAGAGACGCAGCCATCATCCTCCAACTGTACATCCGTGGAAAGAGGACAATCCGGTTCGAGGGATTCACTTAAAGTTTTGTTGTCCTGCATTCTTTGTTGTATCTGTCAGGGTTCTGACTTGTTCGCCCACTTGTTTTATTTTGCAGTAAAACAGTGAGTGCTGCAACACTGAAGCAGGGCTGGGCAGCGATGGTGGTCCAGAGATACTGGAAAGGTTACCGCATGAGGCAGATCTTCCAGTTAGTCCGTCTGGCCTCCATTACCATCCAGGCCTTCACACGAGGTTGGATGGCCCGTAAACGGTACAAGAAGGTCTGTAAGGTTGATACATTAATCATTTGTATCATTTAGTGTGATGAAAATACAAAATGTAACCACATGTGATTCATGCACTGCTATCTCTTTATGAATTGTCAGATGGTGGAGGAGCAGAAAGCCCTGATTCTACAGAAGTATGCCAGAGCATGGCTGGCACGGCGGCGTTTTCAAACCATGCGTCGGCTGGTGCTCAACGTACAGCTCTCCTTCAGGGTGCAGAAGCTCAGAAAGAAGATTGAAGAGCAGGTAAAGACGCTACCAAGGTTACATCAGCTGTGGCTTTTATGTAGAGGACATAACTGAATTCCTGTATCCTTACAGAACAAAGAGAACCGTGGATTGATGGAAAGACTGACAAGCTTGGCCAACTCCCACTCTCAAACCGTGGACAGACTTCAAGGTTTGGAGGCACAGCTGGAAAAATCAACCAACCAGAAGGCGTCTTTGGAGGCAAGAGAGAAGAAAGCGAAAGAAGATGCTAGCCTGGTCAGTTTTGAAGTAGATTCAATACAGTTGTTTGCGTCTTTCCAGCTTTTTGTTTGCTGATGAAGCAGACTTCATGAGCACTTTAAAAAACACATTTTTATTCTTCTTTCAGACAACTGCACAGCTTCAAAGGGAAATAGATGCACTGAACTTTGAAAAGCAGAACTTGGAGAACAAGTTTGAAGCTTCCACCAAAGAGGCCAAAGGTAATAGGAGTCAAGATTTCGGTGTGTGCTACTCTTGTTGTGATTTGTACTAAATTTGTGACCGGTTTTACACTCTTACAGAAAGCTTTGATCAAATAAAGAGGAACCTTCTGGACGAAAAAGAATATGAAGCCAGGCTTAGAAAGTAAGTCATGAAAATGTGCAACCTTCCTCCTCTACAGCAAGAAGCAAATATTTGTTTAGCCTAAGCAGATTCTTGCTCAGCTTGTTTTACTCAGTTAATTGATGAGATGGTTCTTGGCAGAATTGCAGAGAACAACATTGAGATCCAGAGACAGGACCATGAGAAGTTGGTGGAAACTCTAAAAGAGGAGATTAAGAGATTGAAAGAAGAGAGAGTCAGTCTGCAGAGAAAGATGGAGGACGAGGGCAAGGTGAACTCTGACCTGCAGGAACAGGTCATCCAGCTCACCAAACATGTCAAGACCATTCCCGAGCTACGCAGGGAACTCAACAACCTGCAAAACCAGAGAAATAACATGGACCGAAAGATGAAGCAACAGTCGGAACAAGCAAGAGGTGCAGACTTTGACTTATATACCTTAAGTTTTAAAAATGATACGTCGTTATTATACATAAATAAAGACATATGATGATCTTGAATATCTTTCTGCAGCTAAAATGAACGATATTACGAGACAACTTCTTGGTGGCGTTGTTGAAGAGGAGGTTCTTTTGGGGTAATCCAAAAATTTCTCTTTCACGTAGTTGTTCTGATATATATCATTTAGGCCTTTAATCTCACCAATTGTTTCTATGTAGGCTAACTCCAAACGACTCTGAGAAGATTTATGAAGTTGAAGATTTGCTGGCAGCCATTGATGGCCTACAGAAAGCTACCAGGTCTATTTTACTGACAGCCATAGCAATCCATTCACTTAATATCAGCGTTATTATCCAGTTTTTTTGTCCCTGTTTGACACTGTTCCACCTTTGATGGCAGAATCCTGGAAAGCCACCAGAGGGAGCAGAAGGAGAGCTATGAGACCCAAGTGGAGGGTTTGAAACTTAAAGTGGATCACCTTCAAAATGAGAACAGCAAGTTGCAAAACCTGTTCCAGGAGAAAAGTAATGTCAATGAGAATATTCGCCAAGAAGTGTCCAGGCTCAGCAGCGAGAACTCAGTGCGTTATTGCATTCCTGTTTCCACTTCTCCAGAAAGATCTGGTGCAGAACATATCGCAATTTGTGCTTTCTCTTGTTTCCTGTGACCCACAGGTTTTACCGCAGCTGAAACTGCAGGTCTCAGAGCTGCAGAGACAGAAACAAGAACTGGAGGCTCACATATTGGAGCAGAGCAGAGAACTAGCAGGTAGATCTGTTGTTTTACTATTTAACTATTTCACTATGAAGCTCTTTTGCAGGTTAGTTGTTCTTTTGTTTATTTTTTTGTTCATGTCATCCGAAAGAAAAAACTGAGGAGATCACTAACGTTCTTCAAAGAAAGATTAAAGAAGAGAGCTCACGACGCAGGTAAAAATACTTTGATTGGAGTCCGTTTTCTTGATTAAAGAAGGGATGGTCATTTCGGAGTCTGTCTGATGTTTGTTGCTTTTTAGTCACTTTGAGGAGAAAGCTGAAGAGCTGGAGGAGTTGAAGAGGGAGCTTCAAGGCAGAGTAGAGGAGCTGGAAGAGGAGAATGATCACTCGAAAAGACAGCTGCTGATGGAGAGCGAGGCCAAGAGCAAACTGAGACAGGAGACTTCACACTTAACTGCTGAAAATATGGTGTGTGTGTGTGTGTGTGTGTGTGTGTGTGTGTGTGTGTGTGTGTGTGTGTGTGTGTGTGTGTGTGTGTGTGTGTGTGTGTGTGTGTGTGTGTGTGTGTGTGTGTGTGTGTGTGTGTGTGTGTGTGTGTGTGTGTGTGTGTGTGTGTGTGTGTGTGTGTGTGTGTGTGTGTGTAGCGGCTTACAGTACAATTGTGTGGATGCATGTCTTGTCCACATGAAAGCCGGTAACAAATTCTGCTTTTCTTTCAGGACTTTGAAGAGCAGCTCGACCAGAAAGATAGATTAATAAAGAAACTCCAGAATCAAATAAAGAGCCTTGAAACATCACAGAAAGGTAGCACTTTGGCTTGTATACATGCACGTTATAACATTAATCCGCCTCCTCCATGTTCATCACTTTAATGTTTCTCACACAGCGAAGCAAACGTCTGCTCCTGCCATGCCCAAAGATTACCTTGGCATGTTGGAGTTCAAGAGAGAGGATGAATCCAGGCTCATTCAAAACATCATTCTGGGTATTCTTCCTCTGTATTATTTTATATTAACATTCATTTTGTGACATTGTATGCCTTCCTCTATGTGTATGCTGGGACCGCATCTGTGGTCCTCTTGATTTAAAGCAGGAAACAATTATAACTACATGAAACTTGCTATATTCTACTCACAGACCTAAAGCCCAAAGGCGTGGTGGTCAGTGTGATCCCCGCGATGCCAGCTTACATCCTCTTCATGTGTGTCCGCCACGCTGACTACCTGAACGATGAAGTCAAACTCAAGTCTCTAATGACCGCGATCATCGGTGCTGTCAAAAAGGTCATCACGGTGAGGTTCATTCTCATTCTAGTAGACTTAATCTCGACTCTAGTTTTGCTAAATAAATAATGAATATATCCATAAACCATTATTCATAACCATATCTAAGACTAGGTAGCTAATATGTTTGCAGCAGTTTATTTTCATTATTTCACTTTGTAAAATTGATGATGTGAAAAGAATGAACGGCCGGCAAATATAAAATGTACAAGTTGCTTGAAAAAAAATAAAAATGTCACATCTATAAAATGAAAATAAATGAAAGTAACAGATGTGTTTTTTTATTTTTTTATTTCAGAGTCATCACAAAGACTTTGAGATGCTGTCATTCTGGCTCTCAAACACGTATCAGCTGCTCAACTGTCTGAAGCAGTACAGCGGGGAGGAGGTCTGGATTTACCGTATTTACCCTGGTTGCACCATTGTGTTTTTTGTCTGTCAAATATGTTGTATACAGTAGCAGGCATATTTTCACTTTCACTTGTTTTGCCTTTTGTTCGCAAAAGGAGTTCCTGAAACAAAATACTGCTCGCCAAAAAAAGAACTGCTTGCAGAATTTTGATTTGTCTGAACACAGACAGATTCTCAGCGACCTGGCCATTCAAATCTACTATCGGTTTCTCTCGGTCATTGAAAAGACCCTCACTCCTACAATTGGTATTTTATCATCAGTTCATCATTATCACATGTAGATTTTGAACCTTTAAGCAACCTAAAATGTGCTGATTTACTTTCTCGTCTAACAGTACCCGGTATGTTGGAGCACGAGAGTTTACAGGGGATTTCTAGCATGAAGCCGACGGGCGTCAGGAAGCGTTCCAACAGCATCTACGAGGACTCCGAGACATACACCATCTCCTCCATCCTTCAGCAGCTCAGTGTCTTTCACTCCACCATGAGCCAGCATGGCATGGAGCAGGGCCTCATCAAACAGGCTGTCAAGCAAATGTTTTACCTAGTTGGTGCGACCACCCTCAACAACATCATGCTCCGCAAAGATATGTGCTCCTGCAGGAAGGGAATGCAAATCAGGTTTGTGGATGTTTTTATGAGAATACAAGAGTATTTTTACGCAGACAAAAATTAATTTATAACTTCTCTGTTTGTTCAGGTGTAACATCAGTTACCTGGAGGAATGGCTGAAGGAGAAGGAACTGCAAAGCTCTAATGCTATAGACACTCTGAGGCCGTTGTCTCAGGCCGCCTGGTTACTGCAAGTCAACAAGTCCACTGATGAAGACGCCAAGGAGATCACTGAAAAATGCCCCGAACTCAACCCCGTTCAGGTACTTTTATTCATGCCACACATGCAGTATTTTTCATATAAAAAAAGTTCAGCTTCACACTGATGTGAAACAAAACTCACATTGAAATTGGCAGATTGTCAAGATTTTGAACTCCTACACTCCCATCGATGATTTTGAGAAAAGGGTGACGTCGTCGTTTGTCCGCAAAGTTCAGGTGAGCTTGATTGTTCATTTTCAAAATGTAATGTAACAAGCTTTTCTAATTTCAAAAACACTGTAATGTCCTTTAATACTCATTCACCTGCCATACTTTCTCTCCACTAATTATGCCAATCTGCTCCTTGTTGGCAGTCGCTACTCCAAGATCGTGACGGGTCCACACAGTTGATGCTGGACTTAGACTATCGTTTCCAGGTCACGTTTCCTTTCTGCCCGTCCTCGCAGGCTCTGGAGCTGCTGCAGGTCCCGAGCAGCCTTCATCTGGGCTTTTTAACCAGGATCTGACACTGCCAGCCTTTGACCTTTCACTCCTCATGACTGATCAATAGTATCTGTATCTTATTGTTTATTTGAACACATTACATTAACAAGTGAACACCATATAGTTAAAATTCAAGGCTATGGCCAGGATTTTTAAATACAGAGGTCATGTACCCCAAAAGGAAAGATTTATTTTTTTTAAATAATTTCTTGGATTGTCATATTTTATTTCTTTAAAAAAAAGAAATTTTGTGGCTGCAACCAACATCCTTAATCTATTAGTCATCCACAGAAAATTAATAATTAATTGTTTCAGTCATTTTTCAATAAAAAACTCAGCCAGCCATTCTCTGGTTTCAGCTTCTCCAGTGTGGGGATTTGTTGCTTTTCTCTGTTTTATATAATTGTAAACGGAATATCATAGAGTTTGGGCTGTTGGTCAAAACAAAACAATCCATTTAAAGACGTAAAAACATTTATATCCCAACATCAAGGCCTAAATGCTGTATAAAACTGTTCTTGTTGGGTTCAAAAAATGTTCTGGCTTAAAAGTTGGCACATCTAAATATAGTAGGTCTAAAAATACTGAAATACGAGCCAATGAAATCTGGCAACTACGGACATGACCTAAATGTTGTCAGTGGTAGCCATGGCCTGTTAAAATGTGAAAGTGGAATCAATAAAACTCAACAGTATTTTGAATTATTAACTCAAAACATGATTATATAAACAATTTTAATATATTTCTTTCTTTATATTTCTTGTAACAGTTGTTTAATATAAAAACATGTTTGCTGAATAATTATAATTCAATTGAAATAAATGGTTTTATTATGTTAAAACACCAGAGTGCCATTTTTATTATCTGCTGTGTTTTTGTATTACAGACAAACAGTATTCAGTTTTCCATGTCGGCAGTATTTAAATGCATTATTGAGCAGTAGAGTATTAAGGCTGCTGAGGATGCAGCCCGTGTGGACCAGCACCACCACCAGGATCCTCCTCCTCCTCCATCTGGAAACTGGAGGAGCATCTTCTCCCTCTGACGTCATGACAGCAGCATCAGCTGTTAGCTCTGTTTTTAAGCCTTTTCGCTGCCGATCGCTGCCTGCATAAAGGAAATATATGAGATCCCCTCTAATCCCTGAAATGGCGACACAGGAGGTACAGCTGAATGAGACTCTGACCCATCTCAAAACGGAGTCGGAGACGCTGAAGTCGAAGCTGGAGGATGAGAGAGCGAAGCTGCACGATGTCGAGCGTGAGTGCAGAAAATGGAGAGGCCTCCATTCACCGCTGGTTTACACTGTGACGGGACAAATAACAGAAAAACGCCTTAGACAAATATATTTTAGCGAGAGGTCAAATGTTGCTAGTTTTACAGGGACGTGGCTGTGTCTAAACTGATAAATGACCAGATTAGCTCGACGTTACCTCAGATAGTTGACACAGGCTGTTTGCTTCCCCATTTTACAGCCCAGTGCTTCCATTTGAATTTCTTCTATGTAGTGTTTTTTTTTCTCCAATCATATTTTAGCTATGTAATCGAAGTTAAATAAGATGTGGGAAAGAAATCTAGAAACAGGCTAAGTGTAATGCATGTTTTATGGGATGCTCACACAAGCTATTTGAGGACATGACAGATTAAACCAATTCAACAATATTCCTCCATTTATTGTAGGCCTACTGTAATCCTTATTGCTCCTGGGATTATTAATCCAGGGTGTATAGAGGGTTTGATGTATTGTACATTGTTTGTGTGTGTGTGTGTGTGTGTGTGTGTGTGTGTGTGTGTGTGTGTGTGTGTGTGTGTGTGTGTGTGTGTGTGTGTATACACAGTACATCAGGTGGCAGAGAAGGTGGAGGGGCTTGGTCAGTTTGTCATGAAGACCCGAAGAACTCTGAAGGGACATGGCAACAAAGTTCTGTGTATGGACTGGTGTAAGGACAAGAGGAGGATCGTCAGCTCCTCACAGGTCACACACGTTATGCTCCTGAAGAATTTTATGCTTTTAGTCCTTATTTTCTACCTCACAGCTCATTGTAGAGCCAGTTTGTAATTGCATATAATCTACAGTGTATGTGTTTTATTTTGTCCTCGTTCTAAACTCTTTGCAGGATGGAAAGGTGATTGTGTGGGATGCTTTCACCACCAATAAGGTACCTTCAACCTAAAAGGGATTTTCCACCTCAGATTATTTTATTTAAAAGATTTTATTACATATTAGCATTTGGTATTTCCTAAGACAATAGCAAAAAATAAGCAACATTTTGTTTAACAGAAATGTTTATCTAACACAATCATTTTGTGACCCTTCAGATTTATCTTGAGCTTAAACCACTGGTCTGAATCCAAGTAATAATTTTAACAAATATGCAACAAATATAAGGAACAATAGAATATTGTATTTCACATACAATTAATGTTATTGTAATAAGTAATTTAAAACATGAAAAGACAGCAGGAGACAGAGGATTTCCAAATGATGCAAAATATGATAAGTCCCATTTTTATGAATGAGGACGGAGGGAACGATCACATCTTTTGCCTTTTTAAAATTTTTGATTTTGGACAAACTGTAACACAGCTAATGTCTCACAGCCTAAAGCTTCCTGTTCTGCTCTAAATAATTAATTCAAATGAGCGGCTCATGCAGCTTTGTCTTTTGATATTTATTAGGAGCATGCTGTGACAATGCCTTGCACCTGGGTGATGGCCTGTGCCTACGCCCCCTCCGGCTGTGCTGTAGCTTGTGGGTGAGTGTCTTACTACCCGTGATAAGCCAAATGGGTGTGTCATCTGTTTGGTTTTCTGTTTTGTTTTGGTAAACAGTTTTATTTTTATGTCACAGGGGCCTGGATAATAAATGCTCAGTGTATCCTCTGTCTCTGGACAAGAATGAGAACTTGGCTGCGAAGAAGAAGTCAGTGGCCATGCACACAAACTACCTGTCAGCCTGCAGCTTCACCAACTCGGATATGCAGGTGAGAATATCGACCATACACAAAAACACACCCAAAAAAAGCAATTGAGTGAAATGTTTATAGAAAAAGAGAGATGGTAGATGTTTTCCCACAATTTTACTGAAACTTTAGGTTCCTGTAAACACGGCTGCTTTTCTCATTATTACTCAGAAATCACTGCCTTCCGTATTCCACTGTACGGAGCTCCCCCACTCTGTTAATAATTCACAGCAGCCAGTAGCTCCTGGTTTGATGTCCTGGCCACATGATGTTCCACACAGCAACGGCTATCCATTTACAGCCGTGTGCTTTCCCACATAGACTTTTACTGATATCCAGAACAGCCGTTATTCTTCATCTGAGGAGTAGGTTGTTCAGTGGTGGTAGACTGATGTCTTTGTCCTGCTCAACAGACACACTGAAGAAGAATGTTGTCCCACATTGAATGCTCACCTCATTTTTTCTGTTTTTTATTTATCCATAGTAATCATAATTACTTTTTAATCACCTTACATTTGCAATCCCTACACTGTAGTCTATCTATCTATCTATCTATCTATCTATCTATCTATCTATCTATCTATCTATCTATCTATCTATCTATCTGCTTGTTTTAAAGATCCTGACTTCCAGCGGGGATGGAACATGTGCATTATGGGATGTTGAGAGTGGGCAGCTGTTGCAGAGTTTCCATGGACATGCAGCGGATGTGCTCTGTCTAGACCTGGCTCCCTCTGAGACTGGAAACACATTTGTTTCAGGGGTGAGGACGCCTTTAATTAAAGCTTATTACTGTACTATTTCAACTTCACTGAATTAATTATTTCAAATATTTTTTCATGCAATAATATGCATCATTATGTATTATTGCAGGGCTGTGATAAGAAGGCCAATGTGTGGGACATGCGTTCAGGACAGTGTATTCAGTCCTTTGAAACTCATGAATCAGACATAAATAGTGTGCGGTAAGAGATTGCCAATTTTGAGTTCTGATATAAGTGTAACATAAGAATATTTTCAATGAATCCATCACTGAGAAAAATGTTAATATTGTAAGTCCTATCTGTGTGAAATGTGATGCGTTGTAATATTTTTTTAATTATTCTGATAGTCTCTGTTTTCTTTTTTTCTTTTCATACCACCACTGGGAGGTGCTAAAAGTCAGATATAATCAAATCCTACTGAACACAAGAGAGGTATTTGTTCCTAACTGTCTGTTTCTTCTGGTTAATAGCTACTACCCCAGTGGAGATGCATTTGCATCAGGCTCAGATGATGCTACAGTAAGTAATGAGATATTTACCACATGAAGTGCAATTGCAAACATATTGAAAACAATCTTTAACATTCAAATGCTGACCTTTGTTACAGTGCCGCCTGTATGACTTAAGGGCAGACAGAGAAGTGGCTATTTATTCCAAAGAAAGCATTATATTTGGGGTCTCCAGTGTTGATTTCTCTCTCAGTGGTAAGACATACACACTTCAGTATTAGTGCAGTTATGCAACCAAACAGAAATTAATGATCAATCAGAGCTTAAAATAATTTCTATTGTATGTTATAGTTAAAAAGCATTTATGTTTTGTTAAATCATTCAGGACGGCTATTGTTTGGCGGCTACAACGACTACACCATAAATGTTTGGGATGTTCTCAAAGGAACACGGGTCTCTATTCTGTTTGGACATGAGAACCGTGTCAGTACGCTGCGTGTTTCCCCAGATGGGACGGCCTTCTGCACAGGTTCCTGGGACCATACTCTTCGGGTATGAAATGTCTGTTATTATTGTCTGATCTGAAAACTTTGCTAGGTGCAGTGATCTTTCTGGTTGTATCTGGTAATGTTTGTTTTTTCCAGATCTGGGCTTAAGGATGAAGGCACCGAGAATGAAATGGTACACAGACCTACTGAAGATACACCAACATTTCTGTTTGCTAGAGAACAATCACAGAGATAAAGGCTCAGTTTTGGTTGTACATAGGTCATATCAATAGCAATGTATATACAATACAATTAAAGGAAAATGGTATGAAGGTACTTATGGTTACAACTTAAGATGTTAAATGTATATTGCAGAAAATAACATTGGTAGTGACTAGATCAGTCTATGGTAGAAGTGACACAATAAAGTGATGTATGTGCCCACATAAAGGACATTACTTGTATATTTATTTGTTTTTCTGCACAAAAAATAATGGAGGAATGCAACCTGTAGAAGAAAATGGGATACTAGGAAGCAACATCTATCTGCAGGACAAGAACAAGGTTTTTATGAAGGCCTTGGCTTCACTTGGCTTAACTTTCTCATGCCACAGACCGAGAAGAGTAAAATGTAAATGAATAATCTGTAAATGACAAATATTGGCCTATGAGGGATAGTGAGGTTGAGTGTTTAGATTGGCTTGTAGAAACGAATCACTATAAGTTAGTCTGAAACCAATTAAAATTGTAATGATTATGAAGGAGTATTGGCATATAATATTATGATTAAAAGTACAATGTTGTAGTTTATTAAAGATGAAAATATATGTAATTGCACACCCTGTGCGGCCAACTGCTGCAGCAACTCACCTGCCAATATTATTCTAATGTAAAAGAACAAAAAGTACACATTTACAGGTAACCTGAAATACATGTTCCCTCCCTATGAATTGAAAAGATGGTTTACTTCTCATCTGTTTGTTTCCAGCTGTGGAAGCCACTTCCTGCTCTATGTGCACATCCAGTCACTGCAGACACCCTGAACCTGTGGTCCCTTACTAGATATCTAAATACTTTTAAATATATATATATATATATATATATATATATATATATATATATATATAAAAATGTTTGAATTCTTAGAATGTACTTCTTTTGTCTGTAATTTCATATTTACTGTAATTATTCTATTGTAGTTTAGTGTACAGTTATTAAAGGGACTGTTTATTAAAGAATTACAAACATAATAAACTGAGTTTTGAATATCATGACTTTATCATTATTGTTCTTTACCTTATCTTATTGTTTTAGTTTGTTGTACTGATCTATTCAGACCAAGCAGCCACTGTTTTTGTTTAAGGTTTCTAATAAAGTTTCCCCCCAAAAAAAACAAGCGGAAGTGACATCATCACCAAGCCTTGGTCAGTCTGCTGAATCAAAACAATGGCCGACTGACAAGCTAGTATTTTACCTATTGTGATCTTTTTTAATTAACTAACAACATTTAACAATTAACTCTCTCTGGCTCCTTTTAAGAAACTCTTACTGGGATGGATAGATGATTTAATAATTGTATTTTGAAAGAAAAAAACAGCTGCCAAGTTCCGCCGTTCGCTGGCAAAATGAGCGATGTTGTGGAGAAGACCCTGACAGCTCTGCCGAGCCTCCTGTCTTTAGACTCTCAGCCTGGATCTACAAAACTGTCCTCCACCTCAAAACTAGGAACCCTCATCAGAGGAATCACTGAGTTAACGTCCAAACATGTGAGTCGGTCCTTAAAAACAAACTGGAGCTTAGGTGAAATAATATGAGTCAGTTGTTGATGATGCTCTAATGTTAGCTTGCTAAGCTGTCTGTGCCAGCTAACTCAAAGTAAGGTGTGTGCTTATATGTTTTAACACACTTATTCTGTGCAGCACTGTGCATTGTTTTAGATTGATTTACAGATACTTCTGTTGTTATCACGTCATTATACAGAGCTGGGACTATTTTTTTTAAACTTGTCCTGTTGGTGCGTTTATGTGCTTGTTATAAACTCCGACATCCAAGGTGTTAAAGAGTCAACTGCCAAAATGCTTTGCATTCACAAACTGTGTTGCAGAGAATTTAAACATGGAAGGCAAATGTGGACGTTTTGAAATTTTTTGCTGTTCTTCAAGTCCTTGATGTTGTAATATCCCACAAACACGTGAATGCACCATTATTAGCTAGATATAACTGATGTTCACTGTGATGCATTGCCCATCTAAAGCTTGTCTCTACAACTTCCATTGTGTACTGACATGGTATACTGTAGGCAATGGTTGAGAGTACAATGTAGGCAAGGCAAGGCAAGGCAGCTTTATTTGTATAGCACATTTCAGCAACAAGGCAATTCAAAGTGCTTTACATGAAACATGAAACATTAAAAACAGTTAGAAAACAATTTCAAAACATTAAAACAATTAACAACAATTTAAGATCATTAAAAGACAAGAATAAAATGTACAGTGCAGTATAAGAATTTTAAAGAAAGAGCAGTTAAAAATAGGTTATTTAAAGAAAGGCAACATTAAAAAGATATGTCTTCAGCCTGGATTTAAAAGAACTGAGAGTTGCAGCGGACCTGCAGTTTTCTGGGAGTTTGTTCCAGATATGTGGAGCATAAAAACTGAACGCTGCTTCCCCCTGTTTAGTTCTGACTCTGGGAACAACAAGTAGACCTGTCCCAGACGACCTGAGAGGTCTGGGTGGGTCATAGTGTAGTAGCAGATCAGAAATGTATTTTGGCCCTAAACCATTTAGTGATTTGTAAATCAGCAAAAGTATTTTAAAATCAATTCTTTGAGGCACTGGAAGCCAGTGTAAAGACTTCATTACTGGAGTGATGTGATCCACTTTCTTGGTTTTAGTGAGGACTCGAGCAGCAGCGTTCTGAATCAGCTGCAGTTGTCTGATTGATTTTTTAGGGAGATTTGTAAAGACACCGTTACAGTAGTCAAGTCTACTGAAGATACAGTAAAAGCATGGACAAGTTTTTCCAAATCCTGCTGAGACATAAGTCCTTTAACCCTTGATATATTTTTAAGGTGATAATAGGCTGATTTTGTAATTGTCTTAATGTGACTTTTAAAATTCAGGTCTGAGTCCATGACTACACCAAGATTTCTGGCTTTGTCTGTTGTTTTTAACATTGTCGTTTGAAGCTGAGTGCTGACCTTTAATCGTTCCTCTTTTGCTCCAAAAACAACCACCTCAGTTTTTTCTTCATTTAATTTAAGAAAGTTATGGCACATCCAGTCGTTAATTTGTTCAATGCACATATTCAGTTGTTGTATTGGGCTATAATTCCCTGGCGATAAGGTTATGTAAATTTGTGTGTCATCCGCAATGTAAGTGGTTTAGATCATTGAGATTATCTATCTAGCTACTAAAATCCTGACATGCATTGGGGATGGAACATGTGCATTATGGGATGTTGAGAGTGGGCAGCTGTTGCAAAGTATAAACATCCTCTGTGTGTTTCCCCTTTTTCAGGAGGAGGAAAAACTTATTCAACGTGAACTAACATCTATCAAAGAACAGGTGTCCTCCCCCAACACCTCCATGGTATCATTCTCTGGATTTTCCAATTTGGTCTTGTACAAGAAAGCAGATTATTCAGATAGGTCTAGTGATGCCTGACATTTTTTATGTGTTTACTTCTTCCTTGTGGCATAATCTGATTCAGAGGCAGATGAAGGAGCTCATGGTGAGAGCAATCTACTGTGAAATGCTCGGTTATGAGGCTTCGTTCAGCTATATTCATGCCATCAAACTAGCTCAACAAGGCACTGCCCTGGAAAAAAGAGTTGGTATGTTCTTTGTGATTATTCATTCTTCAGAGTCCTTACCCAAATGGCTCTGCAATACTCAGTTTGTCTCATGATCAATACAGGGTGCATGATAGAGATGGTCCGATACCAGTATCGGTATATAATGGTAATGCTGGTAATGGTATCGGGAAGTACTGGAGTTTATGCACCGATCCGATAGCCCTAAAGAAAATCTACATTAAATTAGTTTATTTATGTTCTTTTTCCGTTATAACTGACTGTCAAACTGCATAATAAAAGAAAGTTCTGTTGCATTCATTGTTTGTGTTTGTTCATGTTTTACAAAGTGTTTAACCTGAGCCAGACCGACAACAAAGATAGAAATAATATCCTATCCATACAGGGATAGTAGTATACAGTTGTTAAAACATAATAAAATATATGACACACTGGTATCGGATCGGTACTCAGTATCGGCCGATATGCAAGTTCAGGTATTGAAATTGGTATCGGGAAGCAAAAAATGGTATCGGACCATCTTTAGTGCATGATAAGTAACTTTATGAGTTTTTAAATTTTTTTTTTTTTTATTAAACCTTCATTTGTCATCACAACAACTTTATTGACATAACTCCACTGCATCTTTCTACACTGTTGTGAGCAAAAATTAAATTTGTGTTTCTGAATTGCAGGTTACCTTGCGGTGTCTTTGTTTCTTAACGAAAGTCACGAGCTGCTTCTTCTCCTTGTGAACACTGTATTAAAAGTAGGTATTACGTTTTTACTGCATCTGTCATCTGGTGTCTGCATAAGGGATGTTGATGTATTTTGTGTTTTCAGGATCTTCAGAGCACAAACCTTATTGAAGTCTGCATGGCTCTAACTGTTGTCAGCCAGATATTCCCCAAAGATATGATTCCTGCGATCCTTCCTCTGGTCGAAGAGAAACTTAATCACCCAAAGTAAGAAATGCTCTTTGAATTACAAGTCTAATTTGTTACTAATAAGTGTTCAAGTGAATTTATTCACATGGTGAACTGAAACATGAATAATCAGCTTGAATATTATGATTTTTGCAGAGAAATCATTCGACGAAAAGCAGTCTTGGCACTGTATAAATTCTACCTAATAGCACCGAATCAAGTTCAACACATCCACAACAAGTTTCGTAAAGCTCTGTGTGACAAGGATCCTGGTGTCATGACAGCTTCACTACACATCTACTTACAGATGATCCAGGTAATTAGTTTTTCTGGACTCTGGTTTGATCCATTGTGTAATCCAGTCTCGTCACTTTTATTTTTTATTTTTTGTTACAGGAGAATCCAGAAGGTTATAAGGACCTGACCACAAGTTTTGTCACCATACTGAAGCAAGTGGTGGGAGGAAAACTGCCCATGGACTTTAACTATCATAGTGTCCCTGCTCCATGGCTGCAAATTCAGCTTCTCAGAATATTGTCCTTACTTGGGAAAAATGACCAAAGGTAATTATTTTTTGTCCCCTGATGCATCTGGATATTTATGGTGTCATGTGGTTGTGCTTTGTGCTCGTACATTTTGTAAGTCTGTTCTGTTTGACAGTACAAGTGAGATCATGTATGAGGTCCTCGACGAGTCTTTACGAAGAGCAGAGATGAATCATAACATCACCTACGGTATGTCAAAATTATTATTATAAATTAAAGAATCGGTTTCTGTGAATTAATACATTTTAAATCATTTAAATACTTTCTTCAACCACTGTCTTTTTATTTCCAGCAATATTATACGAGTGTGTTAAATGTATTTACACAATTCATCCCAAATCTGAACTTTTGGAAAAAGCTGCAAAGTGCATTGGCAATTTTGTTCTGTCACCAAAGATTAATCTCAAATATCTCGGTAAGATTAAAAATAAAACCTTTGATTTAAGTAATTTCTTCACATCAAGATTTCAGATATTCACTGTCATAAATTGTTTAATTTATTGTTACTGTAGGCTTGAAGGCCCTCACCTATGTGGTCCAGCAGGACCCTAAACTGGCCCTGCAGCATCAGATGACCATCATAGAGTGTCTCGATCATCCCGACCTCATCATCAAGCGTGAGGTGAGGCAAATACTGGTGTAGTCTGGATTTTTGCTGTGTTAGAATTGTGGGTTTACAACATTATGGGGCTTTTTTCTGTTTTCTTGTAGACACTGGAGTTGCTCTTTCGGATCACCAACGCCCAGAATGTCACAGTCATCGTTGAGAAGATGCTGGAGTTTCTGCGAATTAATAAAGATGACTACACTACCATTGACCTGGTGGGGAAGGTGGCAGAACTGGCAGAGAAATATCCTTAAATATGTTTAAATCTACCTCTGGTGGCCCACTGTACCTTGACTTTACTTTCTGTGAAGCTGGGCTTCATTTTATACAACTTCCTGCTTCTGACACAGATGAAGTTAAGACAAAGTCAGTAAAACCTGGTAGAAGGCACGGTATGCAACACTGTTTTTAACAGCATAAAGTATGACTTTCCTGTAGACTTATATTGGTTGTTCAAGGCCTAAATGATAACTCTATTGGACTGTGTTCTGTCTCTGTTTCTCAATAATAAAGCTACTGGTAAAGTTTAAATTAAATTTAAATTAGTTCTGGGTTGAAAAACAGAAATGCTATCCTTTTAATAGCATGTTTTTGTATAATTTATACCTGGTTTGTTCTTGTTTCCTTGTTTTTTTTCCTATGAACCATTATACATATGCACCAGACAATGAATGGTTCATTGAGACCATGAACACAGTGTTTTCACTGGGTGGAGACATGATGCAGCCAGACATCCCAAACAGTTTTCTTAAACTGCTGTCTGAGGGTGAGATACCCGCACACTCAACTTGTTCTGTACATGATGTTATGCTGCGTTGTAAAATTTCAGTTCAGTAATTTGATATTGATTATAATTTTGAAATGCTAATAATTTCTCTTTAATGGCCCAGGATTTGACAGCGTGGAGGAAGACAGGAAGTTGAGGCTGTTTGCTGTGGATTCATACGTTTCTCTGCTGCAAGGAGAGCCTGGCAAACTGCCACAGCGCTTCCTCCAAGTCATCAGCTGGGTGAGTGCTTTTCGCACAATGAGCAGTTTCTACAATTCTTATGTGATATTAATGAGAACAAGAAGCAGAAGAAGGAAAAGGAACACAATGTTTGGTTTATAGCATACTTATGTAATTACTTTACAATATGCAGGCATTAAAAAGGACAGTAAAATGTAAGAGGAGATGAAATACAGAATGCATTTTAGAGAACATTGGTAAGAGTAAATAGAGCAAATCCCATAAAGAAACAATATCTGTTTAAAAGTGGAAGTGTTTCAAAAGATCATAAAGAATTAGTTGGCCTGAGTTCCTCAGGTATGTAAACAAAATGAGTTGCATGAAATTATACTTTTTAAATCTTTTACAGAATAAAAACTTTCAATGACAGCACTCATTTTTACCTGCCCTTTAAAAAGCTAACTTATATTATATTGTGCAACATACTGTGCAGTGACATTCACTGAATAACACACTAAAATTGCGCTCCCTCCTCTGCTGTGCACAGGTCCTCGGTGAATACTCCTATTTGAGGAAGGAACTTGAAGCGGCCACAGTCCTGAAGCTGCTGGCCAAACTGCTGGACATGAAGAACACCAGCAGTGAAACCAAGAGCTGGGTCCTCATGGCAATGACCAAACTCTGTGAGGGCAGGACAGGTCTTTCTGTGGCCCAGGAGGTTTCTGAAACATACAGCAGCTCCCTGGACACAGTACTGAGACAGAGGGCTCAGGAGCTGCAGCACCTTAGCCAAGAATGGGAACTACAAGCCAGGGTGCTACCTAGAGACGCCGGCCATGAACCTCTGGAGGTAACATACGTACATACAGGGCTGCAGAATTACAATAATGAAGTGTTCAGTGTATTGTCATTGTAATGTTTACCATCAATACTTTTTAGAAACCTTGGTTTACTGGAAACATGGAAACATTTAATTGGACTTTGAAAGTCTGCTGCTGTTGAAACTTGAAATTGGGTGTAAGAAAACCCCTGTAGAATGATTTATGATGCTCCTTTGTAGTTCCAGCAGAGAGGGTGCTCATTATCTGATGGTTGCAAAACAAAACCTGCATACAGTTGCCCTCCGTGACACACAGTAGATTAGATTAATGACCGTATTTATCAAAATACCTCAGTCATAGTCATAGCAGCTGTTTAAGCTGTCTGAACTAGTCTGATGGGTTGGGTTTACCACATAACTCAGTATCAGATGGAAGTAGAGAACAATAATAATATTCTACACAAATGCTTCTTTTAGTTGTTTAAAATTTCATGTCATTTTGTTGACTTTTTTTTGGCGAAATGAAGTGGAAAAATATATATATATGATATGAGTTATATTTGCACACATAAAACATCTTTAGTCCTGCAGAACATTTCCAAATGATCGTCCCATCCCCATGAAAGGAGAAGTTTAAACCTGCAGTTGGTGTTGATGTTGTTTTCCAGGTAGATTCCTCTCTGTCATTTCTGGATGGATTTGTGTCGGAGGCGCTGGCTGCTGGCGCTGCTCCATACAAGCCTCAACATCAACGGCAGGAGGAACTAGCTCAGGCAAAAGGTAAGCGATTGAGGCTCAGATTGTGGCAGATTTGGCAGCATGTGTACACTGCCTTGTTTTGGTTTGTTCTGACTGCGTTGTCTGCCTCAGCATTGAGCCTGGAGCCATACGGCCTCTCCCTGCCCATCAGCATGTCCTCCTGCAGCATCGCAGACAGACAGTCTCCTACACTATTATCCATAAGCTCTGGTCTGTCAGGTGATAGCACCGAACTCTCACACAAAGGAGGGTACGTAGACACACACACACTTGTGCTGTCTGAATTAAAATAGCTTAGACGCAAATGCACGGCTGGTTTAAAAAATCATACTTTGATTTTTGTTGTAGCTCTACAAGTCTGAAGCTGGATGGTGTAAAGAGGGTGTGGGGGAGGGAGGGCTACCTGGCACAGAGGGAACCTGTAGAGGAGTGTGCCCATGTTGAGGTTCCCAGTCCCCTCCGTTCACCCAACCACCAGGGAGAGGCTGACGGTTCACCCAGTCAGACTCCCACTCTGACACCGACACCCGAGCCCGAACAGGAGAAACGGCAGCTGGCCTCTTCACTGTTTGTCGGCCTGAGCTCCCAAAGCTCTCTGTGTCTGGTAAGCTCGTGAATGCTCACTTCACAGATTTGAAAATGTCTACGACAGGGGGCACAGAATAAAGGCTGTAACTAACAACATTTTCTCATTATTGATTAATCTGCCAATCATCTCTAAATTAATTGATTCATCGTTTTATCTATAAAATGCCAGAAAATGGTTAAAAAATATTCTCAGACGGAGTTTGAGTTGATGTCTTCAAAATGCTTGTTGTCCCTGATCAACAGGCCGAACGTTATTTTCACAAAAGACAAAGAAAAGCAGCAAATTCTCATATTTGGGAAGCTGGAACAACAAAATGTTTGGCATTTTGGTTAGAAAATGACATAAGCAATTAATCAGTTATCAAAATAGCTCTACTGGCTGTGTAACTCTCAGCCATCCTGATGTGATATTGAAGCCCTTTACAATATTTATAGTGGAACTTGTAATAATGATAAAACAAATATGATACACTGTGCATTACTACAAATGCATTTATTACAACTAAAAGTTTTTCTTCAACAGATGGGGAAATCTGAGCCGACACCCCAGCGATTTAGAAGAAAAGCCAAAGGTCCGGCCTCGTCCTCGGCTGCCAGCGAGCAAATATCCAACTCCCTCGTCTCTACTCTGAGCACAGTGGATAACTTGCTGTGTAACAACCTCCTGGACTCCAACATCACCTCAGAGCTGGATGTTTCTTCACTCGAACAGACATCCCAACTCGCTCATGGCCTCACTGCTGCAAATGGCCACTGTGATGTAGAGTTAACTGACAGTGACATAAAGGGAAGTAGCCCCTCTCTCATTGGGGATAAGGGGCTGGTAGATGCTGATCCGGGTTCACATGAGGACCCAGACGGACCTAAAGACTTGTGTCTCAGTTCTCATCTTCCTGCAGAGCTCTCTGGACTCTCTCACTCCGAAATCACTCCTCTGTGCTCCAAACAAAGCCTGGATCTCTCGGCCTGTCATGTGCATAAAGATGATTTCTTAGTACTAGTTGTTTTCATTTACAACTCCTCTGACTCTGACATCCAACAGATAATATTAGAGCTTGACTCAGATGAACTTGAGGTACAGTCATTTTGAAGCAGAAAATTATTAGTGAAGTCTTATGCTATCTTATTAGCCTTTCATATTAAATGGCATTTTGTCTTTTTCAGGTATCCTGTGTGTGTGACAGTCGAGTGCAGGAGGCGAGAAGCCACAGTGTAGCAGTGTGTCAGTATTTCCTGACCGTGAAGAGACCTTCAGTCCATGTTGAAGTGGTTGGGATTGTATCTTACCAGTTTCCTGTTGGGACACCTCAGTCGGTGCAGTTCTCATACAAACTGCCTCTAACCAGCTTCATCAGGTGAAATATATATAATATATAAGTATGGCCATGAAGAGACGATTGGTTTCTTACTGTAATTTCACGTTTCCTTCAGACCTTTGACTCTGACCACGGAGGAATACGGGACAATGTGGCTGGACTTTTCTCACGATACAAAGCAGAACCTGACACTGATAAGTGACGGCCAAGAACCTCTTGCAGCCACTCTGAATATGCTGGAGAAGAAACTTCAACTTCATGTTGTGGAAGTCATAGGTAACCAGACATTTAGTTCACACACATACACACACACACATATATATACACCTCTATACATAGTACTCAGCAAGGTATTTTATTTAAGGCTGCTATGGCATAAGGGACAAAACTCCTGTCAAAGCTGGCCCGACTCCAAATGAGTTTATAGAGAAAGTGTGAAAATGCTTGACCTGAAAATAGTGGTTTCACAAAACAGTCTCAACACAAAGTCCACTTACTCACTTTTTCCAGAGCTTTTAACCGAGCTGAAGATTACCATAAGATACAATTAAAGGTTTAAAAAAAAAAAAAAAAAATCAAGAGGATCTTGCGCTTAGATTATGTTAGTGTTTCACTCATGTACAAAAGTATTAGTTACTTCGGTACCACTTTCTAATAAGGCACATTTAAAAAGTGTTTTTTTTAAGTTGTAACCAATGACTTTATTAAAGTTAATGAATTGGTTATTAATGCTTACTTACATCAGAGAAGTAGTGCAACAGATGTAATGAATAAAGAGCATCAAGCTGAAGCAAATATGCAGCCACGGACAGTCTCTGCTTTGTCTTTTGAAATCTCTACCATATCTGTGAGATTTTACGGTCACTTTTTTGACAATCAATCTCAACTCAAGGTCCACTTACTCACTTGTTCCAGAGCTTTTGAGCTGTTTATTTTGTCATCTGCTGTCCAAGATCTAGAAATGAACCCACAAGGTCAAGTCATTCATTTGGTTAATATTCTTCTAGGGCATCTCATAGCATGATAGATGCATGTTTTAAAAATGACATAGGTTGATATGCAACCGGCACTCCCATGTATGTTACACTATCAGTGAGTAACCTTTATTATTTTCCCCCACAGGTATGGAAGGTATTGTAGCCTGCCGGCTCCTCCAGGATCAGCCGTGTCTGATGCACTGTCGTCTGCATGCAGGAACTCTGGCCGTGTGGCTGCGCTCTCCAGTCCCCGACCTGCCCGACTGCCTGATGTACCACTGTCAGAGAGTTTTACAGGAGCACTGAGACCCCATTGACACCACTAAGCAACATGAGCACTGGACCCTCAGCCACTGAAGAGGAAGGTACACAGAGCAGTAGTGCAGAACATCTGGTGTTGTGCATTCTCATCTTTATATTACAGTGTTTACCATTTGTTTATCTCTTCCACTATAAGTGACAACGATTTCTTTTTTTTTGGTCCACGTATCCTTTATTTTTAACAGTTAAATTGGTGGAATATTTTACAGGATTGTTTAAAGTCATGGCTGGTAATAACCTCAGGGCCAAAATAAGGTGTTTTTAACCTTCTGTGGGTGTTTGATGTTTCAGAATAACAATAATGTCTTAAAATGATAACAGGACTTCATGATGACTTTAAAACTGTAATGCTTGAACAGCATTACAGTTAGTGAGTGAAATGAATATTGAATATGATATTCTCAGTATGAAGGGAAAATCATGAATTGACTTACTTGGTTACTTTTTGCGCCCCAGGTCTGCATGCTGAATATGAATAGAGGTCATGTCCTGCTTTCTAATTTCAGCTACACTTTCTAGGCTACAACATCATGACCGTGAAGCCCATTTGTATTTTAATCAGACAAATACATAAATGTAATTTTTTGTTCTTTTCAAGTTTATCAATACTAATTGAAGCAATGCTGAGTGAAATGGAAAGAATAACTCAAATCCTTGCATTGGATTGGTTGATGTTATTTATTAGGTGTCTTTGGGAGAAGCACAGGGAAGATATTGATATCTTTTAGGAGTACCAAACCGAACAAACCATTTCAGGAGAATTTAAACTACTACCAGAGAGCTGCTTTTTAAGAAGAACCTGCTCGTCTTTACTGCTGAAGTTTCAACACAGAGAAAAGATCTCTACATGTTTGTCTTTAGGATTACGTTATGCTGACACTAACCTCCAGCTGCAGAAGTTACACATATTTCTTACATCTATCATGAGAGTATTTTGTCTTAAATATATCAATGACATGAAGATGTCCATATTGTCCATTTGTCATTATATAGAGGAGCATTTCAGTTTCCCCTGGTGTTTCACAGGCGCTGCCTTCTATGCACTCATGTTTCTGTCGGTGAGAGGTGGGTTTTTTGATTATTATATTTTTGTATCAATGCAGTATTAAAAACATATTTATTGGATTTATATTCTTACAGAAAATATTTTATATTAATTTCTCTGAAAGAAAGAAAATCATCGTGCTCCATGTACTGTTTGATCGCACTGTGCCAGATCTGACTTGTCTCAGCCTGTTTTATTTAATTCAACCTGAAGGGAAAGTTTACCTTTGTTCTTTGTTGCCTGTGTCCTGATTAGAGCACAGCATGATGCTAACAATGTGTCTAAAACTCAGTTTTAACCCAACGCCTTATGTTCTAACGCCAAGGTGGCGTATTTGATTTGTGCCTGTGGTACAGAGAAAATCATTGTTTATTAGAGTGCCTGTCATTACATTCTGCTAACTTATGAATAAATCCAACACATTTAAATGAACTTGATTTTGACTCTGTGATTATTTTTTAAATAAACACAGATGTCCTGGACTTTTCTGATGTTCTTTATTCTCATTTGATATTTGCTACAATATAAAACAATATTTCAAATATATATTGAATGAGCATTGTTTACTTACTACATACACCAAATGTAAAAAACTTATTAGTAGCATTTGATTTGCTGCCTTTGTCGCACAGTCCACATTTCCATTCACTGATACCCTAAAAGAAGTTAACTGTCTCTTTTTAACATTTATAGAGATTTAACACAAGAAACCAATATGAAATAGTGATGGGTAATACGTTTTACCTGGATTCATCTTATCATACTAAGGCATATATTTGACACATTTCTAATTCTAACATTACCTTGCATAAAACACTACTCACTATACCATACTTTAGCTGTTTTAACTTTGATAATGTTTAATACAGTAACCCCTATAATACTATGAAACCTACTGTATGTAAAATATATATGTTACATGATGATGATAGCAGGACTGAACTAGGATTATCATTGATGAATAACAAAATGAAAAACTAGTAGCTGTTTGTCTCAGTTTAGGTCCTAAACCACATTAGGACATGCATGTCATTTTTAAACATAATTTTTTGTGTGACCTCTCAATACAACAAAACTAAATCTATATCCATGTCCTCCCTGGTTTTCCATACTGTATCCCATGGGCCAGGTAATCATGCTTGCACTGCTCAGTCGGCTAAAACCTTCCAACAACTTCACTAAATGTCATTAATGTTAAAGTAAACAACACATCTGTTGGGACATCACTAATTTAGTACAAGATATAGAACTGAAAACTATTAGTTTGTGGGTTTTTTGCACATTTGTACAACCTTGGCCAGGGAATATTTCTGTATCGTTGAAAATTTGCAATACTAAGTGTTTTTCACCCAATTGTAACCCCTGCATGTGTCTCAGTGCTGACTGTTGAATTCATGTTGTTCGAGGGATGAAGCGCATGGCCAGGCTGTGCTCATCCTCCATAGGCTGCTGCGACAGGTTGTTGGTCTGCCTGATGCTGTTGAGGGTGCAGCCTCGGTGAGGACACACAGTGTAGCGAGACAACAGAGTGACCAGGATGGCCTTCATCATCACCATAGAGATGTGTTTGCCCACGCAGGAACGAGGCCCGCAACCGAAGGGCTGGAAGAATCGACTGGGCACCTGCCAACCAGAGAAAGTAAACACTTAGCTGTTTTTGTCTCTAGAGCCATGTAATGTTGCACAACCTTCAGCTGACTTACTGTTTTGTCAAAGTTCATCAGGCTAAACTCTTTTGGTTTTGGAAAGAATTCAGTCTTATGCATGAGACCAATGTTGAGAATGATGTTGGTTCCTTTTGTAATTTTAGTGCCTTCGATGTTGTCATCTTCCAGAGCTTTTCGCATTGTGAAATCAACCACAGGATGAAACCTCAAAGACTCATTGATGAAACTCTCCATCACTTTCAAGCTCTGATAATTAATGTTTTCACCTTTTTCACCTGGAAATGAAAAGCAGCGTTTATGGATTGTAGGAACATTTTAGTTTTTAGCTGTCATAGAGTGAAACAGAAATTAATACAGCACAAATTTACTCACTCAAGACAGTGTCCATCTCCTCCAATATCCTCAGCTCCACATCTGGGTTTTGTTTCAGCAGCATCAGCATGAAGAAGAGGCTGATGGAAAGTGTGTCAGGTGCTGCAATCACCATCTCCAGCACGCACTGCCTGACGTTATCTGCTGAAAGCTCCCCGACGTTCTTTTAGAAAGAAAACGAAGGTATGCAGAACACAGCTAACACAGCATGATCAAGATAGTTACTCTGTGACACAGGTGGTATAGATTCATCAAAAGAGGCAAACCTGAGCAAAGATGAGCTCTGTTGCAAAGTCAAGATCATCGTCCAACTTCTCAGACTCATTTATAATCTTCCTTTTCATTTCAAGAAGGCTCTCCATCTCGTCCTGCAGCTCTTGGCTGTTGGCACAAAAAGCAACACAAAGGTTAGGTTGAAGAAATAACAAGCCAAATGTTGAGTTACTGTGATGTGTAAGGATCTTACGCTGCTCTTTTGTGCTTGTTGTACAGCCATCCGATCTTGAAGAACATCTCAGGCTTTATCAAAACTGTTTGCCAGGTCTCAAAGTAGTTTTGGATTTTAATCAGCAAGTCCTTTTCTGAGTTACAACATAACAGATTTAGGAGCTGCAGTGCAACAACTTGAAATATTATTTGCTGGCAGAAAATAAGTTTGAGTTTGAGATGTAGAATATGACAGTGAACGTGCAGCTGACCGTTGAGCGGCACCCTGAGGAAAAGCCTGTTGGCGATGTCCACCACTATGGCTCTCAGCAGATTGAGAACATCCACATGTCTAGAGGGGTCGACCATCTCCTGCAGGCAGTCCAGGTGTTTGGCTGTGGAGCTCTCACAGATTCCCACTGTCCTCTGGAGGCCGGGGCCTGTCAGAGCTATAAAACATCCATGAAACGGTAATTCAAATGCAAGCAAGCAGTGTTTCAGTTATTGTCAGACTTTAATCTGCAGGTGTTGGAAAATAGACAAAGAGAGGTGAAATAAGGCACAACAATACTCTGAGTCCATACTCTCTTGTGTAAGGTAATTGCTCACCTTTAGAAAAATATGTCCTCACTTTTCTCCAGAGCAGAACATCACTGTTGAAAATGATACCCTTCCCTTCCATCCCAATACACTCCAGCCCTTTTTTGCTCCCGAATCTGGCTGTGTAGTGGGCGCTCCTCAGAACATGATACACTGCTGAAGACCTGCAAAAGTAGCCAGGCTCTGACTTACTACAGATTCAGATAAATTGTGAGTGTAAAGAGTTTTTTTTTTTTTTTTTTTTTCTCAGGAGACTTGCCTGCTCAAAATGAGGGTCTCCTCGCCATTAATCCAGACCCGGACAATGCTGCCATATTTGTTGTTGTAGTAGTTGCTCGCTGTTCCTATCCCAGTCCAGATGAATCTGCTGTAGGAGAGGATAGGACCGAGTCCTGCCAAGAAGGAAGGACCTGGCATAAAGAAGCAGGTAATGATTTAAGACATAATAGTGCTCTAATGTCTGAGAGAAAACAGAGGTCTTCCTATATGGAAATAAGTAAACCATTATGTTATTTAATCAATAATGTGAATCAGAAACAATAACTTTGGCTCTGAATTCCCTCCATATGAAAATGTACTGTCAAAGTCCAAAAATCTTTAAAACAAATATTTGTCATGTTTCTTTTATATACCTAAACCTGTAGTCCCTTGTACACGTGGATCAATCTATACAAGTTATGTATAAGTCTCTTACCGGGTATATATGACCGGTTTGTTCGGCTCCAGGCAGTGAAGAGCAGCAGTAGCAGCATTAGAAGCAGAAGAGCAGTGACTCCAGTGTCGACCACCTTGTGGCCAGCGGTGAGTGTCTCCAGCGGCAGCATCTCCTTCATAAACACACACCTGAGCAGGTTTACTGTGTCCTCGGTTTGTCCTGTGCTCATAAAGATTCTGTCTTTTTTAACCAACAGTCAAAACAAGCTCATCCAATGGTTAATGTTAAAATAGAGGAACCCTTATCTGTGTATCTGTTATTACAGGTGTATCATGATCAGAACATTAGTGTCTTCTCCAAAGATATTATGTATGGTGAGTTGCAAATATTTCTGACAGAACACAACCAAATAAAAACGAGAGAGAGAGAGAGAGAGAGAGAGAGAGAGAGAGAGAGAGAGAGAGTGTTTCAATTGAATTTCATAACTAAAATCTCAGTTTCACTTTAGTGTATTACAGTAGCTTACACAGTCTCTCAATACAGGGACAAAGTCCACATGATTAAAATTGAAAATTGAGTAAAACTTCAAAGTGTTTCACAATTTTTTCAACATAGTGTATGCTTAGATGTTTCTACATCTTTTATCTTTAAGAGTATCTTTTTACTATTCTAAGCATTTTTGAAATTCTTTATTAACAAATTATCAAAGAATCACACTTACTTTTCTTCTTCTTTTCTGACTCCTGACAAGTTAGTAAGTAGTGCAGTTTGAAGAGATGCAGTTCTTCCTCCACTGGTTTTAAGGATGATCAACTTTCTCCTACCCAATAAATCGCAGTGTTTATAAATCCTCGGTTAAGCCTTCATTTTACTGGTTGCTTAGAAACACAGCCACTTTGTGGTTACGTAAGTGAGCCATGTAAGTACCATTATATGGCAGAACAGCAAACATGCCAGATAACCATGCACATCTTAACCACAAAGCCACTTTTAAAAAGAACCACAAAAGTGTTTTTTTTATTCATAAGCATGCAAAACCTGCAGGGCTTTCATCTGTTGTACTCTGCATCAGTTTTTCTTTAGATGGGTTTACTTCACATTTAGCTTAGTTGAAAAGAAAGAAACCCCACCGTCCAATTCATCCACCGAGGAAGCTTTTCAAGGGGAAATTAATTAGCTGGGTCAGACTGACCCATGTCAAAGGGAGTAGGGATTTACCCAGCAGTTCAAAATAGGAAAACAGGAGAAAGAGAAAATTTCATCTTTATAATATCAAGTCTTACATTTTTTAGAAATAAATGTCAGTGCTCTTCTACTTAAAAGACGAACATGGATGCAAAATGAAAAAGGGAAAGCAATGTACATGCGGAGGTTGTGTGCTTCTGATGAGCTGTCCTTCAAAATCAGTCCCTGAATAGCTGAAATGACTAGCTGGTGGGCTGTTAATGAAGATGTTGGCCTCAGATTTTGGGGTTTGGGTGGGGGCTTGAGTCCCAAATTGGCTGAAAAACCTGCTCTCCTCATTATAGTGGAGACTAAACTGAGTAATTAGAACTTTTTGGGAATGGAGAAACTTTAATGTTACTTGTTCAATGACACAAGTGGAGAAAAATAAATATAAATGCATAATGCAATAATGGAAAAACATGAAAAGCCATTTATTAAAAAGAGATTTCAGTACACACACCCAACCACACACTAACAGTCTTTTACTGAAAATGCTCTGAAAGCTCTTTTGTAGATCCAAAGAATGTTCCCCTTGTTCACAACTTATTTATTCCATTTCCATGTAATTTTGTGTGGGACGGACTGGTGGCAATATTGAGAGCAAGAGCACCAAAATGATGAGAAGCCCTACACTGTGTGCAGGATTTGACATTCTGGTTAATGTCCATTTGCTGCTTCTAAATTGAGTGGGCCTACACATTGTAAATGTTTCCCAGATGCTTGTTGTTGCGCAATGTATCATGTGTTTCCCCCTGTAGTTACATACAGATCTTGACATGTTTATTTCAGCTCGAGCGTAGCTTCCCTCTGACGTCTCATCTGTTGGCAAGTGGTCAGATATGTGCTGTATGTGCTCGTGAATTTCAGAGCTCAGATTACTCTGCAGTGGAGGACCAGCAAGCGGGCACAAATATGAAGGAGAAGAGTGGAGTTTTTCTGGCGTGGAAAGTGTTGCTGGTGGGGATGTGTGCGCTGCTGCTCCTGAGCTCGGCAGGTTTACTCTTCCTGCTGGTTCGACAGAAAGAGCTGACGGAGCAGCTGGTCAGGTTGGATGCCCAGATGCAGGTGCTGTCCCAGAGCTGCAGGCTGCAGACAGGAGTCCTGGCCGTGGAGCCCACAGAAGCTGCAGAGCTGAAGAAGCTCCAACGCAGCAGAAGAAACCAGGAGGGAGAAGCAACGCAAAGCCAAGACGAGAAGGAAATGCTGATGCTGATGACGTACTCCATGGTTCCTGTAAGACACCTTAATGCTTTCATGTGGGCTCTTTATAAGAAACTGTGCATATCACAGACTGTTTACTGTACTTCTGTAACAAATCATTATGTTATTATGAGACAGAACAGGGGAGAAATCAACAACTCTTTGCTGTCATCTTAAATAGACATGTCCTCTCTTTTCCCTTTTGGGATAAGAAGCATTTCCGTGTAATGCAAAGAATCCAAACGTCTGTTGCAGACATCTGGTTTACCACTGAGTGTTTTCTGGATAAATACTTTGAGCAGGGGAGTGTGACTGCTCCTCCCTCAAGTGTAGTCACATCTGGTGAGAACTGGCCTTTCTCCAGAGGGCAGTACTGTATTTTTTGACATCACATTTATCTGTGATACACAAGTATTTTACCAAAATAAAGTCTAGTTTTATTATTGGCCTCATTGATAAAAAATCCCCAATAATATGTAGGGCTGCAACTAATGCTTATTTTCATTTTAACTTTAATCTTCTTTAGTCTTCTGATTGATTGTTTTAGCAATGAAATGTCAGAAAATAGTGAAAAATGTTTGATGCAAGTTCCCAGAGCACAAGATGATGTCTTTTTAGACTGCTCGTTTGTCCCATAAAACGTCCAAAATCGGAAGCTATTCAATCTACCATTGTAGAAGACTAAGAAAAGCAGCAAACATTCACACCTAAGAACAAGTGAATTTTTGGCTTAAAAAAATGACATGAGCGATTAATCAATTTTCACAGTTATTTCCAGTTAATATTGTGTCAACAATCAATTAATCAAATAATATTTTCAGTGCTAATAATGGGAATAATGTGAAATTAAAATAATTGTAATCTCCAAATCCTTGAGAACAAATGACACTGTTGCAGTTGATAAGATGGCTCACAAGAAAAGCAAAGGTGTTTGTATCCAAGTGATTTAAAAACCAAAATATGTAACGTTAGAAAGCTTCCAGATACAATCAACACTGACACATTTTTTTTCTTCTGTTTTCTTTATTTCAGATCAAAGCCTTTATAGAGCTGTGTAATAGCTCCAGAAGAGTTTGTTTAACAGGTTCTCTTCAGAAATATTCTTAATTCCAGTGCTGTGGTTTTTATGGTTATTGGTGCTTTTGCTGTAAGTCTATTTGATTTGTGTAAAATATTTATATTTTTTTCCCACAGGCCCACCTGGACCACCAGGTAAAAACAGGCACTTTGATTAACTGCATCAGTTACTTAAACTAAGCTGAATTTGTTACTACAGTCTCAGTATTTGCTATTTGTTAGGTTTGCCTGGTAGAGCTGGTTCACCAGGACCACAGGGTGTGCCCGGGCCGCAGGGGAGAAAAAGAGGAAGAAGAGGTGAGAGATCTGTTGTGTCAAAGAATTCTAAAAAGACTAAAACCCTCTTTATGAGCTGCGCACCAGAACAAACAAATAAACTCAGAACAGAAGTCAGTCACAAGTTTCAAACAATCTTCCATTGTTCAGCCATGGTTACTTACTGTAACATGAGAATCCCACTCACTGTCTACAAGAGACTTTGTCTGTCGCTGCCACATTAGCAATGCATGGGAGATTGCTTCAGTTGAAAAAGGTTGGCTGGGCTGGTTACACCTGAATGCTGGTTTCAGTGATTCTTACTGTAATGGCATCCCAGAGAAAATAGTTAATGTGTAAAACAAATCTAAGATTGTCTGTTTACAGGTTTACAGTCCTACAGTTAAAACATGATCATCCTGCTGTTTTGTAGTTTCCATTTTCAACTTTAGTGGTTTAAACTAATGACCTGTCACTGACTAGGACCCCCTGGTGAAAAAGGAGAACCAGGACCTAAAGGAGACCCTGGGCCTCCCGGACTGAAAGGTGAGAATGACATTCTCATTGAGGGTGAGAGAGGACGACATATTTAAACCTGACATGAATAATGTGATTGACAGAGAGGGAGTCAGTCAGGCTAAAGATGAAAGAAGAAGCTGTCACCTCATTCTATGTTATTTTGTGAGTTTCTTAGATAGATAGATAGATAGATAGATATAGTAGATAGATAGATATAGTAGATAGATAGATAGATAGATAGATAGATAGATAGATAGATAGATAGATAGATAGATAGATAGATAGATAGATAGATAGATAGATAGATAGATAGATAGATAGATAGATAGATAGATAGATAGATAGATAGATAGATAGATAGATAGATAGATAGATAGATAGATAGATAGATAGATAGATAGATAGAGTTTTATTGATTCCAAAACAATGGTGCAGCAGCAAAATATCAGACACACAGCACACATACAGAATATACAAGAAATATTATATGATAAATAGAATAGAATATACTTTAAGGACAAACTTGAGGCTTGATGTTAAGTTTCACTACTTGTGAGGTTTCAAGAATATCAAGATGGCCACTGTGTTTTATTTAACACCTTATCTTGTTGTGGGTTGTAATAGACAAATGGCAACTTTTGTGAACTAACATTATTTTTGGTAAAATTAATTATTTTCTAACTCCAGTTAGTGCTTTCCTGTTTTTTTATTTTACTGTTGTCGTGAAAAGCCTATATCATTGACCAACAGTATTGTTTATTAGGTCAGTTTTACATTTCTGACTTGGAGCTATTAATATTTGCAGGTCCTCCTGGTCGGAGGGGTCCACCAGGTCCAGCAGGCCCACCTGGTCCAATCTGCCCTGCTTGTTATTCTAATGAAGTGAGAAACAAGACCATCGGAGAACACATCTATCAAACCAACATGCTGATGGGTTAGAAGAACATCTCCACAGAATCATTAAGCAATAAACCAGCATGTTTTATTTTCACACCCTAAAGCTTTTGACAGAAATGACACCAAGGCCTAATTGAAAAATAAAAATTATTCAAATGATACCCCAAAATCAACTCTTTGAACTTGTCAGTTTAAAGTTTTAAAGTTTAATCCTTCATGTAGATTAGTGGTGGTGCCACAAAGTAACAAAACATCCATAGAAACTTCTCTAACCACACCATGGTCAGTGGTCAGTGGCTCACTATGAGAATCCATGGTAACCAAATTAAACTGACCATATGGTTGTATTTTAGAGATAATAAATCAAAGGTCACCCTCCCCTAGACAGAATTATGACCAGACAAGACAGTCCATTTTTTGTTTTTCATTTTGTTTATTCACTTACATGTTTAATGTTTAAATCTGTACATTTTATTCCCCAACATGAAGGTCTAAATCTAAAATAAATCTGGCACCTCCACACTGCCAGAAATATAATTCTGGCTGGGAAATTAAATAAATAAAATTAATCATATATTTATTGGCCTAAAAGTCTAATCTAAAATATATTGTGTCTGAAAATACTGACAAAAAAACCCTATAAAATATGCACCAAGTGTTATATATGCTATGCTCCATGAAGGACAAAACCACACAGTACTGCCACCTTTTCAAGTCTACATGGGGGGAAATATTTCAGCATAAAGTGTAATATTTTGATAGTTGATTATTGTTTTTAGGAAAAGTTTACAAAAGTTAACTTTCCTTTTTTACTCTTATTTTACATATTTAGATTCATCTCCTTCCCTGACCGATGTAGAAAACAGCAGCTCAACAATCAAACAGACTGGTTGGAATAAATTCAGTATTTATATATAGTGCACAATTACATACATTAATTATTTAGATGGTAGGCTGTTTGTGACTTAGGGCTTCAACTTCCAGTTTAATGTTATATGCTATCTAATAGTACATGATGTCTTTATTTCCACAGAATCACCAACACCACACCCAGCTGATGAGGGCAGAGATGTATTGAATGTTACTGATTCTGAAAAACCTCGAGACACAAGTACGGACTCTGGTGAGCAGCCGTGACAGGAAAACTTCACAGTCAGGCCTGACAACATGTTCAACCTTTTATACTTTTTTATTTTCTTTTCTAGAGTCAGTAGTTCATCCAGAGTACAGCTACGACGCCTTAAATGATACCAACACAGAGAATGTCACAGAGGCACCAGTTCGATTATTAACAGGTATTGACTTCTTTTTTTTTTTTTTTTTTTTATTCAAAGTAAAAGTCTAATTAAAGGGGCTGCCCTACCACATCGTTAGTGTTTGTAAACGTTACATAATGTTTCATTCTACAGCCCCAATTTCTCCAGACCAAAACAATGACGCCATCAATGGAAACGCAAACATTAATGATACAACCGTGCAAAGTGGTAAGACACTATCATATTGTATGTACTGTATTGACCAATTCACATGTATGTTTAGTTCAGTTAAGGCACAGATATAAAATCTAGTTAACAACCATTTTGAGTTGCAGGAAGACTTTATTTACTGATGTGAATTTATTCCACTGTTGTTTCAGGACAATCTTATACTGTACTTGTATATTTTTTCTATTTTGAGTTTTATTCTATTCTTATTTTAGTTTTTATATACCTCTTATTATTTATTCTTTTACTTTCTCTATTCATATTTACTATTGCTGTCTTTGTGCTGCTGTAACAACTGAGTTTCCTCTTATAAACTTATAAACTTGTTTAATATTAGGTTCAGTTTAAAAAGGTATGGTTATCCAAATTCTGTTTTATTTTCTACAGAGTTAGTATCACCTCGTCCAGACTATATGCATGACACGTGGATTGAAACCAGCGCAGAGACTGTTACAGCGGCATCAATTCACTTATTAACAGGTAGGAGATACTGGGACTCATTCACAAAATCTTTGGACACGCAGATTTGATTCTTAACTTCACACTGTACTCATCTTATTCAATTTCCACAGTGTTACCAACACCACATCTAGCTCAAGAAGCCAGAGATGTTTTTAATGTTACTCACTCTGAGAAACTTCGAGATACAGCTAAGGAATCTGGTAAGCAACCGTTTGAGTGGCTGAAAGACTTCATTATCAGACCTCTTTACTGATTTTATTGTTTTGTATTGTTTTTCAACTCAATAGAAATTTCAGTACTCTTTGTAATCCCATAGCATTCTTAATATTAGAAAGGAATGTAAAAATATAACTCATGAAGTGAATTAGTACTCTCAAAATGAATGTTATGACATAAAGATTCAACAAATGGATTGTGTTTGCCAAGGATTTTGGCATGGTTATTTGTTTTGATATATTTCTTTAAATGCATGGGAGAGGACAAATTATTATTATGTTTGTATAAAATCTTGATCATGTCAGATTATATAACACTTAAAACCAAACGTTTTTCTTTATTTACTGTAAGTGGGAAGGAGAATAAATCATGTTTAGTCATGCAATCTCACTTCAACTATACAAAAACAAGTTTGATATTAAAAGTGGTGGAAGTATTTAGATCTTTTACTTGTCAAAAGTACCAATACAACCATGCAAAAATACAAGTAAAGCCTTGCATTCATAATCATTCTGGAGTTAAAGTACACAAGTATTATCATAAAGTATCTGCAGAAAAGTGTTCCCAGTGACTGTGATGTTAAATTCAATAACTTTCATTTCCTAGAGTCAGTATCATTTCACAAAGATGACAACCAAGACACCCTGAACAACACAATGAATGTTACAGATGGACCAATTCAATTATTATCAGGTAGGAAACACTCTGTTTTGAATTATGAGTAAAGCGAGTGACCATAACATCAAAACATTATATTTAATGTTTGATTTCATTCAACAGCTCCACTTTCTGCGGACCATAATAGTGACGCTGTCAATAACAGTGGAACCGTTAGTGATACACCCATGAAAAGTGGTAAGAAACTGTCTATTTATAAACAGGCATAAGACCACAGTTACAGTTTGGTATGGTTAAAGTGAATATTACAGGTTTTATAATAGTTGTAGACTACTCACAATATCTCTCTTAAGATGAAAGAAATATGAAGAATGAAGAAATAGGATGTTTTAATAAATGAGAAAATGCGTCGTTTTTTATTATTATTTATTTAGACTCTTCATATTCACCCCGGAAAAATAACAAGCTAAATTTGACTAGCAACGAAATATGGACTAAAACCGGTGAGTAAACTGTGAATTTAAGCTTTGAATTACACGGCAATACATTATATTATTATATGAATTAATGATTTTTAGGATATGCTGTTTTTGAGTTAAGACTTAATGTTTTAATAATATTTAATATGTGTACCATCTCTTCAAGTTAAATCTAATCTTTCTTTTTGCAGAATCACCAACTCTCCATCCAGCTGACAACAACAGAGATGTGACTGACTCTGAGAAGCTTCTAAAAAACACAAAAATGGAAGCTGGTAAACAACCGTTTTGAGCAGCAGGGAGACTGTAAAGACAAACTTTGACTATATGAAGAAAAAAAATATATTAAACCCAATACTTTTATTTTCTAGAGTCAGTATCATTTGATCAAGACAACAGCCATGGCACCTTGAACAATAACAAAAGAGAAACTGCTACAGAGGCCCCAATTAAATTATTAACAGGTAGGAAACACTCTGTTTGGAATTATGAGTAAAGTGAGTGACCATAACTTTAAAACATTATATTTATTGTTTCATTTCATTCAACAGCTCCACTTTCTGCGGACCAAAACAGTGGAACCATTAGTGTTACACCCATGAAAAGTGGTAAGAAACTGTCTATTGGTATTACTATTTGTTATCAGTATTGATCAATTCACACATCTAGTTTCAGTAGTTGTTTTCTCTTCTCTCAAAATAGGGATATTTAATATGTGTACCATCTCTTCTAGTTGAATATCTAATCTTTCTTTCTTCCTGCAGAATCACCAACTTCACATCCAGCTGACAACAACAGAGATGTGACTGACTCTGAGAAGCTTCTAAACACAAATATGGAAGCTGGTAAAGTAAAGCCCTGCATTCAAAATCATTCTTAAGTTAAAGGTCCCATGGCATGAAAATTTCACTTTATGAGTTTTTTTTTTAACATTAATATGAGTGCCCCTAGCCTGCCTATGGTCCCCCAGTGGCTAGAAATGGTGATAAGTGTAAACCGAGCCCTGGGTATCCTGCTCTGCCTTTGAGAAAATGAAAGCTCAGATGGGCCGATCTGGAATCTTCCCTTTATGACGTCATAAGGGGAAAGGTTACCTCCCTTTTCTTTGCTTTGCCTGCTGCCCAGAGAATTTGGCCCGCCCATGAGGAAATACAGCTACAACCATGGTCGCAAGCTGGTCAAAGCCACACCCCCACCCTCCACCTTGCCCCACCTCTCGCCTCCTCAATAGCATTTAAAGCTACAGACACAGAAATGGCACATCCTAAGGAAAGCTCATTGTGGGACTGGCTCTAGTGGCTGCAATTCTGCACCAAGGCTGAATTTCAGGAAATAAACTTCAGATACAGTATTAGGGGACCAAGGTCTATATAAAAGCATCCAAAAAGCAGCATGTCATAGGACCTTTAAAGTACAGAAGTATTACCAGAAAATTTAAATACAGTATCTGCAGAAAAGTGTTCCCAGTGACTGTGATGTTAAATTCAATAACTTTTATTTCCTAGAGCCAGTTTCATTTCATAAAGATGACAGCCAAGACACCCTGAACAACACAATGAATGTTACAGATGGACCAATTCAATTATTCACAGGTAGGAAACACTATGTAATTATGAGTAAAGTGAGTGAACATAACTTTAAAACCTTATATTCAATGTTTCATTTCATTCAACAGCTCCACTTTCTGCGGACCAAAACGATGACGCTGTCAATAACAGTGGAACCATTAGTGATACACCCATGAAAAGTGGTAAGAAAATGTCTATTGGTATCACTATTTGTTATCAGTATTGATCAATTCACAAATTTAGTTTCAGTAGTTGTTTTCTCTTATACATATTTAAATATTTAATATGTGTACCATCTCTTTTAGTTAAATATCTAATCTAATCTTTCTTTTTGCAGAATCACCAACTTCACATCCAGCTGACAACAACAGAGATGTGACTGACTCTGAGAAGCTTCTAAACACAAACATTGAAGCTGGTAAAGGACCATTTTGAGCAGCAGGGAGACTGTAAAGACAATATTTCACTATATGAAAAAAACATGTTAAACCGAATACTTTTATTTTGTAGAGTCATTTCAAGACGACAGTCATGGCACACTGAACGATACCACAAGAGAAAATGCTACAGAGGCACCAATTAAGTTATTAACAAGTAGGAAACACTCTGAAATGAATGAAATGTAAAAGTAACAATTACTTAAAAACATTTGCTTTTGTCTTTTGTATGATTTATAATGGTGCACTATAACACCATTATTGTCTTTAGGTATTTTTCTATATATGTTTACTGTCATGTTACAGCCTCCCTTTCTGTAGACCTGGAGAGGAACGCCTTTAACAATAGTGGAAACATTATCCATACACACATGAAAAGTGGTAAAAAGTGTTTTGTGTCCCATATTTGGTTTTAACATTAACTAAAAATTTGAAAAGATTTGAAAGATTTCGCTCTTATTTTCTCAAGGTCCAATTATGATCTTTAAAATGTTGATATAATTTAGTTATATTGGCTACAAACAGAATCCACTATCTTTTTCAAATTTGTAAAAATGTGAATAAACCTTTTTTCTTTTTTTATATTTAGACTCACTCCACCCACTCCAGACCAACAACCAAATCAATGTGACAACCAATGAGAGGAGAAAAACTGGTCAGAACATTTTGTTAAATATGTATGTTCTCTATCTATCTATCTATCTATCTATCTGTCTGTCTGTCTGTCTGTCTGTCTGTCTGTCTGTCTGTCTGATAACTTATTCAAATACTGAAGTACATCTTTCATTTAGAGTGCAACATTAGAACTATTAAATGTCCGGAGAAAGCCATCAAAATGCAAAGCACATTCGGAGCCTGGATGTCCGATGCATCATGGCAGGATGAAGGCCGATACTGGTTGGCCGATCATTTTTCAGGTGATTGTTTTTACAGCAACCACAAATCTACAAGTAATTCATCACAGAGGTGAGTTGTGAGTTATTGTGGATTTAAACACTGAAACATTTCTTCCCTAGGTCGACATTTGGTAGAGCTCAGGAACATTTCGTCATTACAGGATTCAAGCAACAAAAATATTGATGTCAGGAGGTTCTTCCAGGGCTGTGGTCATGTTGTCTACAAACAGTCATTTTACTTTCACAATGCAGGAACAAACAGACTTATGAAGTAAGTGTTTGTGTTAAACATGTACTGTATAAGACGTTGTCCCTGCCTTATCAACTTTTTATGTCTGTGTACTCTTCTTAACTTATCAATGATCAATATTTAACAGATTTGACCTGAACACCAGTAGAACAAACACCCTGATCATGGAAAACAGCAGATATCACCAACTGGCTTATCTTTTCCCCAACTCAAAGACGTATTTTAAGTTTGCTGTGGATGAAAACGGACTGTGGGTCATTTTTGCATCAAATACAGATAATGATACGATGGTTGCAAAGATTAACCCTGACACATTCATTGTGGAGTTAATCATTAACACTCGCTACCCTACAACTAAAGCAGGAAATGCTTTCATTGTATGTGGGGTGCTATATTTTACAGATGACAAAGACAGAAGAGTTACATATGCCTTTGATTTAAAGAAAGAGAGTCCTCTGGATGCAAGCTTTGATTTAAGGCCAGCTTACGGCATCTTGGCTATGCTGTCATATTATCCCAACAAAAAGCTTCTGTATATGTGGGATAGCATGAGTGTGAAAATCTGCAAAGTAAAATTCAAAACAACCTAGAAATAACCACAAACCTTGTAAAATTAGTAATAAAGTTATTCTTTAAATCTCAGTTGGCTAATGTGAATTTCTTGAAACACTGACCTGATTTTGACACAGGAGGAAGTTGCTGACAGAAGTTTACAGCAGTAGGTCACACTGGATATTGTTTACAATAAATATGTTGGTAAAATCAAAGATTACCGACAACTGATGTACATGTGTTGATTCCAAGAGACCACAATGCTGGATGTACGCAGCTGCATGACATGATGAATGGTCGTGGGGCAATTTGAACATTTTTAATTTAGTTAAGTTTCACAGAGCTGCAACACTTATGAATAGTCTATTCATATTAGAGTTGTGACAAAATGTTTTACCCAAATTTGTCACAATATTCATTATTTAGATGGATTTTCATGTTCAAAGTACATATACAAAATATTTGTTTCCCAAATGTATTGTGTGATGCTGATTAACTGCACATCTTTTCATTGCTATTTGCACCATCTATTCTATTTAGCACTACTTATCATTAGTTTATGTTGTTGTTGCTCTTGATCTGTCTGTACCTTGGCATTGTCATGATTTTACTATTTATAAATTTGTTGTGCTTCTATTGTTGTTTTTATTAATGTGTGTAGGGTGTCCTTGGGTCTCCTGAAAGGTGCCAACAAATACAATGTATTAGTATTATTATTATTATTATTATTATTATTATTATTATTATTAAAGTTATGCCTGCAGAAAGGCCAAGGCTGGTTTACCAGCTGGGCAAAGCAGATAGGTCCTCTAACATTAACACACTTCTGTAGCTGTATTATCATCAAGTTGGAGACCGACTACAGTGTGTAAATGTTGTGTACACTTTGAAGCAGACATGGAGCAGACAATGTCCATCATCCTTCTGCTATAAAGTATAAGAACTTTATTCATCACATACACAGAGTACAATGTAGTGAAATTGAATTACTGCATTTAACCCATCTTAAAGTTTTAGTGTGTAACTTTTTGATATTAATGAACGTCCATTACATTTAAGCCATTGCCAAATGAGTTGCTATAAAGCTAATTAAGACTTTTAATTAAGAATTATCAGCTCCACAAAACTCTCTCTGTATTTATCAGTATGACTATGTTCAGAAGATTGTGGCGTCCGGTGACTTTCCCGCGCAGAAACTCGAGTGAAGATAATGACCTGGGGTTGGTGGGGGAGGGGGGCTAGCACCAAAGGCTTGTATCATGTGGATGCTCCGACAGTGTTGTTGTCATTACTTAGAATTCCTCATGGGGGCGGCGGAAACTATGCACTATAGCTTTAAGAATTAGGAGCAGTGGACAGCTATACATACAGCATCCTCCACACAACCAATGAGCATCAGAAAGATAAGGTGCACTGAAATCTAACAGAGGATGCCTGTGTTTGCCTGTGCTTTTCCTACTATGACAAGTCAAAATGTCTGCTGTGAAAAAGGTCCACAGCAGACATTTTGACTTGTCATAGTATAAAGCACAGCTGAAATTGATAACCTTAACAATGGCTCAATTCCATCAAGTGTCCCAGTAAGCTATTTCAGTGAGTCAGCATGCACAATACCAGTGCAATGGAAGTTTCCTGTTGCAGCAGGGGAAGAGTTTTCAAAGTTTAGTAGCGTAAAACAAATAAGACAGTTGAAACTAAACCAAGTTTAGGTTTTTGTATTTTATTAAAAATATATAATTGCAAATATAGGAGCAACATGATTTCACAAAAGGCACAGCGGCCTAGTGTGGAGTCAGTCCCTCAAATGAGTGAACAGAACACTAGGCTTATATACATCTTCAGAGTGACAGCACACACGCACTTGGCTTATTATGACGCTACAGTTTTTACAGGCAATCTGATACACATGAAGACAATCAGGAAACACACAAGAGACATCTCGGAGCCATCTCACCTCCCCTGTACGACTTTCACCCCCCCCAGTTACATCTCAAACTGGCATGGGAAAACTAGAGATAGTTTTAGGGTGACCTTGTAGCCCCTATCTGTTCTGACAAACAGTGCTCACATTATGTTTCAGACTGGATGTCTCACAAAGTTAGAATCAAAATCTACATGTGGGAAATGAGATAAACTCTTTCAGCATTTGTGAGAGAATTAAAGTACAAATAAAACATAAAAAATATAAGGAATTATGCTTAAATGTAATTTTACACCAGGGCCTCTCCTAAGTGGAATGCAGCCATCATTGATGGTTTTGAATACACCTGTGTTTTTCCTACTATGACATGTCAACATGTCTGCCGTGAAACAGGTCTATCTTTAAAGAGAAACCAGCCAGGATCAGAGAGACAACATAGCTCATATCTGGGGCTCTAAAGAAAATTATGCATTATGTTTCTTTATTTCAATTATTATGTGCAACTGTAAATGGAAAATTATGTCCAATGGCTGATAAGCCATGTTCATTTTCTAGATAATGTTGGTTTAAGAAGAGGGAATTATGACCAAAGATCACATAGGAAAGTGTGACTGATGGGACTGTTACATTTAACATGTTAAATAATCTGTCTAGAACTGTTTTTTTTCCCCTCTCTGATTTATAAGTATCTGGAGAAAAAAATGAGTGAAGATGACTTTGCTTTTTGTCCTAAACTGCAAGGAAAAGACAAGGACATGCATTGGTCATCATCAAAGCTTTATGTGTATTATCATTGTTGTTAAATTAAGTACAACAGGTTTCTGAGACTTTTCAGTTATTTCTTGTGATATCTTTGAATTGTTTATATGTGATGTAGACAAATATACTTGGCAGTAATGAGAGGCATCTCCTACTCCAGTACCTTATAGTTGGTTGGGTAACTATAGTTAAGCTTACTAGCATGTCTGGAATGTATATATGTATGTATATATATATATATATATATATATATATATATATATATATATATATATAGACCACCATGAGCGAATCTGGCACAGAATTATTTAGTTTTACTTCCTCAAAATGATATTATGTTGAATACACATTTACGAGGATTACCAAAACACAAGGCATGAGACTGCACATTACGAGGATCATCTGAACGCACCAGCAGTCATCCCTGTTTACGCCTTTTTTTGGATGAACGTTACTAGATCTCATAAAATCTGGATGGGTGTAAACTGCATAGACATAAGCGAAGCCGCCATAATGCTTACACCGTTTACGCTAAAATACTTCTGCTAGCTATATATCTAGCTATGGCTACCGTACCCCTTGAGAAGGCTAGCTAGCAGCTAGCTGGTTAACCGTAGGATAGCTAGTTCATAACAGCGTTAGCATTAACGTTACATCACTTTAGGTCGTGTCCCATCTGGGAAATAGCGGCCTAGAGGAGCCAACGCATACTATAGGCACTGTGACATTAGTACGACACACTGACCTGTCAAACTTAAACAAGAGAGCGAAAGCTGCTGCAGTGACTTTGCATAATTGTTTTTCTTCCGAAGGGGCTGTGTCAGTAGCGTTACGCGACTGGTTTCATCATCGTGCCCTGTGAGTAAAACCAGCAAGCTAGCTAGTTAACGTTACATGTTGCTGGTGTAGCTAGCTAGCTACTGTTAGAATTTGCGCAGCTATCTAGCTACTTATTTGTTAAAGGGTAAAGCCACTCAAATTAACCACTGTCCAGCCAGAGGTGTTCATGTAGCTCTGGCGTGGGCCTAGTTTAAGTAGCTAACATTGTTTATTTTGCCATTTAGTAACGTTACTATCGTTAGATAGCAGGAGGTAATTAGCTAGGTCAGCCATGGTAGCCAAATCAATTAATACATTTCAGGTGGTTTAATAATATTGATTTCTACAGTACTAGGCAGCACTGGCGGCCACATTGGCTAGTAAATGACCGGCTTTGCTAATGCTAACCGTGACGTTGAAGTTATGACGATGTTATATGATGTTTTAACGCCAAACGGCCTCTTCTGTTGCTTTCTGTTAGCCACGCACTCTGCCCTCTGTTCGCTGTGTTAACTTTATGCTTATTTTCAGGATTTTGAGCCAAAGGAAGTTATGTCCTGTCCATGCACTTCGGCTGCCAGGTTGTTCTTAAACACTGCCCACAGAGGTAAGATTGGGAAAGTAACGCTAACGTTACACCCCTTGCTAAAGCTGCATGACATTGTGCTACTTGTTTGTGAAGTAGCTAGGTCTGCAGCTAACGCAGACCGCTGTTATAGTCAGTCACGTAATGTCAACAGCAGGTGGAAAAGTCACTGAAATTGTTCAGTAACGTTAACGTTAGGTGTAGGAAAGCTGTAGTTGTTACATCACCCAGCCTGTCCTGGATTTGTACAGCTGTGACTTGGCTTCTAGAGTAATACCACATAAAGAAAACTCATAATAAAACACAAATAGTGTTATGTAGCAATAGCTAAGCTAACTTGTTACATCAACCAGAGACCTTCACACTTGCATAATGACAAATACACACAAACAGCTAGAGCACATATAAATACTATGGACTTCATGCTAACAATTATTTTCATTATCAATTAATATGCAAATTTCCCCCCTGATTAACAGATCAATTTATTAGTATTTTAAGTCTAACAAAATGGCCATCACAGTTCATCAGAGCCCAAGGTGACATCTTCAGATGTCTCATTTTGTCCTACCAGTCCAAAGCCCAAAGATATTCCATTTTCTATATATAACAAAGAAAATAGGCAAATGATCACATTAGAGAAGCTGCTGAAAATGTTTGGTATTTTTGCTTCAAAAATGTATGAACTGATCAATCGAATATTAAAATATTTGCAGATACATTTTCTATTAATTGACCAATGGCTTAATCAACTTTTTTGGAATTATTATTTTGCTTGTTTCCTAATTATTATTCAGGGTAATATATATTGTATAGGTATTCAGAATAATTTAAAATAACATAATTGTAATTCATTTAAAATGTATGTTCACAAACCACAATGTTGTTAGGAATCAAAAGGGGATTTTGTTGTTACAGGATTGTCCTGCTCCCGGATCCAGTTGTTTTCTCTGAGTCGTCAAGGGTCTCGGGAAACTCATTTACCTCCCCAGGTATGGGTGAGGTCGTTTTCAGAGACTGCTGTCTGCTATGCCGCTAAGGATGGGACAACAAAGGACAGTGGAAGTGATGGTGGAAAGGTATTCTCTCAGAGGATAAATTCTTCTATGATTGTAGTACTACTCTGTAAATAGATGGGATGGTAGAAATCTGATATGTGCTAATGCAGTCATATTTACACAGAAAAACCTCAGTGAGGGGAAGAGACTCTCTGGCTCTGGAGGATCAGGAAAGGGGGGAAGCCAGCTACGCTGCCCTAAATGTGGAGATCCCTGCACACATGTAGAGACCTTTGTATGTGAGTAAACTTCTCAATATTCAACCACCACTTACCAAGGCATATAATCTGATGTGCATTTTAGGTGCAAAGATTAAGAGGAGTAGGTGTAAAGGAATATGGCATTGAGGTAATTAGGGTAATCTGTCACAGATGTTTTAAGTTTGAACACAAAAGTGCACGCTAAAAGAACAAAATAAAATGTATAGGAAAGGTTACAAGAGAGATTCTGTCTCCAGAATATGTAATACGGCATCATACAGTGAATATCTGGCATTGTTAGTGCTAGAAGAAATATGGTTAACATTGTTTAATAACACGTAACATGGATGAGGAGGAGAACAAAACAAAGAAGACAGAAAGTACAGCAAAGTACCTCAGCAAATTCTCATTTTTTATCCCCAATTTGGTGTTGAAATGTGTGTTGTTTTTTTTTTGTGGTACAGACTGTATTGGTGGACTGAAATAAAATGTTACACTACAAACGACTACAAAAAGCAATTTCCTGCCACTGTTTGTCAAAGTAAAGACCTGCAAGTAAACGCAGAGGGATTGGTTTCATTGTTGTCATCAACTGTGAGTTTATAAGATGCTACTTAGAAGTGTTTGGATTGTTAGATGGTGTAAACAAAACCTCCTCTTAAACAATCCGATGCACTGTTCCTGCACTGGTTTGTTTTCTAACTTCTGAAACTGTCTGACATTGTAAAGCTTGTGTCAGTGACTGGACTGCTCAACCACTCACCATGAGTCAGAAGTGTCCACCCTCACTGGAAATAAAATCACCCTCCACCATTTTCATTTTAACTACTTTTTTTGAATACTTACTTGCTCATACATTGTCTCTGGAATAAATTTACCAACTTAAGAGGTTTGTGGTATACCATTCATATGCTGTTTATTGTAATGTCTGTCATGTTTTCTTGTAGCCCACAGAGACAAGGGTGGATATTGGTTTAATAATTTAATCTAAAATGTACATTTTTACATAGAATTGAAACTGAACCTGAATAATACAGAAAACTCACAGACTAAGCAGAACATTAGTAGATGGTGAAATTACAATCCATTGTATCCGTCTAATGCACAAACAATCTCTGGTTTGTCTCTCCATAATGCATACAAGCAGCAATGTGTTGTCATCTCACGGTAACCAAGTGTCCTCTAGCAGTGACAATTCAGCTTCTAGGTGTCACATTGAAGTGCATTGTAAAGAGAGAAATAAAAAAACAAATGTACTATGTGAGGTAATGCTGGGCAACACGTGTACCAGACATTTATCCTGTTGCATCATGTAGATTAAGCAGCAGGTTTCCCTGTAGGTCAGGACCAGCAGCAGACCAGCTTTGGCCAAATATTCCATTTCAGCACAATGAGCAAACCTTTCATTCTAAACAGAGTTATTTTTTAAGTTTGTCAGTCAGCTTAATGATCTGCAACATTGAAAAATTGTTAAACTGTAAATGTTTCAAACGTGTCTTTTAACCAGGTTGGTAAATGTTTTAGTATTAAATGTGTTGTATGTTGTTCTTTTGTAGCATCAACACGGTTTGTCAAATGTGAGAAATGCCATCACTTTTTCGTGGTTCTGTCTGAAACGGACTCTAAGAAGGGACTAAACAAAGAGCCAGAATCTGCTGCGGAGGCAGTGAAACTGGCTTTTGCACAGAAACCTCCCCCTCCCCCCAAGAAGGTGAGAAATTGAAGCAGGAAGACAAAATATGCTTTTAAAGGACTTTAATTCAAGTTGAACATATCTTGTTGTATTAGTCAGTCTGTTATACTTTTATACTGTTATGAAATGTAAACTTCAGGAATTTCCCCAGTGTGGGATTAATAAAGTCTATCTTATCTTCTTTCCCCCCAGATATATGCTTACCTCGACAAGTACGTTGTTGGCCAGTCTTATGCAAAAAAGGTGTTAGCAGTTGCTGTGTACAATCACTACAAGCGCATCTACAACAACATCCCTGCTGGCAGTCGACAGCAAGTGGAGGTGGAAAAACAGCCGTCTCTAACACCTCGTGGTCAGTATTACTGTTGTCTATAGATATTGCTTTATTCTGCTGCTTATTGGTGTAACCCCTACAGTTTTACATTAGACAACTCTATTCTCTATCTTTGGTATGTTTTTTATTTTTAGACTCATTTAAACCATTATGTACATAATGCACATGTATGAATTAGGTTTCCACTGCATTTACTTGCATTAATCAATTTACTGTTGCTTTTCCACCTGTAAACCTGACCATCATTGTAGTCTGTAAATACTGTAGTCCATAAGAAAGCAAATGGAAGTTTTGAAAGACTAAACTGTTTTCTTGTCTAAGATTAAAAGCTCCCAGTATAAAGAAAATATTGTTATTTTGCCAATCAATTGACTTTTACAAAAGGCCCTCTGTATCTTCTGTGTTTGGACAAAAGCTATTTTACTCCTACATTGCTGAGCTTTGACCTACTGTTGGGCCCCATTTTAGTTGTCATTCTATACCAGGCCGAGAGCTGAGACAGACAGAAATGTAGGAGAGAGTGAGGGAGACTGGCATGTAGCAGGACCTGTAATTTAAAACTGAAGAGTTAAATGCTACCATTTGGGTTTTGAATTTGATTCTGGGATTGTTCACACTATTTAAAGAAAAAAAAAAAACAGGCGGTATCATTTAAGCTCCTGATAAAGTAAACACATAGGAGATGCAATCATGCAAGATTACAGTAGTAATCTTTAGCAGGAACAATATGTTGACATGCAAGTGCTGAAACAAATCAGTTGCAATTGTTCAAGTTGTCACATTAAAGCAATACGACTTCTTTTACACGTTAAGATTTTGCCTAATAAAGAGCCATTTACTCATAAAATCTAAACAAATAACTGATAAGCGGTTGCAGCTGTGGCCTTTTAATTATAACTTATCTTAAATCATAGTATCGGCATTATTTGGCATTTGTTCAATACAATAATCACACACACAACTGTATAAACAATTTTGCAGGACTGTAGTCATAATGTCATAATGGTAATGATTAATGATAATCTTAATTTGAGTACTTTCATCCTCTCCCTGTAGAGCTAGAGATGAGAAGACGAGAGGATGAGTACAGATTCACAAGTAAGTGATTAGTCCTCCTCACTGTTATCTTTATCAGAGGCCACTTTACAAAGTCATAACACTGAAATAGCATTTTATTGCACAAATGCCAAAATGTACAGACCTCTGACCCCTCAGTTAGAGCTTTGTTCTGCGATTTCCAGGTAGATATTTCTATTAATGTGTTTATAGTCATGCTCAACCTAAAGAATTAGATTATAAAATGATTAATCAGTACACCAGATGATGCAGTTTTATATAGTTTGAGGAAATACAGCTCCAGTTATGGACTAGTGACTACCGATTTACAGTGTCTACAAATTAGCTACAGAGACTGAAGCAACACGATTTCTGTATGCTTAATGCGGACAATAAGATAAGGTAACACAGTAACCCACATTCACATCTATACTAAGGCTTTTTTCAGTCCAGCTAACCTCACTTAGTAACTCCACACTGGCACAGACTAGGGCACGCATATTTTTAGCCTGCACATGGAAATGTTTCTATGCACAGTTTGACACATACACCACCAATGAATGGTCTGTTTTATATACAATTCCTAGAGAAGTTCTTACTTTACAGTCACAAAGCTTACCCCTGTGGCTTTGCTTATTATTGCAGAACTGCTGCAGATCGCGGGGATCAGTCCTCATGGAAATGCTCTGGGGGCGTCCATGCAGCAACAGGCGAGCCAGCAGGCACCTCAGGAGAAGAGGGGCGGGGAGGTCCTGGACTCTACACACACTGAAATTAAACTGGAGAAGAGCAACATCATACTTCTAGGTCCAACTGGCTCAGGTTTGTGTTGTCAACATTGTCCTAAATTGTAATATTGCACAGTAACACTCAGGTCATTAGGATTTACACTAAATATGCAGTTTATTTGTAAATATGAATTTGTGTGGCCAAAATATCATTTTTCACAGGAAAAACATTGTTGGCGCAGACACTGGCACGTTGTCTGGATGTTCCCTTTGCAATATGCGATTGCACCACACTAACTCAAGCTGGATACGTGGGAGAAGACATCGAATCGGTTATTGCCAAACTGCTGCAAGATGCCAACTACTCAGTGGAGAAAGCACAGCAAGGTGGGCAGAGGGACTAACTTTGGGTGTAGTTTCCCATGCTAAAAATCATACCATATGTTTTTTTGTTTAACATATGGAGAAATCCTATCTGATAGGGCTTTGAAGAATTGAGTTTATTAGAGACGGGGACTGTCTCCTGTAATTGCGAGAAGTGAAGCTTAGGCTGTCTTGGCTCCAACTTTGTTTTTCATGTGCAGGTATTGTGTTTCTGGATGAGGTGGATAAGATTGGCAGTGTACCTGGAATCCATCAGCTGAGAGATGTAGGAGGAGAGGGAGTCCAGCAGGTTAGTATTCAACCCGAGTTGCACTAAATAAAACTTTAATGCAGTTTGTTTGGTAGACTCTAATCTCAGAATACATTTTTGAGTTTGGAATAAGAAATACAGCAGCAGATTTATTATTTACTGTCACTGGTTTCCTCTGTTTTTTTTTGTTTTTTTCTTTGTCTTATTAGTGCCGGCCCTAGGTGCCCTGGGCAAGATTTCAGCTGATGGCCCAGGGATAGCAGGGGATGGATTTAAAAGTGCATCTGTAAAGAAAGGAATGGGCATTTGTGAAACAAGGGGTATTTTACAATATAGTGTAAATACAATAGCTGCTGTGAAACCCAGTTAATAATTACATAAGCAGTATTACAGCCTATAACATTCTAAACAGCAGAAATATTAGGGATCAGTTTATACCATTTATAATTTCAATATTTTTAACTACAGAAATAGTTGTCATGACTATTCCTCCGGAAAAAAACGTCATGCAAACTCAACTGCAAGTAAGAGTACACTAACCAAACTCTTTAGTGCTGACAGACTGAAGATTCAGCATGAACAAACTTAAATAACTCATTGGATAGAAACCAAGCCCCCTTTTTTTTTTTTTTTACAATGTTGCATTTTCAATGTACTGGGTTCATTCAAATTCATATTTGATATTGTCAACATGCTGTTTCATATTAGTTAGAAATTACTGATAAAAACACAGAAATAGTATGGTATATTTTCTCTTCAGAGCAGTACATAAACATAGTTTTTCAGCTTAGCCTAAACATTTTCCATAGCCTTGCAACCCTAAATGTACCTACACCATGCACAGATATCTATTTTGTCAGCACTTCTTACATGCATGCTGCTCTTTGACACTTAAAATGCAAGTGCTTAAAACTGTTAACGTTACATGAGCTAACTGAGTACACAAAGATCTCAATAAAAATAAAAACTTAGGACTTATGTCACAACACACTTCACAGCGGCAGTAACTTAACATTATGTTAATTCTAGCTTTTAGTTTGCTAAATAACGAAACATGGACACAACTATCACCCATCCATAACAAGCTAACGTCAGCAGATGACTGCAACAGAAAAATTGATTCAGCACATTACCTCTCTTTTTCACATTTTCCTCCTTCTTTACTTCTTATTCGACCCTAGGTTCCCGAGAACGTCTGTCTTTTTTTGACATAGCTGGTTTATGAACCAGATATTAATTACGGTCCGTGTCACTCACTTCTGATAAGTCGCATGCCCTCCTCCCCCTTAATGAGCACAGGTAATGAGCAGTGGAGTTGTGACGTGGCGGGGTGATGCTGGGGACAACCAAGAAAATAGGTCCTTTTTAAATAGGTAGTTTAGTTCTGTTTTCTTGGCTTCTTTTGTAAAATTACTAAATAATAGCATGAAAATGGTATTATATAAAAATATTAAGTAACACATTTTCCTTGTTTTTATTTTTTATTATTATCTTTAACTATTCCTCACTCATTTGGGCGTTTGCCTATATTGCCTTATGTCACGGGCCGGCCCTGTGTCTTTTATAATAGTTGACCTAAACTTGTGTTATGGACATTTTTTCCTTTTCCTCTGTCAGGGGTTGCTTAAACTCTTGGAGGGCACAGTCGTCAATGTTCCTGAGAAAAACTCAAGGAAACTGAGAGGAGAAACGCTGCAGGTAGACACAACAAACATTCTGTTTGTTGCATCCGGTGCCTTCAACGGACTCGACAGAATCATCAGCAGAAGAAAGAATGAAAAGGTCAATTTAACACTGCTCATATGTGCCGACTGTCAGCAGACATTTAGCCAACGCTCCTGTTTGTCATCATTTCTGTATTTTAACTTGGTCCTCATGTTTGACAACTCTTTAGTATTTGGGTTTTGGAACTCCCTCCAACCTGGGGAAAGGGCGCCGTGCAGCGGCTGCCGCAGACCTGGCCAACACCAGCGGTGAGACGGACACCGTGGCAGAGATTGAGGAGAAGGACAGGCTGCTGAAGCACGTCGAGGCCAGGGACCTGATTGAGTTTGGAATGATCCCAGAGTTTGTTGGTCGACTTCCTGTGGTCGTTCCTCTGCACAGCCTGGATGAAGAAACGCTAGTCCGAATCTTGACTGAACCACGCAATGCTGTGGTGCCCCAGTACCAGGCTCTGTTCAGCATGGACAAAGTAAGGGCTCGGATATAGTGGGTACTACAGTAGTGTTTAGCCAGGTTCAGACAGGCAGCAGCGCTGTGTTGAACAAACACTGCCCCCTTTATTCATTTGGCACATAATGAAAACTTAGACCAGTATACCAGGGGTGGTGTATATATTTCTATTCTAAAGTATTACCCAGGCGTCCATCCTTTTATACACCTTCAGGTAATTTGGACCTCACTTTACCATTTTCATTCATTTGAATGAGACCACTGCTTTACCTCCAGTGAGGGTTCCAAGAAAAGGGCTCCAATGCAGGGTCATCTAGTCAAATACTCGCAAATGCACATTCTGGGTAGATTACTTTGTAATGACACTCACTCATTCACTCACTCACTCTTTCTTTCTTCCGGGTACATAGTTTATTGTCTCACTGGTACTTGAAAGGCAGCCCCTTTTTCTATCAGATCTACAGGAAAGGAAATGTTAGGAATTAATCTAACAGGAGGTGTCTATTTGTTTATACCTGAACGACTGGATATTTAGAATTGAAATTAATTATTAATAATTAATCTGCAACGTTTTTGTTTCAGTGTGAACTCAATGTGACTCCCGATGCCTTGAGGGCCATAGCCAGGATGGCCCTGGAGAGAAAAACTGGAGCTCGTGGGCTCAGATCCATAATGGTATGTGATTGATTTATAATTTTTTTTTGTCAAGGGTATTAAACTTAATTATTTTTGTAATGTTGATGAAACACAATAATTAAACATGTCCTCGTTTTAAATAGGAAAAGCTCCTTCTAGAGCCCATGTTTGAGGTGCCACACTCTGACATCATGGCTGTTGAGCTGAACAAAGACATTGTCCTAGGAAAATCACAACCCATATATATCAGGTCAGTGTCTCTCGGCTCACAGGACATGACTACATGGAGATCCGATTCCTTCAGCCCAGCTCACAAGAGTCTCCAATGTTGTGTAGTTTGAAACCTAATCTGGAGTTTCCATTTGAATTTCAGAGCTCCACCCAAAGAGTCTACAGAAGAGGAATACGACTCGGGCATTGAGGAGGAGAACTGGCCTCGGCAGGCGGACGCTGCTAACAACTGAACCACGTCACTTATTTCACCCAAAGACAGTCTCTGTAATCTTTAGATCACTATGAACGTCTGGATCACAACTCTGGGTTTTACTCTAGTCCCTGACAAACAAGCTGTGGACCCTATAGTCGAGGTAATGATGGCTGGTGGTTTCCACTGAAGAGAGTTTTCACAATGAACAAGTTAAGAGAGTAACAACCTTTGGTCCCGTGCATCAGATGTTAATTCTCTAGCGGTGCACTCACAGGGTGGACCTTTTTATAAAATATTTCAATCTCTGGGGATTGTTAACATTTTTATCTATATAAAGATAATGCAATTTTATTCATGAAATTATTTGTAGCTAGTTTATTTGTTTTTTCTTTTTTTTTGTGGTGATGGGCTGTATTGGCAAGGGAAGCAAATTAATATTATGGGAGCCTACTGAACACTTGAAAAGAAGTGTAGATGTGATGTGACCATGTCAAGTGATGCCTGATATCGTAAGGCCATAATATTCCAAGAGCACATGACTATTTTGATGTTCTTTACCACCATTGTGATAATGGTGTTCACATTAAAACTTGGCTGTAACTGTTGAGCTACACTGCATTTATAAACAGTTTGTATGACATGACCTCTAATTAAAGTTCACAAAACCCATTGTGAAGTGTAAAGCATCAGCACACTAAACGGAGAAGGTGTTTTTCCTCCTCTTAAAGCCCACTCTTTAGGGAACGTATCGGTTTCTCTCAGACCTCTTTATGACAGAACTGGATCAGAAGACTGTTTCTCAGAGCAGGATCAGCAGGTCCATCAGGTAACTTTGAAGTGTTAATGAGGTATCCTCCCTCTGAAGTTTTGTAGTAGATATCCCAACATACAGTACGAATGAATGAATCGTATTTTCAAATCTGACATTCAAGCTTCATTGTACGGATTAAAATCGTAATCGGACAGATAATCTTTTTTACAGTTGGCTGGATGCTGCTCCCATCCCGCTTTGTCAGACACCCCTAAGCACAACACACCTATTTTTACTTTCTTTGTGTGCCCCAGCGTTATAAACTAAACCTCACCGGTAGTGATGTAATATCCTGTTACTAACGTCTGTAATCAAGCCTAAATGCTCTCTGACTGAACTGAACCATGCTGCTGTACTCTTTAAAATGCTGTTTGTGCTATAAAATAAGATTAAACTAGATCTGTTCTTCCTTTTGCGTTTAAGTTTCTTTTTCTTTCTGTTGAATTTCAGAACGTTTCTGTTTTCAGAGGTCTGTTACAGAACCTGTAAGCCCCCCACGTTTGTGAATCTTAAATGTATTGTGATTGTTTAAAATATATAAATAAAATGTAAATCTCTGTACAGAATTTGTATTGTTCTTTATCTTTAAACTTGTCTGCAAACCAGCAAGTACACTTTAAATGAATTTGGTTACCAAAGTCAGTGTCAAAATGTTTCTCAAACAATCTCAACACATAATGAACAGGAACTGAATGTGATAGACATACACACTGCTGCCATGTCCCTTTATGTAATCAGCTAATCTCTGGAAAGTATGGTGCTGTTCTTTGTTAACTCAGCATTGCCTAATCCCCCCAAATCCTGATTGAAATTACAAAGTCACACAGTCTGAAACGTGGCTTTGAATATAGATGGAAAAATGATTAAAGATTTAGTGAAAATTATACCTTGTTAATGTATTAATAGTATAACAATAAAATAGATTATTTGGTATTACTCTGGTATATATATATGTATATATGTATAAATACTCCATTATTTATACTTGTGCAGGTAGGATTACAGAGGAGATGTCTAGGGTAGTATTGGTAAACAACTCCTCAGATGATGTCAGAGGCTTAGTGATGAAGAGGCTTATCACGTATGATGATATCTTTGTGTTAGTCATTTACTCGTCAATGCTTCAGAGGGCTGTGGACCTGAGAGAGAAAACCTGACAAAGGTTAGTATCAATAAAATGGCAATGAAGGTCTGATTCGATAACTTTAAACTCAGGAACTCTGTTTCTTCTGATGAAGGTCATTTGTTGGTGAAAATGAACACTCTGGAGGATGTCCCATTTCAGAGCCTACTGGGCCCACTGGATGAGGAAGTGCAGCTTGTGACGGCTCCAGACATCACTATACCAGACTACCATTGGATACTACAAGACACTGAGGTCACACTGAAGTGAACATTCACATTTTTTCTAAGTTTCATTTTTGGGATGACTTCATTTCTTCTCCTTGTTATTCATCAGAAACATTTTTGGGAAAACATGGAACATGGGTCCATTGGGCCCAATTTCATTGAAATGTATTTTTAAAAATGCTTGTTCCTACTTTATCATTATTAGTATGTTATTACTCAACTTTGAGTATACACTACTAATCTATTTAAGTACTTTGAACGTTTGGATTCAAGGCAGTGAGTTTCCATAAATTTTTTAAGTAAAGTCAACTTGTTAAAATTAACAGTGCAGGACTTTATCATTATTAGTATGTTATTACTCAATTATATTAAGTTGTCTTAAGTTATGTTTTTAAGTTAATGAAGAACATGTTACACCAACTAGAAAAAATTAAGTTAGTAGAAATTTTTCTAAAACTTTTGAGTATACACTACTTAATATATTTAAGTACTTTGAACGTTCGGATTTACAGTGTGTAAACTGAACCAGAATACAAGTCAGTAGCATTAAGTAGTGCTCACTTAAAAAATGTGAGCTAATTAAGTATTTACTTAAATAAAGCAAGCTTGATTAACTTAAAAACCATGAGCTAATTAAGTGTCATTTACTTAAAATAAACAAGTTGTCTTCACTTAACAAGTATAAGCTTATTGAGTGTTACTTACTCAGAATAAACAAGCTGTGTTCACTTAAAAAAAAAAAATTTATAAAGTATTGTTTACTCAGAACAATTAAGCTGCACTAATTTACCATTACTAAGTTCATTGAACTTACTTTTTTCAAGGCAGTGAGTTTCCATAAATTTTTTAAGTAAAGTCAACTTGTTAAAATTAACAGTTACTCAGTTATACTTAGTTATACTCAGTTATACAATTATATTAAAAATGTGAGCTAATTAATATTTACTTAAAAAAAGCAAGCTTGATTAACTTAAAAACCATGAGCTAATTAAGTGTCATTTACTTAAAATAAACAAGTTGTCTTCACTTAATAAGTTTAAGCTTATTGAGTGTTACTTACTCAGAATAAACAAGCTGTGTTCACTTAGAAAATATAAGTTTATTAAGTATTGTTTACTCAGAACAATAAAGTTGCACTAATTTACTATTACTAAGTTCATTGAACTTACTTTTTTCAAGGCAATGAGTTTCCATAAATTTTTTAAGTAAAGTCAACTTGTTAAAATTAACAGTGCAGGACTTTATCATTATTAGTATGTTATTACTCAATTATATTAAGTTGTCTTAAGTTATGTTTTTAAGTTAATGAAGAACATGTTACACCAACTTGAAAAAATTAATTTAGTAGAAATTTTTCTAAAACTTTGAGTATACACTACTAATCTATTTAAGTACTTTGAACGTTCGGATTTACAGTGTGTAAACTGAACCAGAAAACAAGTCAGTAACATTAAGTAGTGCTCACTTAAAAAATGTGAGCTAATTAATATTTACTTAAAAAAAGCAAGCTTGATTAACTTAAAAACCATGAGCTAATTAAGTGTCATTTACTTAAAATAAACAAGTTGTCTTCACTTAATAAGTTTAAGCTTATTGAGTGTTACTTACTCAGAATAAACAAGCTGTGTTCACTTAGAAAATATAAGTTTATTAAGTATTGTTTACTCAGAACAATAAAGTTGCACTAATTTACTATTACTAAGTTCATTGAACTTACTTTTTTCAAGGCAGTGAGTTTCCATAAATGTTTTAAGTAAAGTCAACTTGTTAAAATTAACAGTGCAGGACTTTATCATTATTAGTATGTTATTACTCAATTATATTAAGTTGTCTTAAGTTATGTTTTTAAGTTAATGAAGAACATGTTACACCAACTTGAAAAAATTAAGTTAGTAGACATTTTTCTAAAACTTTGAGTATACACTACTAATCTATTTAAGTACTTTGAACATTTGGATTTACAGTGTGTAAACTGAACCAGAAAACAAGTCAGTAACATTAAGTAGTGCTCACTTAAAAAATGTGAGCTAATTAATATTTACTTAAAAAAGCAAGCTTGATTAACTTAAAAACCATGAGCTAATTAAGTGTCTTTTACTTAAAATAAACAAGTTGTCTTCACTTAATAAGTTTAAGCTTATTGAGTGTTACTTACTCAGAATAAACAAGCTGTGTTCACTTAGAAAATATAAGTTTATTAAGTATTGTTTACTCAGAACAATAAAGTTGCACTAATTTACTATTACTAAGTTCATTGAACTTACTTTTTTCAAGGCAGTGAGTTTCCATAAATTTTTTAAGTAAAGTAAACTTGTTAAAATTAACAGTGCTGGACTTTATCATTATTAGTATGTTATTACTCAATTCTATTAAGTTGTACTTAAGTTATGTTTTTAAGTTAAGGAAGAACATGTTACACCAACTAGAAAAAAATTAAGTTAGTAGAAATTTTTCTAAAACTTTGAGTATACACTACTTAATCTATTTATGTACTTTGAACGTTCGGATTTACAGTGTAGTACAATTCTGCACTACTACATTAAATTTGCCACAGCCCAGATAAAAAATGTCAGGTATTGTGCATGCTGGCTTACAGGGACCCTTGTATTATTATTTTTTATTATTATTAATCCTTTATTTGATAGGGACAATGCACATTAATGAACATCTGCATTGAAACAACAAAAACAGACGTACACACGCCGGATTATAGCCACAGGGCTAATTTACATCCGCAGTCCCTAGACAAATTACAGAAATACATAAATTATAACATACAAATCTAAAAAAAAAAGAAAAACAATACTAAAATGAATAAGTACAGGCAAAAGTAAAATAGTCACTTAATGATTACAAGACTGGTTTGCTTTAAGCCACAACGGAGCCATTATGAATGTTAGTGCTTTTCCTACTGTGACTGGTGCTGTGTTTAGGTTCTGTTGCTGAAAAGCTTTTTTGTTTGTTTTTACTGCAGTATGGATTCAACCTGGAGAAATGGATCTTAACTGGGCAGCAGCCAGACTGCCAGGCCCCCTCCTGCCCCCCCTACTGGCTGATGTTCAGCAGCTCTGAGGAGAGCCGCAGGGCCAATCGCAGGACCAGCGACCCGTGGGACCTGAACCCTCGACCCCGCAGTTACAGCCTGAACTCTGCAGACACTCGCCGGCTGCACCATCGCACCGTCAGGTTCCTCCTATCTGACTCGGAGGATGACGATGGTTACTATGAGGATAATGAGGCCTCCTCCAACGAAGATGCACCTCGCTCCATCAAGAGCAGAGAGCAGCCCCGGAGCACTGCACCCAAAGACCCACTCTCCAGAGTCAAAGACATGCACCTTGGTCCTTCCACTCACCACAGTAAGCCTGCCTCACCTCAGAGCTTTAGAGGCTCTTTACATTCTCTCCAAGACTGCAGACAACCTCTGCGAGCACTGGAGCAGCACAGGTCACAGCAGGCTAGCCCCGTGCCCCACGGGCAGAAGAACAGCAAAAAGAGGCAGCGTTCACAGGGCTCTGTGGGCAGAAGGTACTCCCAGGACACACCACCTGCTCACTCTTCACCCAGGCTGCAGCAACAACGACCCTCGTCTGCCGGGCCTGTTGTCAGAAACCACAGACAGAAGGTGTTTATTTTTTCTGTCAGTGTCTCTGAGAAAAATATTTATAATTTCTGTTCTTACCTCTTTCTTTTTTTTCCTATTTCAATGTTATTGTCATCAGACCCTGAGGACTGGTGGCTCTCGTGGAGTTTTCTTTGACTCAGCAGCAGAGTTGGTGTCAGCACTCAGCCAGGAAGAGAGGGAGCTACTTGAAACCATCACAGAGAAGGGCTACCCTTTACGCACAGCTTTTCTGGCTCTGCAGAAGACAGGCTATCACAGCCCAGAGAAGGTAGGCGCCACTTTGTGTTCAGATGTTGTTAATCAACATGTCTTCAGCGGTTTATAAACCCTGATTATGCATAAATAAAATACTTTTCAGTTACCTTCAGTAGCTGCAGGCTTGATAATTATAAAATGAAAACTCGCACATTACGATAAATCATCAAACCTGCATTTCTTTTTTGTAATTGTAATAAGTTGGCAGAGAAAATACACTAACAAAACAGATCCTTATTTACACTTATGTGTGGGCTCACAGATTGGTAACCAAAGGTCTTATTTATTCAAATCTAACTTGTGATATTTGTATATTATCAAGACCCAGCATGTCATTCTCGATCCTTTGTCCTGTTTTCAACAGATCCTAAAATACCTGGTAGCCAACGGCCGTCTGTGTGAGCTGGGTTATGATGAAGCACAGGTGGAGGAGGCCTTGGAGATGTTTCAAAACTGTGAGAGCAAGGTGATTCCTGCTTTTCAGTGTTTACTTTCCAAAAAGGTTACAATAAAGCCACACCACAGCCATACCTTAATGTGTATTACTTAAAATAATTTTTCAGGCTGCTGAGTTCCTGCGCCTTCTGACTCAGTTTAATGAGATGGGGTTCCAGCAAAGTGCAATCAAAGAAGTGCTGCTTGTTCATGAAAATAACCGTGAGAGGGCTCTTGAAGAACTCATGACACGCATGTCTTCAACATAACATCCATTGCTAGTCTGCATGGAGAAAAGATCATTTTCTACAATATGTGAAATGTCCTAAAGATATTGTGTGCTCAAATGTAATACTTAAAGCGCCCATATTCTGCTCATTTTCAGGTTCATAACTGTAGGGGAGAGCCGGGATGGATGAAACATTCCAGTTTTCTCCGAGTGCAATGATGATATACAGACTTCCTTAGGTCAAAACATAGAGCATGTTAACGTCCTACTATCAGCCAAATATCTTCCTGTTATTTCCTTTTATCACGGAGTTACAGGCGATAAACGAATTTTGATGGTCGAAAGTAAACTTCATTAGCGGTTACATTTTTTCAATTATTAATGAGTGTTTTTCATTTAAAGGTTTGACTACGTGCTTATTCAGTAGACCATTTAGTGTTCTCCACAATCCCAGACTTTCACATTGCATGCTTGTTTACATGCAAAGCAAAACAAGTTATAATGGCATATGTCTATGTTGGGTTACTCCATGTATTTTAAGTAATTGCACAAATGTCTGTGTTTATACAATAATTTTTGGAGGGGAGACATGGAAAAGCAGTTTTAGAAAGATAAAAATATATTTGGGCCCCCACCAGGTAGAGGGTCGAGTTTTCCCATGTTATCCTATGGAGACTAACGGGCTGTGGGCACTTATTCGGATGTGCGGTGACCTAACCCACGTAAAAACCTAGTGAAACGACATTTTCCACAATAGAAACATGATATAAATGGGAAAACGTACTGTTCTAGCTATAAAAATGGCAGAATCACCCACAGTGCATGATATTTCAAAAACCGCTTCATACACGCTTCAAGGTGACGGCAATTAGTGGTTAACAGATATTCACCAAGACGTATAGCCCAGCAACAATCTATCTTAAATAACACTTTTTGGGAGTACCATTCCTGATATGTAGTAAAATATTGAAGTTGTGGGAAGTTTATATGGATTAAACTGTATGTTTTATCCGTCCCCCTATGCTGTTTCATGCATCCCGACTAGGAGGGACGAATAAAACATTACGCACGCCCCACTTTTGCTGTAATAATTCCTGAACGGTTTTGTTCAAAGCTGAAAATGCAACTGTATTTGACAGAGGACAGGTCTAGGTTGCTAGTGACAAAATATTAGCTTTTAGTGCGATATGATTGCTTTGTAAATTATGTTGAATTAAAAAGTGTTTCAACTGTCCCGGCTCTCCCCTATTTTAAAGTTGTACCAGAATAGGTTTACATGGTTTAATTTTCAAAAAACACCATATTTTTGTTGTTGTACTGCACAGATCTCTTTCACTGCTGCAGATCCTCTTTTCACCTGGTTTCTGTTTTAGCTACAGAGTGAGACTGTAATGGGAAAATTACATTTAAGCACAATTCCTTATATTTTTATGTTTAATTCATACTTTACTTCTCTCACAAATGCTGAAAGAGTTTCTCATTTTCCACATGTAGATTTTGATTCTTAACTTTGTGAGACATCCAGTCTGGAACATTATGTGAGCCTACAAGGTCACCCTAAAACTCTCTAGTTTTCCCATGCCAGTTAAGATGTAACTGGGGGGTGAAAATCATACAGGGAGGAGGCGAAATGGCTCCAAGATGTTGCATTTGCAGTTCGCCGATTGTCTTCATGTGTATCAGATTGCCTGTAAGAACTGTAGCGTCATAATAATCTAAGTGCGTGTGTGCTGTCACTCTGAAGATGCATATAAGCCTAGTGTTCTTGTTCACTCATTTGAGAAACTGACTCCACACTGGGCTGCGGCCTTTTGTGAAATCATGTTGATCCTATATTTGCAAATATCTTTAATAAAATACAAAAACCCAACTTAGTTCTAGTCTCAGACTGTCTTATTGGTTTCAATTTACTAAACTCTGAAAACTCTTCTCCCTGCTGCAAAGGAAACTTCCACTACAAGACCTCTTTTCATCTTCTGTACTATCTTTGATTGCACTCGCACATGCTCAGTAGCTCAGATGTAGATCATGTCAGCTAGCTAGCTCTAGAGACAATAAAAGAGAGCCTGTTTCTCCAACTTTGGTCAGTTACAAGGCAGGATTAACTGGAAGACTTCTTCTAAATGAGGGCGCACATGTAAGTAGTTCTTTTGTAGATTATGGTGAACTTGTGTGTGTTGTAGCAGTGCTTTGCTATTGAGACAGACGTAGCATGCTAGCGTTAGCATGCTAACGCTACGAGCTAAGGGTTGTGGTTAGCCAGCTTATTTCGGACTGTGACGTCACAGTCCGAGCCGATTTTGAACAGCTCACTAGGAGACTGAAGGCAGGACACATTCAGAAACCGTATCTCATTCAAAACAGCATGGATGGATTTTTTCAAAGTTTGTATGCGTGTGGAAGCACCAGAGACACAAAAGAACACCCCAAATCCCAGAAAGTGATTTTTTCATAATATGGGCACTTTAACAGATACTGCTTTAGGCTCAGAGTTAACATAAAACCTGTTCAACTCAACCATAGGGGCTAGAATGAAAACATGCATGTATTGTACAATTAGAAATGACATGATAATAAATAATTACAATTAGTAGGGATGAATTTATTTCATAATCATTTATTTACAGATTTAAAAAAAAAAAAAAAAAAGCACTTAAAATATTTTGTTTCTGAAAAGCTAATTTAGCTGTCATCCCAGCTGGAGGAATAAAAGCATGGTGTGTTGGCTAGCTGCTACAGTACTAAACAAAGTAGAGCTTTAGATATGGTTAATAATGTTTAACTTTAAAAGGCTGTAACCCCCAAAATAAAAATGTAAAATAAAAAAACCTTGGGGCAAATATCGTTAACTTGCCACAGTAGATACAAGAGAAAACCGCTACAGCAGTAAGCCGAAAATAAAGTTAAGAAAACAGGATCGACAGATTCAAAACGTTCAAAGATTGAAATATTTACACATTTTGTTTACATTAAAGTACTACACCTAACTACCGCTGAGCTGGATGACTTCTGGAGCCGCTCCTTTAACCCATCACTGATGACCGACAGTGGAGTTCAGCACTCCTGACTTCACGTTCGATTGAGAAGCCTTCGAGAGGTCTCTCTGTAAAGAGAAGTGAAAGGTAACGTCAGTATCTTTGGTCATATTGAAGAGGTCAAAATACCAAATGGTTTGTGTATTCACAGTGTTGTGGCAAAGTAATATGAAATACTTATGTATACTTATGTATATAAACTATTTTTGTCATGACGTCCAGATTTCGAAGTACTGTGGTGGAAAGTTAAACTGTTGCCAGGGAACAAGTGATGGAGTCTTTAGTATGTGAGGAATTTTTTTAAGGAAGAGTGGAGGATTAAACTTTACCATTTTCCTATATACAGCTCAAATAAAAATGATCTGGTATGTATTTATTGTATGTATGAATTGTTTACCACTTTGTATTATTTTTTTGGGGCGTTTCAGGCCTTTATTTTGACAGGGGGAATGACATGCAGCAAAGGGCCGCAGGTCGGAGTCGAACCTGCAGCCCGCTGCGTCGAGGAGTAATCCCCTATATATGGGCGCTCGCTCTACCAACTGAGCTATCTGGGAGCCCACTATACAAGTTTTGATGGAAATTATCAGTTTCTAAATATTAACATTATGCAGCCTTGGCAGATGCATGCACGGTTGCTTTTTAGTTCCTCCACTAACCAACCAAGAGAGGGCTCAAATATTTTAAATTAAGTTGTGTTATCATGCTAGAAATCCTTTGTCATTTTACAGATGGTTGATAATCCGGCTTGTTTCAAGAGTCTTTAAAAAAAGGGGAAATCTTTCTTCAGATTTACAAAATGTATTTTCTAAGACTTAGAAGTCTAGATCAAACAGGTTTTAACCGAAATTCTGCTTTAGCCCAACTAAATAAAATGGGGGTTACATGGTAAGCCATACATTTACTGGGTTAACTATATAATCCTACAGACTTGAGTGGACCTTTTTTGTAGTGAGGGACTAACTAAACAGATGTAAAACCGCATTTACCGCAAATTCCGAATAGGACCCAGCAACAGAGTTAAAGGTGAAGGTGTGATCTTGAGTATCCTGAGACCTTAGTGTGCCACTTGGAGTGTTTCTAAGATGGGAGATGTTTTCCTTGTTTCGCTCTAGTGCACGGGGAGTCTTTCCATGTCCAGGGGTTCGCAGGCCAAGACCCTACAACGAGACCAGCTAGAATGATAATGTGCCTTCTCCCCCCCACCTTTTCCATTTTAAAATATTTCAGAATATAGGACCAAAATGAGATGCAAAAAGGAACACACATTTGCACGTTACTATGAAAACAAAACAAACTCACGTGCAGCTTTTGGTAGAATTATTTTTCAGTTACACTGTCAAGTATCATATTACAAATCGACAGGGTTTTCTTATTTGACAAACCGACAAGCACCACTTACATACAAGAACCATTGTGAACATACATATACTCAAATATTTGGGCTCACTTTAAGAGCATCTTCACTTAACAAGATTTACGGAGTCTATTGCTTATCTTCAAAACATAAGCACATCTGCATACAAACAAATTAGTTTAGGAGGGTTTAACTGCCCTGAAAAATCATCCATATGCAAGTTAAACAAAAACATTATGGCACCCTGCCCAACTCCATTACCATAAAGAATAGACCAGATATAGAGCTACCCAATCTAACCTTCCGTTCCACAGGCCACCAAAAATTTGAATTTTGCCAGTGAGATAAGTCAAAAGGGAGACAGTGAGCCTACCTTGCTGGCAGACAGAGGTGGTTTCTGGATGGAGGACTGGCACATGGTTCCACCGAGGCCTGAACTAAGGAAGCTGTTAGGAGTGGAGATGGTCGAGGTGACATTGATCTAGTAGACAAGAGGGGGAAAATGGGTCAACTTTTAAACCCATTCACTCGCCCAGGTTCATTTAGGGTCTCTCTGCATGCAATAATCTGCAGCACCATCTTACCTTTCTTACTTTTCCAGGCGTGGGAGTCCCGGCTACCCGCCTTTTGGATGGTGTTCTCATTGAAGTTCCATATAACATGTCCTCCTGTGTCTGTTTAGTTTTCTTCATTTGCTAATTCAAAAAGAAAAAGAAAAGAATTTAGTCATATTGACAACTCGTTTGCGACAGGAATTTTTAACACTTAGTGTAGTTCTAGATCAAAGTAATAACACACCCTTTCCAGTTTCTCTTTCTCCTTTTCAGTGTGGTGGTGATCCCACTGCTGCTGCACGTACTCAAGAAATTTCTGTCCATTGACCATGAATTCCTTGCCATGCTCTTGCTCCCAGACATCAATTTGGGCTTTCAGACTCTTTTCCAGCTAGAACAATTAGGAAACACTCATTTATACAGTCATCATATAATCACATTTACCCGTGACAGTGGACGGTCAGTCTACATAACCGTCCAATTTCTAAAATGCCCTACAGTATGTAAAAATCAGGTGTACAACAATTTGCACAGGAAATACAGACTAAGCTTTTGCAGAGCCAACGTTGCGGTGTCACCAAGGATGATTGTGATTGGTTAAAAGAAGTGTAAATAACCCAGAGTGTTTTTTCCAAGTAAGGTCTGGCAATGCGAGACTAATTGAATTTGACAAGTTTATTTATTTTGAGTTCCAACTTACAGCTTCTTACACAAGCAGAAACTTGCTTAAATAGCAATCCTGTTTTTGTATTTACTGAGCACACAAAACCTAAAAAACAACAACAACTTTTAAACATTTCCTTACCTTAGGCAAACTTTTCTGCAGGTCAGCTCTCTGCTTCTCTTCCTTCAGAAGGTTCCCACCTCTGTTGTTGAACCTTGAGGGGTCATTGGCCTTTTTCTGAGATGAGGAACATACACCCACCCGTTACCACATTAAGATAAGTTTGTTTTAAATGCTTCCCCATTAAATCCATGAGGATAACACTTACGTCAAGTTCCAAGTACAAGGTCCAGTTCTCCTGCCATTTTGTGACTCCCTCAAACAGTACTCTGTGGTCCTCGTAACACTTCTTCAGGGTCTTGACCTCCGCCTCATGCAGGTTGAGAAGCTCTTCAGTAAAATCCTCTGGGGAAATAAAACATGCATTGAGACACTCTCTCTCTCTTCGTGATGATCAACAGCATACATTTGGTGTAAAGGCATTGTCCTTTTAACAACAGAAATTCACCGTCATGATATGGAACAAAAGCTTGCTGCTGTTCTTGGCTGTAAAAGCATCTCTCCCAGAAAAGGGCAATCTCCGCTCTGATGGCCCCAACGACACGGCTCATGCTCTGCATTTTCAGCACCTCTAGACGCTGGACCTCATCCTGGAGCTTGAAAGACAGATGCACATTATTGAAAATTGTAATGTAGGCGTTAGGTGAAACAGCACACCAATTAATTATCTGAAATCACTTATCATTAATCTAAATGACCACATATGGTAGATTTCTTACTGCCTCCATGTTTCTCTTCTTTGACTTGACCATATGCTCAGAAAAGGCTTCCCTCTCGTCTTGGGGAATCTGAAGTCTTTCCCACAACTCCTGGATCTTAGTGCGGAAAGCCGAACAACAGAGCTCATTCTCAGCCTTGCATTCTTGTAACTGAAAAGAGGCATACAAATCATACATCCATTACAATATGATACACTACATGATATTGTAGACTTAAAGCTGCAGTGGGTAGAATGCAAAAAAAAAAAAAAAAAACAGAATTTGAAGTTGAGTGAGACATCTTCCTGCAGTTTTCCCTCTCTGTTGCCGGGGCAATGCATTGTGCAGAACAGCCAATAGGAATGCTTTCTCTGAAATGACCTGTGATTGACCTAAATCTCTTGTCATGGCTAGATTTTATAAAGCCTGAAAACAGAGCCAAGAGGAGGTGCATAAGTCTAGTTCTCTCAGACCACTTGAATTACAAAAAAAAAAAAGTTAAAAATAAAGTGCAAATCTAACTGTAAATCATAGCATTAGATTACCAGAAATCTAGATGCAAATATTACAAAATTCACCTGACTAAGTAGTAGTTTAAGAGCATCAATGTTGTCATTTGACAGACAAAATTCCTCCTCGTCCTCACACATCACATCCATCTCAAAACTGGTCTCAGGGTGCCGCTCCAGATCATCCATGTATACAATGATCTCCTTTTTGACACTCACAAAATGATCATGACGACGTTCCTGAAAAGACAAGACCGGTTACAACCACATTAAGAAAAGGCAAGTAATTAAGAAAAGCAGAACGTCATTAACACCTTCTCTTTGGTCAGATCATCCAGGTAGGCACGATATGTCTCAAGTTGCTTCAGTGATGGGACGGAGTCCTTGTCAATGCAAAATGGGGTAGTGCACATAATATCACACAGCTCAAGGTCTTTGGCAACAAGGACCTTAAGCTCCTCCATTCTCTGCTTCTTGTGCTCCTTCATGACATCCAGACGTGTGCGGCTATTCTTCTCCATTTGCAACATGGTGCAGCCATCTTCCTCCTTCACGGAAATCCATAAAGTTAGTCTAAAACATATTAGCAATTTTCCATGACAGGTTCAAGAAAACCACATACTCCTAAATGAGAATGTACCTCAAAGGGGGGCAGCTGAAGTTCCCTGCACAGATCATTAACTTCCTTATTATGTAACTGTATGTTTTTCAGTAATCTCTTCTTGAGCTCCCCTTCTTCTGCAATCATTAGGTCCAGCAGACCCTGCAGGACAAGAGAACCCCAAAAATGTGTCAATTTGTTAGCTCTATCAGAACAACACACAGACATTAAATCTAATTTAAATTTATGTGGTAACGTTACTCACTTTAATGTGCTTGTGCATATCATTGGTTCTATCTAGGCGTTGTTCCTCCGGAATCCCGATTTCTTCCCAAATATCCTGCAACCTGATCAGTGCTCTGTTGAGGTAGGCAACAGACTCTGCTGCGTGGACTTCACTGGAAAGAAAAGCAATGGTGGGAGTGGGTCAGTGTTCTGGATTTAAAACACCAATCAAAACCAGTCCAGTATTAACGTTGGCGCTAACGAGTAATTAAAAAATTAAGTAGCAGACTCTATTAGTAGCACAGAGCTAACGTTAGATGCTACAAAGCTAACGTTAGCTAGCTTCCCGATGTTGTATTGTAGAATTATCGCTAGTTTTAACATTAAATAATACCAGCTCATGAGTGACATGAGATTAAGACAAATTTAATTACCATTCAAAATTACTCATTGCAGCATACACATTGCATAGCGTTACGGCAAACGTTACTTCGTCCCAACCATAGGTCTGCTCACAGTAGCTAAAGCTAGCTAGCTTTATATAAGATCGACGAGCTAGCGTTAACTAATCAGGAAATAAGTTTGTGAAGTTAACGTTAACTCAATATACTATTGTTAACGTAAAACACTGAGATTCCAGTTAATTAAAATGTCAGGGTAACGTTACTAACCTCACTCTCATGTTCCACCGCAGACTCCTAAAATGTATTTAAAAACAAATTTCCTTCACGCAAAAGCGGTCTTTCAACATAAAACGAATTGATGTGGAACGCTAGCAACCCGTTGTCGACTCCACGGGTTTGAAATTTGCCCCCAAACAACGTCTGAGCTCTGATTGGCTGATTAGAGGGACGTCGACGGAAGTAAACTGCTCCGTTTTTTTATACATGCATGAACTGGAACCAACTGCTCAGCATCGCAAATGTACGTTTCCTAGGATGGCGAAGGCATGACCCGCCCTACTCTGCCTCTGAGTCATATTTCTGCCTCTTAAGTTATACTTTTCTGCTGATATATTGTAGAAGTATTCTACTTAAGTTAAATAATCCATCACAGGCGTCTATTACGATGTCATTTGTTCGACCCTTGTTGAGGTTGTATTGTTCTAGCTAGCGATAGCGTTCCGGTTCATATGGACGTTGGGAGCTATGGTTGTAACGGAGCCCGGACCTCTGTGGGTCCGGGTTTATTTTAATAAAAACGCTCTATTTTTATGGGGGGTTTTTGGCACCTTATTTACATTCAGAGTACTATCATTGAAAATAGATATGTGTATGCCTACTTCAAACACTATTTAATAGGCTAACATTACTCCAGATTATTTTGAATTATGTTAAAAAATAGTAGTAACGTTAGTATAGTGATTAAATAATTGCTATCATATTGACTTGGAAAAACAGTTAAATGTCGCCCCATCAAACAGTGGTGGAATGTTCATTTAGCCTATTATGCTACTTAACTAACGTTACAATTTTGAGGTAGCCTAACGTTACTTGTATTTGAGTAGTTCCGTGCACTTGCCTACATCTCAGAAGGAATAGTTCGTTTTGGAGCCATGAGGTTTGTAAAATAAAATAAAACGCCACCTACAATCATGATGAAGAGAAATGCACTTCGATCATTCATTATCTAAATCAACAGGCAATTAACTTCTTACCCTTCCTTCTCTTTTGGAAAAATCACAAAAGATTGAGCTGTTTTTTCCACCTGTAGCGTAGTTAGCCTGTTATTTCTTTCTGACCATCAGCCACCCGCACTCGTTCTCTTAATACATCCATGGTGTGGGAGAGCTGCATTTATTTTGACAGGCTGTTACTATCGCGCATTCACACATTCACATTAGGCTATATACTGTCTATGATTCACACACATTGTGTTTTTTGGTCATGCTTCACAGGTGGTCTCTCTCTTGATCACACAGCATGCGCGCATAGTTTTTTAACCTGGGGCTATTTATAAAACATTCGTGGCTGTATATCCTCGGACGCCCACGCCACAAGACTATTGTTACGCATTATTTTTTCAACATAGACATAGTGTGAATATGACCGTCCAAAACGGAACAACTGTGCTTTAAAATAGGGTAGATCAATCTGGCAGATCTATCTATCTCACTCCTAGTTTCTTTTTCTCAGGTCTATCTGTCAGTTTCAGACCATGACCCCAGTCTGTGGATCCCAGTATATTTGGATCTGGTTCTGACTTACCAATGTTTGTTCTGTAGTTGCTCATATCTGTTTTTTAATCAGGTATGGGGTATGATTTCTCATCTCCATCTGTGTGAATGGTATTTAATTTTAGACTTTTGAAACAAGCAAGATTATCAATCATCTGTAAAATGACAAAAAGGATTTCTAGCATGATGACACAACTTAAGTTTTCCCTTTGTATGTATCTGTATCCTCCTATTTCCAGGCCTGCATGGAGCACAGCAGATTTTGTGGTCAAGGCCCTGCCAGTTGCCAAATGTCATAGGCTATAGGTAAGCTACAGACTCACTGACTCCACACATCTACAATCTGCTTGCAGCTGTATTCAAATTGTCTCCATCTATCTCACACACAGATGTTTAATACTTGTCTTTCTTGGTTGTGTGCTGTAGGCTAATTCTTTGTCTTTCCATCACTAGTACTAATTACTGCAGCTGTTTACTGTCTACTCTGTAGGTGACATTATTGCATCTGTTTGTCCAATTTTAATAAGGCTTAAAAACAATGACATATTAACACACCATGCTCTGAAATATACACACATAAGCTGTAGGCTGGAACATATTTTGTGCTTGTTTTAAGATGGATTCAGTTAATTTGAGTAATTTTGACAAAAAAATAACATAACTTAATATTTATTTAAAGTCATTTACTGTCCCTGATGTTTAATCAAACTTTAATCCTTGTACACAAACACACAAATTTACACGTACAAACTTTTGAGTCTGAAATGAAGAAGTTTATATAGCTAGAGGCAAATGCCATAGAGGATGTACACTGCCTTAACAAATAACAAATAAATAGGTAAGAAAACTTGGTAGAAAAACTAAATGAAATTGCAAACAGGCAAAACACAATCTTTTTAGCGTAATGAAAGACAGCCTTTGTTCCCTCATCAGTGAGGATACGTACGTAGATAGAGATTTCTCAGCACTTCCTCACTGAACTGGTAGGTTAGCTTCTTCTTTACTTTTTTAATCTCTCCAGATTTACTGTAGTTCCTCAGAGCTCGAGCCATTTTTTGGTAGGTCATTTTTTTGCGGTTTCCCTTCTGAGTACCCCAGTGGCTGGCCAGAACTTCTTTGTGTTTTGTGGAGAACTGAAAGATGCCCTTGTCCTGGTCCAGCCACCAGATACTGTCACTCATGTCACCGTTTCTTAGCAAATCCAGGAGGAACTGGTACAAGCGGATTTTTTTCTTGTTGCCTGGATTGGAAAATATGAGACTCATCAGAATCATTTAGTCAATCAATTATCAGTTTTCCCTATGTATGTATATGAGTTTCAGTACATTAAGATTTGATGTTGGTATAATTTGCATTGGAAAACTCACTATTTTCTTTCCTGAAGGAGGAATGGTTGTGGTCTTCGAGTTCATCCTCCCCTTCTGATACCTCAAGCGGGGGACTGATTCCTCTTTGTTCCTCTTCTGAGTAGTAATGTCCAGGCGAGGCAGAGGGCTGGTACTGGTAGCACAGGGATGGGTTGTAATGTGGGATCTTTAGGAGACATTTAAAGCACGTCATGGTTCAAGTTTACACAGAGGAGTGATAGAGCTGCAATTTTATTTTGTTTTGCAGTTATTCACTGTCTGACATTTTGGCTTAAACACTGTCATTGTACTAAAAGAGGAAGTAACGGCTAAAATAGAATTCAATGCTCTACAAAAGCACGTGATGTAGATGACATTTCAGTGAAAATATCCCCAAGTGTCCACATCATGTACTATATTTGTAGCAATGGAAGAGCTTCTTCTTTTTTTTTAGATTTCCATATTGTGTTGGTATTATAGTGGCAGCAATACATTTAGTCCGAAGAATCCATTCTGTTTATTCAGTTCTGGAGCATGTAATCCACATTATGTATATTAACAGCAACAATGTTGTTAATCAATTGTCATTTAAACAAAAATCCCCCAAAATCCTTGGTTCCAGCTTCTTAATTGTGAATGTTTGCCGATTTTCTTTGTCTTCTAAACTGAATGTCTTTTGGTTTTAGACTGTTGGTTGGATAAATCCAGCAGTCTTTTGATTGATTCAACTTTGGCTCTGGAAAGGGCATTTTGCACAGTTTTCTGACATTTTATGACAACAATTAATATTCATTTGTGGCAACCTTTGTTAACAATTTAATTTGCAATCATTTTCACTTTAAAAGGGAACAAACCGTGTTAAATAAGTACCTAAACTTAACAATTAACAAAACCCTAGTTTTTCTTTGTGCTTTATTTTCCTGTTCTAGGGTTTATATAGACTTGACTGCTGTGGATGCCTCTTCACTTTGGGGAAATACAGTGATAATATGACTTATGTAAATCACATAATGTAGTAATACTTGACATAATGCTTTTGCGTCAGTGCAAAAAAATGTTACTGCTGCATGCTAGTAAAACAATTACATTCTGGTATTAGATTTAGAGAGCTTTTTCCTGCTGAACATTTCCTTATCAATATGCTTTTATATCAGTATTTCAAGTCACATATGTATAGATTATGTCTTCACACTATAGCCATCACTCATCTCTACACATACTTACTTGTGTTGACACAGAGAGAGGTCCAATTGGTGGGTCCAGGTGAAGGGGCAGAGACTCACTGCTGAAGCGGTATGGCTGAACCAGTTGTTGAGGAGACACAGACTGAAGCTCGATGAGGTGACCCACCGGAGAATTCTCAAAGTCCGTCGGCTGCACGCGCTCCGTGTGGAAGGTCCATCTGTGTTCTGAAAAGTGACAGATGGTAAGGCACTCTGTTGTGTAGTGACTCGTGTTCTTTTCAACTGTGAAATCTTCTCACCTTCATAAAGCTCCCCCACATTGAGGTAAGGGTACAGCTCTGCAGGTGGTCGATAATTCAGTGGTTCATTTGGAATGATTTCCTCTGATGCCTTTGAAGGGGAAAAATTAGATTTAGTCACAGAGAAAGTAAAAGTTTGAGTCTCTTTGTCCTGACAAAATTAAGTCAAATATGACCATCGGTTGTTACACTAGAATCACTTTTATTTATATATTCAGTTTCATCTTTATTGCTTCTATTCGAACATAAAGACAGGAAAATGAATAGTATAAAGTAACAGACCAGGTAGGTCAAATACATAAGGTTTACTGTATGTTAAGGGTTACTTTCCCAATTTTCACAGCAAAAAAGAATCCACATCCTTAAAACACAAACAAAACTCCCAAAGGTAAGTTTTCATCTTCTTCTCTGATATATTAATCAATACATGTAATTATAAGCCCCACCTTGGTCACTAGAATTACTTGGTTACTAGAAAACTTTTTTTTTTTTTTAGAAAAAGATATGAAAACACAGAATAAACCATAAAATATTCTCTGAATGTCACAAACGACGACGAGACACAAAACAGTAAAGCAGCAGCACTTACAGATGATATGACATATCTATCCATCATGTAAACAAGGCAGCATGAGAATCTTTGTTCTTGAAACTTCTGATGAATGTTAACTTTTTCTTCTTGCTTCACTAAAAAACGCAACGTCCCTGAGCACTGACTTCACCAGACAAATGGGAACTGAAAGTGAGAAACAAGCTGGACCCTATACAGCCTGCGTTCATATCACCCAATTGTCAAATCCATATGATCAGCTAGTTCCTGTTGGCCGAGTGTCATGTACAGCATAAGCCAATCGTGTTTACATGCATTTTCCTGCTTATAAGAGGTATAATTGTACAAGGATTCATAATGACACCTGTTTTTTGAGAGTATATTATAAGCAGTTACAGTATATCTATAATTATTCAAAATATGTTTATATGGTCCAGAGAAATAGGAATGTTTAAGTTATGTTTTTCCTAAACTCTATACCAACTTAGAGGCATGTATAAATCCTCTAAAGATATTTGTGCAAACAGTCACACTGTTGAAATAGACATTATTTGTTATCACATATTCAATGGCGTGCCGTTGTATGCCTCAACTTCCCCCCTCGTCATTTCAAGTGTTGCAGTAATGTGACTTTAAAAACAAACTAAACAAAATGACATTGTTATTCATTTAACACAAATCAGGCTTGCCTACACTTGCTGTGCAGGAAAATATGATTTACTTGTTGTCTTACTATCAATCACAACAAATCCCCATAACAATTAACTCATGAAGGGATTTTTTTAAGAGTTAGGCTACTGCACACAGGAGCTGAAACCAAAAATGAAGTTTGGAATTGAGCTTGTTCCTCTTTTAGTTTGGCATCATGGTTTCAATTGAGGAAGTACTGACCATGAGAATGAAACCATTGAAAACATGACTGAAATGTCCGGAGCCACTGACTTGTTTGTGTTGTAATATTCCTGCTAGACATTATTAGCTTAAAACCAATAATTGAATCCTATATGATGCTTTTTAACTGTGGTTAAACAACCACTTTTTGCCATTTAAAAAAAAGAAGAAATGTATGAATTTGTATGACTTATCTCAAAACTATACAGTGAACTAAATGGTATTCCACTGTATTGCTATGTTTGGCCCTGTGGGGATGGAAAGTTACCAGAGGCAATCTGTGGGATGTGATGAAACTGTTTCCTGTAGGCCTACACCAGACAGAGAAAATGAGGCCCTCTGTGGGGTTAAATAGGGCCCATCTTTCGGTGTTTCATAACTCTTAACACTTAGACAACAGCAGCGAGTTGATACAAAATATAAAAACCGGATGGAGGGTACTTCCTCTTGCAAGACTGTGTCCAACTTCGGCCATCATTTCAGATCATGATCTACTGTAAGTGCATGCCTGGGGCTTGGTGTGCTTTCAAATATTTGCTCTGTCTCCATCTACTGGAAAGAAATGTTGGACTGGTTAGTATCTAGGCTAGACTGAGTTCAGAGGCAGAGAGGAGACAACCAAAATAGCTCATCGAGGCCCAAATGTATGTATCCCCCGCCTCGGAATTTGGCTTATTTAGGCAGTGGTTGACACATCTAAGAAATTTGAGCTTTGGGGATTTATCTGCATTTCAGATTTCCATGTATTTCTGAATTTCCTCCCCAGCCCCAAATACTGACAGCAGCAGCAGCCAGGAGCGGAGTCCTGGTGTCCCGCGGAATTATTACGGCATTGAGGCGAAATACGCATGGAACATGGCTGCTATGAGGACTTTAACCGCGGCAGGTCTCTTTTTGGCATTTTGCGCTTTGGGACTGATAGCAGTAGCGATCAGCACTGACAACTGGTACGAGACTGACGCGAGGAGGCACCGGGAACGTTGCAAGAATTATTCAAACAAAAGAAACGACCCCGGCTACATTTACATCTCCAACAACAACCTTCCACTTCGCATGTTGCCAAAGGAGAGAAATGTGGAGAGGAGGAGCGACGAAATGCTGTTTCGGTCCAAGCGGCACTTCTTGCCTCCTGCCCCGGCAATGGAGTCCCTTTGCAGTCGGCAATTCAACTCCACCATCACCGGACTATGGAAAAAGTGCCACCGTGGGGGATTTGACTTGGAGATAGAGGATTTGATCTTTAAAGGTTTGGTTTTGGGGGATTATATCTTATGCTATAATGTGTGTGTGTGACATGTGTGTCGTTGTGTGTGAGGCACTATCAGTAAATACTTTGTGCACGAATGCGCTATCCAAGGTGCTGATGCTGCGCACAGACCCTCAAGGCCTACGCAGTAGCCTACAGCGGAGGACAGTTACAATCGACGGGCTGTGTTGTTTTCCAAGACAAAAGGGCAAGCTGTAGTAACAGAAGCCTCGAGATGCGTACAATAAGCAGCTCTACAATGGTGTGAGTGGGTGGTGGTGGAAGTGGGTTGGGTGATTTGTTTTGGGAGGGGGTGGCAGCAGAGAGCCTTGTGATATCCTCTTCATCTGATCTCAGTGCTTATGTGACATCCTCTTTTTATTGTTTACATCCACAGGATTGGTTCCGCGCTGCACACCAATAAAATACTACTACTCATCATCAACGCTGCCCAGAAATCTGCCAATCAATCTGACAAAGACAATAAGGCAGGACGAGTGGCACGCGCTCCGTGAGTTCCCAAAACGCCTTTTCATAATCTGATAAATAAATTTAGAAAAACTCGCCAGTGCCCCCACAAACACTCATTTATTTTGTGTGCTTTGCAGACCTCCAGAGGATGACTGCCAGTTTTGTAGGCATGGCCATATCCATCATCCTGTTCGGTTGGATTATAGGCGTGCTGGGCTGCTGCAAGGAGCATGATCTAATGCAGTATGTGGCTGGACTTCTCTTCCTCATGGGAGGTAAGATTAAAGAGCACTGCCCTGAATCACCACAGAGGGGCAGTAAGGTCTTTGTTAATGAGAGAGTAGTGAAACGATGCATCAGAGGAGATGAAAATGGGTTGCTGTTGTTTTTGACTTTTCTTTCTTTCTCTCTGGTAGGGACATGCTGCATTATCTCGCTCTGCACATGTGTGGCTGGGATCAACTTTGAACTGTCTCGCTATCCTCGCTACATGTTTGGAATACCAGAGGACATCAGTCACGGTTATGGCTGGTCCATGTTTTGTGCTTGGGGTGGACTGGGCCTGACGTTGCTGGCTGGCTTCCTGTGTACACTCGCTCCTTCCCTCTACCCTCCACACACACCAGTGGTGCACAAGCCCAGGCAGGAGAACGGCTGTGTGTGACAGGCGGCCGCACATCTAACAGACACCTGTCTCATCCTGAAACAGTGACGAGCCCTGCTGCACAGACAGTTACTGTATACCCAGGGACTCAGAGCAGAGAGAGCCTTCAAACAGCTTGGCACAAAGAAAGCACAGGACACTGGCTCTCGCTCACATGAAGATGAAAAAGAGGTGACATTTGGCATAGATGATTTCAGTTCCTCTGGTGCTTTTGGTTCTGTCCCTCTTCACGAATGAACTGTTCAGTGTTAATTGCTTGCTCTTCAAGAGGAAAAATAGTTATACACATTTTTTTTCCTGTAAAATCTGCTAGTTTAAGGAAAAAAAAGAGAAAAAGAAACACTGGCAGACGATCAACAGCACAACTTTTAAATCTGTATTTACGATCAAACTATGGATGTGAACCGTCACATTTCAAAGGGCAACTGTGTGTCATTATGTACCCATTCAAAACAAGATATGTACATGTACTTTTTGAATTGTATGCAGATGCATTTGTGTTTATTCAAGGAAAAATATGAGCATTAAGACCATACTATGTTTGAGGGAAATGTTTTGTTGTTCTTAAGGTCTTACCCCCATCAAAATATTTTTGAAAAATAAAACAGCCTTGCAAAACTATTATTTCTTCCCATGTAACACACTGAACAGACCTCATAAACTTCTTTGTGGTCGTCTTTTCTCTTGCATTATGACATGAGTCCACTGGTATGTCAGCAGACACCGAGGTCTGCTAATGGGGTCAAAACAGCAGCTGTTTTATTTCTGTTAGTGATACAAGGAGTCTGTTTTATTCAACCACTTTTGAACACTTTAATGTGCAAATGTCAGCGAGTCAGTGACCCAAACTTAGCAACAAAACTGATGAAAAACAAACAATTGAACAATAAAATAGAACAGAAAAAGTGAAGTAATTGTCTGCTGTGCATTACAGTGAAAGAAAAGCTCCTTTAATGAATATTAATTATGAAGTAAGAAATTGTTGTAAATCCAGATTACAACATTAACTCTGACAAATTTGTATTATGATTGAATACGTTTCTTTCTTCCATTGACAATATGCATTCCAGGGACTGTTAGCTTTAATTACTTTTCCACGTTTATTCGAAATTAAATCTTTCTCACCTCTAATATCATCACTCATTTTCTTTGGTGTCTCTGCTATTTAGCATCTCCTCTTTACTTGTGTTACTCAGATTATATGTATTGTCTTCATGGATTTATTATGTGCAGCTGCAGCTTTGAAGGAAACCCCAGTTGTTGGTTAAAACCATGTTGGCCACTGGAGACTTGTAAGTAAATAATTATACAATCATGATAGAATAAATGGTGTGCTGTATATCATAAATGCGGAGAATTATCTGCATGTTGTGACAAGCTGAAAGATGATTTATTTGACATTTTGAAATTAAACCGCTATATTGCAGCAGTAATCCCCTTTTGCCTACTGCTCGTGAATGACTTGTACAAACTGCAGAGGGGGAAGAAGTAATTATTTACTTAAGTAAAGTATCAATACCACTCTAAATGAAATTTTCCTAATTTGATATTTTAAATAAAAATAAGTATTTGGAGTAACATATCAAAACTCACTGTATTAGTTAAGTGTAGTGCAACATTTTTGCAGTGTTGCACTGCACTTAACTCGGAGCAGTGACACAGAACACCTGCCCCATGTGTTTAATGAGGAGAAAATCCTCCATGTACTATATAGCATATTATACATTATAAAAAAGGAATTTAATATAGTAGGCCATCTACTTTCTTCACATACTAATGGCTTATTTAAAGTCTAACTGCATTCAAATTTATGAGCTCAGTCAATGTTTTGCATGTGCCCATACTAACTACAGCTGTCAGATAAATGGAAAAGTAAAAAGTACTTATTTACCCTGAAATAGATAAAAATGTAAAAATGGCCAGTGCTTCAAAAGTAACATGAGGGTATTGTTTGAGAAAATACAGACTGCCCCAGCAGTGATGGAAAGTAACTAAGTACTTAACTATTGTCCAGTTTGTATTTCCATTTTCTGATAATCTGTACTTCTACTCATTACATTTTGGAGGCAACTATTTTCGCTCCGCCACATGTGTCTGATAACTTCAGGTACTAGTTACTTGATTACTTATGGATCATTATGGAAATTATAACCAACTAATGAATTAAGATATATTATAGATGAAGCTACCTGGCAGTATTTAAAGTTACAATCAGCTCCAGTTTTACCAGTTGCATCATTAATGTGATGTAGACATTAATGCAAGATGAATAGAAAGCTACACACACACCACTTGCTTTGTCTCCTTTGTGGTGCAGGCAATTAGTTCCCTTGAAGATCCATTTCAAAAAGAAAGAAAATTCCAGCACACACTTGTTACCTGTGCATTTTGTTTATTTGGTACACATTAATGCATACATAATTATAATCCAATAATATAATATATATTATTCTGAAATGGGTCATCTTACATGAATATTTTTTTCTTTTGGTACTCTGAGTATATTTTGATGCTAACACTTATGTTCTTTTACTTTTTGAATGCAGGACTTTTACTTAAGTAAAAAAATCTCAGAACTTCACCACCACTGTCTGAGTAAATATTAGACTGTGAATAGAACAGTTTAACAAACTAACTTTAACTCAAGGTCCACTTCCTCCTTTTCAGCAGGCTTTCGTCCATATCACACGGTCCTCGTCAGAGAATGGACTTTGCTCAGTGGGAGTTTTCTCAGTTGTAATGGAATTAGTGCGCAGAAATGCATTTGAAAGCTCCTGAAAAAGCTAAATTACCACATTTTGACCTGCTGATGAGGACCATGATAATATGTTGTTAAGGTTTGTAGTTAAAATGATTGATTTGAGTAAAACAAAAGACACATTAAATAAGATGTTTATCAGAGGTTTAGTGAGTTGCTCTAAATTTTACTCACAGTGGAAATTTTAACCAAATCTTTTAATCAAATTTTGTGAGCCCTGTGCAGTGCCCCTGGAAATTAAGAGGCATACAGACATATAGGGTTTCTCTGCACATGGAGATTTTGCAGCTCTGGGTATTTTGACGGGGTTGGCTGAGCTCACACTGTGCTGAGCTACAGAGAGCTGTTTTAAAAAGGGGTCCCTCAGGGGAAGCTGGACTGTGAGGAAAACCAGACAGAGGAAATCACACCCAGTTGCGCCCATGGCAGCCCATCTGGCTTCCTCACATCTGCACAGACATGATCTCTGTAAAAAAGTGGGCACGCTTATGGCAGTTACTTTGTGGTTGTTGCAGACTGGCTGGAACAAGAGAGTTTTAAACAGTAGTTAAAGAGAGAAAATACACAGATGTCTACCAAAGGCATTCAAAATATTAAATTAAAAGCACAGCGAATTGTGGAGGAGCTAGAGTTAATGCCTCTCAAGAATTCAAAACAACTTTCCTCCCCATAAACAGCATGTCTGAAATAAGATATTGTATGTCAACACAGCAGAAGAGCAAGAGAGACTATTTCTTTAGAGATTTAAACAAGCTTTATGTCATTTTTGAGTCTATTTTTAGTCAAAATGACATCATCCAAAACCAGTCAGATTTTCAACAAAATGACATTTCATATAAACCACACATTTTACAGATCATAACAGACAAAAGAGCAGATGATGAAGACAGTGGCTGCTTTCCGACAAACATGCTTCATATTCGAGTAGATGACTTCCAGATGGAAGTGGGAGGCAAAGACAGACCATAAACGCCAATTAACCAGGGCCACTTTGACAGGACAGCCAAGACTGGCACTTGTAGTGCCAACAACAAACATGGTAATTTAAAGACCATCATTAAATACATCACCGTATGTCAGTTTGTGTACTGTATATGCAGGAGAAAACTTATGAATATGATGCAACATGAAATACTTTTGACATCAAAATTCGTAATTGTTAAAGACACTGAAACATAATGTCTTGCTTAAAAGTAAAAGGGGATATTAAGATATGAGATGAATAAAAAGCATTTATTTGATCAGTTATTACAAATGTCTAAACAACATAATTTAAACCATACAGACAAAAATTTATAGGTATAATATTGATTCAGAGGCTGATAAATCTACTTGGAGGGCTTTTATTTTCATACTCTGGTGGCACAGAGGACTCCATGCAGACATAATTTATGTTCACATTTCCTTTGGAATGTCTTGATGTTTGTGTTAAAGCTCCTTTAAATGACAAGTCCAAAGAATGGGGATAGCCAAGCGTCAGAGATATTAATTCATAAGCCACAACTTTCCAGTTGTTTGTTGAACTGGAGGGTCTCACACACACACACACACACACACACACACACACACACACACACACACACACACACACACACACACACACACACACACACACACACACACACACACACACACAGCCTTCAATAACCACACTATGAGCCAACATTAAGATACTCTGTCTTTAGGCGGTTCAGTCTGGTACCATGACTGCGAATGATGAGAGACAGCAGCTCGTGTTTATCTTTCAGTCCCAGAGAGATGTCTGTAGTTTCCCTCAGAGTTCCCCGGATGTCACTCACTTGCTTCATTACATAGCCGTTCAGCTGTTGCTCCTCTCTCAGCTCAGTTTCTTGACTTTGTTTAAACTTCACCTCCAGCTCCATTAGAGACTTGTCCACGTTAGAAAACGCTTCTCCGATCTGAGAGACTTCCCGCTGGAGGAACTTTCCGTAGCTGTCCTCTCCGTCCAGGTCGTGCGCCACAGTCCGGCCGATGCCCTCCAACAGTCGCGCCGCGTCCTCCGCCTGCAGCGTGGTGATGATGAAGTCGTCCCTCACCACGGAGTCCCTCTCTTCAGAGGCGCCACATGGATACACATCCGAGAATTTAAACAGCATCTGGCAGTCCTCGGGGTCTTCAGTCTCCTCGTAATCCCCGTCCGGGACAAAGAAGTGATGGAAAGTGCCATTGGAGATCTCCGGTTGGAGGGGCCCGGTGTAGACTGCCGAGCAAAACGGCAAAAATGTGACTATGATGAGCAGCAGCGGGACAGGATCCATCATGCACCCCTTCTCTCTCTTTGGCGAACAGCATCTGCACTGGCAGCCGGACCCAGCGCACAGTTTTCATCCCGACTCATGTTACAGTCCCCCGTCACCTAAAAGGCGCAGTCCGCCTGTTTAAAGCTACAGTAGGAGGGCCCCTGGTGGCCCCTGATACTCCAACCACACTTCCTAAGTCACACAGAGCAATATAACTAAGCCTATGTTGTTTTCAAGACCTCAATGGTCGTGGTTTCAAACCTTATGAGTAGCTTTTAGTTTTGTTACAACAATTTCACTTTTCATTATGAGGACACATCAGACTCTTAACTCATACTATGACTTTTTATGACTTTGACATATTATACTATGACTTTTTTAACAAACTATACTATGACTTTTTTGTGATTTTTTTCGAAATGCTATACTATGACTTTTTTCGACATACTATACAATGACTTTTTAATGACTTTTTTTCGACGTGCTATACTATGACTTTTTTCGACATACTATACTATACATTTTTTTGACATGTTATAGTATGACTTTTATGGGACTTTTTTGACATATTATGCCATGACTTTTTTTCGACAAACTATACTATGACTTTTTTGTGATTCTTTTTCAACATACTATATTATTTCTTTTTTGGGATTTTTTTTCAACATGCTATATATGACGTTTTTTCTGGACTTTTCGACATACTATAATATGACTTTTTTCGACATACTATACTATTACTTTTTTGTGATTTTTTTCTATCACTTTTTATGACTTTGACATACTATACTATGACTTTTTTGTGACTTTTTCATCAAACTATACTATGACCTTTTTGACTTTGATATACTATACTCTGAGTTTTTTGTGTCTTTTGACAATCTACTATACTATGAGTTTCTTTCTTCTTTTTTTGACATATTATATTAAGACTTTTTATGACTCTTTATGACATACTACACTATGACTTTTTGCCGGTGTAAACAATAAATGACAGAATGAACATATTAATTAACAGCTTCAGGAATTGCACACCAAGTTGAGGTGTTAACTTCATAATGTGAGGTGAAAGGATCAAATGAAGTTAGGAGGTTGAAGGTTCAATCCTTTTAAAACATATGTCAGTCATTTAGCAGTAATTTGTGCATATTTGTCAGGATCCGGCTGAGACTGCTTGCCTTTGTGCCACTCTTGTGGCCTTTTTGTGTATTTTGTTATCTGTGCTTGTTGCTGTGTTCTGTTGTTACCTGTCTGTCATCTGTCTTTGTCTCCGCCCTTCCCCTTATATGGTCTGCACTTCCTCTCTTGTTAGTTTACCTCCAGTTCTGTTCTCACCTGTTCCCAATTGTCTCGCTAGTTTCCCTCCGTTTCCACTCTCACCTGTTGCTCTTTACTGTCTTGTCCAATCCCCTGTCTTTCTGTTTATTGGTCTGTGTATTTCTACACCCCTGTGTTCCTTTGTCTCTTGTCGGTTCGTCTCTCTCTGTGGTTATGAGTTTGTAGTTGTTGTGACACAATAAAGTGTGTTTGTTCTGCACTCCTGATTGGAAGAGTCTTGCATTTGGGTCCACCTGCTGAAATCGTGACAATATTATCAGGAGCTCAATTGGCATATTCAATTACCAGAAATGTGACCTTCTGTAATTTTTTTTTAAGTGCTCTTATCTATGTCAGTCACTACAAGCAAAACATATTTAGTCTTTCAAAGTCACTAAACGATTACATGGCATTTGACCATTTCTTTTATTTAGCTATTTTTTTATTTATATTTTACATAACAACCAATTTCTTTTAATAATGAAATAGTCAAGGCCTGCCTGAATGCAATCCATCTACTGCACATAGCAGTCAAGTCCAAGTCTTGTTTTTGCTACATCATTCTGATTCACATATAGGTCTGGCTATAATACTGATCACATATTAAAATAAATCAAATTACTAAATAAAAAAAATCCTTATATTTAATCTTTCAAGAATGTTGCAATAAACAACAATAAATTAGATCAGTTATGTTATTTGAATGCCAAAAAAACTACATGCAATAAAAGAACAGACGGCCTGTTGTTTCTTCTTATGAACAGTACACAGGAATAGGAGGAATATATTTTCATATCAGTAACTTGTGGAGTGGAGCTCTTAGTTGATGCATTTCTAGCGGATTCCCAGTCTGTGAGAGTGTAGTTAGAGCTCACTCTGATTACTTTACTCAGGTGATGACATTACTGCATGATGGGGGAATCCCCTGGGCTACGATTCCCTCTACTGCACATCCTGTCCTGGGTAATTACATCATCCCAGGGTGGTCTCAGATATGGCTCTCAGCATGTTAGCTACACTCGCACAAACTGGAAACATATGGCAAGCTGTAAACACAGAACTGGTTATGGCTTGGTTTGTCCTCTGTTTGATCCATCCATTCATGTCCAAACAGTGTTTGGAACAGCATGGTTGTTGTGTTTTTGGTAGAGAAGATATATATATATATATATATATATATATATATATATATATATATATATATATATATATATAAAGAAAAATACATTTTGGGAATAGCGGATGAAACATCTGAAAATTAAATGATATTTGTAGCGTTTAATATTCGAGTTGTTTCTTGAACAGTTTTGACTTGAGAGCCACAGCAGATGCTTCAGACAGCAGCAGAGGGATAAAGGCAGGATTTACCTTGTCAATAGGAGGGATACAGGTCAGCAACAGGTAAGCTGTCAGCAGGAAAACAAAACAAAGAGATCGTGCCGGCAGAAGTCCAAAAACTTGCTGGGATCAAAGACTCAACACACAGGAGTGTAGATACAAGAAAACAAAGCTGGAACACTTGAGGCCCAATCTGTCAGGAAACAAGTGCTAAAGGGACGATACAGATATGTTCTGGGAGCTGATGAAGGAATTGGGGGCAGGTGAGTGTGAAGGTCAGATGATGGAGGAAATAGGCCTTTTTCAGAGCAGACATTTTGAATGTCAAAATGCAGGAAAAGCACATGTGTAATTCATACGTTAGCGATGGCTCTATTCCATTTCATTGTATCAGTGAGACAGCATAAACAGTGGTAGCGGCCTGAAACTATGAGCTAAATGGAATGCAGCCTGTATTAATATTATTGATGACACTGTCAACATTTCTGACAGAAAAAAGGCTTATGGTAGATTTTTTAATTAATGGAGACTTTAGTGCAAACAGGGTGATTAATCAGATGCAGCTGATTGTGGAGATGAAATATCTGGTTCTTCTTGTTCACCAGCTCACTAACTTTGTTTAATACACAAAACTAGTGGACAGTGGGTTATACAGAGCTTTGTCACTCAGAACAGCTGCCTGCTATGGCTGGATATGACCCTGATTAGCAAGACTAAACCAAAACAGTAAAGTTGTGGGTCAGACAACCAAAACAATGAGCTGAGCGATGTGTTAAGTGAAAGTTCTCTGTAGGTTTGTCACTATAAATAACCCCTTCACATCACACACATCGGTTGACTGATTGTTAATATAAGAATATTGATTATTCAATCTTTAGGACACATACACAGTGTGCCCCTTCTATTGAATTTATCTTTGAAGCTTTAAAGATTATTTTTTTGGGGCTTTTTCCCTTTATTAAGTAGTGACAGTGAATAGACATGAAAGGGGGAGAGAGAGAAGGGGGATAACATGCAGCAAAGGACAGCAAGTCGGACTCAAACCCACATCGCTGCAGGACTCAGCCAACATGGGGCGAATGCTCTTACTGGGTAAGCTAGAGGCCGCCCCTATATTTGAAGTTTTAATCATGACCCAACAGTAGTTCATGAGAGATTTTAAATAGGTCACCAAGGGGTCAAAAAGTAAAAAAAAAAAAAAAAAAAAAAAAAAAGCTTTATGTCTGTTTGAAAAATACTGTTATACTGCTAAACACACTGTTGAATAAAGGATACAAGCAAAGACAGCTTGAAGCTTTCCGGCATGCAGCCTTTCCTTGTTTCTTCTTCAGTAACACACCTGAATAAATACAGTGTCTCTCAACATAAACACAGATAGAGTAAACTGAGCGGCTCGCCAAAGCAGAGCGGCTGGGTCACTGCAGGGCAAAGCTGCCTGAAAGCAGATGTACAACAGATGTGACAACAAATAATAATTTATCAAAGTTGGGAGGGATGTTCTTGTTGATCCTCTACTGTGTGTATGTGTGTGTGTGTGTGTGTGTGTGTGTGTGTGTGTGTGTGTATGTGTACAGAGGCCTGAAGGCTGCAGTTTGGACAGATGCCTTTCACATGGTGGTAATGTGTTTCCTCACAGTGCTGATCTGAGGGAGCAGGAGGGTCGAGGGCCTGCAGGCTGTGTGGGAGGCTACAGAGATAGGCAGCAGAGTCACAGTCTCACAGTAAACCTTAATGTTCCAACATACAACACTTTTTTTACTCAGTTAGTAGCAGTGAAGCGTGGTTTATTTATGTAGCCCTTCAATAAAACAAGGTTCTAGAGGAATCTACCGCTCACTAATCAACAATCAATTTAAGAAAGCACCCAAAGAGCACAGACCTCTGCATAAAATTTGAATAATTACCTATTTGGCCATAACCTTTGGAAAACCTTTGGTTTTGTGTCAGTTTTTCAAATGGCAACATTTCTATGCAAGAAAATCCCATGGAATATTTAACCGAGCAAATATATTCTGTGCCAAATTTGGTAAAGATGGATAACATTTTGAGGAGATGTAGTAAAAAATGCTCAATTTGAAATGAAGGAATCATTTTAGTTACAAAGAGAAGAAATCCAAGGAAAAATACTGTAATTCAGGACTAAAGAGCTAAACCTAAATATGTATGTCTGTGGGCAAATTAGTAGTACTTTTTCTCTCTCTCTTCCTACACACACAAACCACAGCTGAATGATGACGCTTTTAGAAACCCACACACTCACCATTGTTTAAAAGCAATAAGGTCACAAACGGAAAGTGGGAGCACTACAAATGGATCCACTGGAAATCAACCCACTAAAGGTTACAGGTGTTAATTCAAAAGTGCAAATGAAAGGGTACGTTTTCATCATGTCCCTGCTTTTAAATGGAACAGTGTTGACAAATGACTCTCTCTGCGCTCGTCTTTGACACCAACTCTGAGAGACAACTTGTGTGTTGGTCCCTCTCCTGTGGAGGCACGTCTACAATATTTCAATCAGTCCATAATCCAGAGACACAGCTCCGCTCCTTCCAAGCTTAGACACTGACTGTATTATATGGATATATGCAGAATTGTCTTCACATAATGTCAGAAATATGACATAATGTGTTTAACACTTTTAGAGAGCAGTTCAGTGTTTGTTCTTCGCTTCTCAGGATTTCCTTGTCCCTCCTTACTCTGCTAATCATTCTGTTTGTTGTTTGCAGTGGTGTAGTCTAATGTATTTTAGCGGGTATACTGTATATACATTTATGGACCAGAATGGACATCAAAGTGGGGCATCTGGGTGTCTTCCCCAGGGGAAACTTTGAGCTTCAAAGACTTCCATTCCTGCATTCTTAATTTCCTGCACTTTAATGCACCAATTTACAGTGGAAATACCTTAATTTAGCCTATCAAAATAAAACACAGATGACAATTCAAAATATAGCAAAAATATAATGGAAAGTATGTTGTTACATGTCATTGTGCATTTGTAAGTGGGTATATGGAAATCCTGGAGCTTTCTTAGTGGGTATACTGTGTATACCTGCGTATCGCGTAGACTACACCACTGGTTATTTGTATGTTGTTTGCTCTAAAGAATTCTTCCTGTGCAAAAAGTGCAGCATTTTCAATGTCTGTTGACATTAATAAATGTTCTTTAGTGGATTTCCGCAAGATGTGTCATTTAAGGCGAGGATTTTATCTGTGAAAAGTGCTATTTAAATAAACTTTACTTACTTAATTCTTCCTTCCAGCTCTGCAAAGTAATCCAAGGTTGCTGCTTCTCAGAGAAGGAGGCTTTACTCAGGTCAACTCATCTGTCACTGCTGTTACTCATGCTTCATATTTGAATCTCACCCTTCTTTCACCCAACTATGCATTTACCACCATGCCTGCTGAACTGTTATCTTTACCAGCTGCTCAGCAAAATGCATTATATAAAAAATTTATATTTTATAATTTATTATATTAGAATTTTTAAAACATTTGTATTGCTTGAAATGGCTTGGTTCTTAAAAATGTCTATTTGGTAGGCAATAATCTTAAAATTCCTATTTACCTACATCAACAGTTTATGATTTAAACAACATGTTGGTGTAGGATTTGTGCGTTGTCCTGCTCTGTTTAGTTTAAACAAGGCTTTCAAGTGTGCTGTCAGTTCATGCTTAAAACTCCAACAGACCAACATTGCCAGCTGCCACTGTGACTGAAAATTAACTTCTCAAATAAATTCAGTGGAACAGATTTGTATTAACATGTTTTGTCATGTATGTTTGTGAAAACAGATCTCTGTATAAAAGATTAAATTCAATACAGGTTGTGGAGTAGTGAACGTCTCCCTCTATAATGTTGGAAGCAATTTTTTGCTCCCAGCTAGCTGATGATTTACGGACGCCAGTTTTGTAACTCTTTTGTCCCCTTGGTCATCCTTGGCTCCCTGTCCTGTTCACACCTCAGTACCGTTGGATTTATGGCCACAGTCTCAGCAGCCCCACTGATTACCTTCCTAACCTGCACTGTAAATCTTTGCTATATGAATAACATCAGTCAGCTGGAGGTGCTCTAATGTCTACAGTCTGTACACGAGGGAGAGTGGTTAACATAACTGATTAAACTGTGGCTGTAGTTATGTCTCTGGAAAACCGCTCTGCTCAAAATGTGAATAACGCTGCTCCTTTTATCGGTGGACAGTCCTACAGGATTACCTTTGGTGCCCTGCAGAAAGCCCCCTACTGCTGCTATGTGCAACTGAGCTGAAAAATATATTTCAAATTGAAGCAGAGCATCTTTCTTTTTGTGGGGAGAAGATACCGTATGCGGCTGCTCCCCTCCCTCTTTCCGAACATGAACAGTTTTCTTTATGTTCAACCATTAAAGATACCCTGTGGAATTTTTGAAAATTTAAAGAATGATAGAGCGATGTTTTTAGGTGTTGGTCCCCGTTTAGTTTGTTCCTGTTCCTACAGTATGTCACAAAAAGAGAGAGGTAATATAATTTATCAGTGGCCCTTTTTCTGCAGAACAAGAACTTTTGATACATTGAGTAGATTTGCTGATAATAGGCCCCATTCTGTGGGGCTTTTGAATGCAGGACTTTTACTTGTAGTGAAGTATTTTTACATTGTTGTAATGTTACTTTTACTTAAGGAAAGGGTTTGAGTAGGCTTTTTTTTCACCACTGTATGATGGTAGATGGCAGCTTGCTGTGATGCTGCAGGTTTTAAGTTTTATTTATTCCCTCTTTTCTGCAATTTGAAGCTTTTTTTTGTTTTGCCTCCATTTCAGTGTTTTCCTTTCATAAATTCCATATTGTTTGCCCTGACTTTGCCTACACTTATACTTCTTCAGCATCCTCCCTTTATATGGGATGGCGTCACTACAAGATAGAAATATATTTTCATTAATAGGACACATCAGTGGCTTTTTAGGGCAGTATGTTGGTCAAAGAGGTGAAAGGAAATATCTTGGTGTGAGCATTCAACAAACACAGGAAATAATTAAAGTATCAAACATTTGTCATCAGAGATCAAAGTTAACCATTTTGTGTTTCTTCTGGAGTGTTTAGATTTCATGACATGAGCGAAAAAAGAAGTTAGAAGTGAAGGCTGAGCAGCAGTGGCAATAAACAGTCATAAAGTAGTGGGGAAATCCTACATTTCTCAAATAGTGGGTTTGTGATACAAACACATGTTATATGAACTCTCTTTGGCAAGAAGATTTGTGGTTTGTGATAATAGCAGGGGGAAAAAAGAAAACAATCTCTGCTCTCCGCTGTGCTCTGGTTTGTTCCGTCAGCAGATTTGGTTCAACTTGGACAGTCATGAAGATGAGATAGAGATATATATACTGTATATCATACCAGTAACACAAATGAAGAGAGCAGATTTAATTTAAAAGATACAATCCATGATTTATTACAGAAAAGAGTGATATCCAAATTATTTTATGTTACATTATTTTTTATACATTTCAGTATGTTTTTACATGTAAACAAGAACGAAGTAAACAATTGTATTGATACACTTCATGTCACGTATGATACCATCCTACTGTACATTTAAATGTAACATCACTGTGCTTCCACATCGAGTACATGACTTGTTCAAGCACAATCCTATTAGGAGGCATAGCATGGAACAGAAAGCTTAATCCCTCCCTAGACTGCTATATTTTCAGAGATGTGCAAGGTCATGCCATTATTACTTATTATGCAATACCCATTTTGTGCTATCGCCAACAGCAGAAGGCATGAAGGCAGCCTTTCCACCACTGTGCCGCATTTGTGTTAGTGAGAAGGTCAACCAAAGCTCTCAGAAAGGAGAAGATAACAGAAAAAAGATTAGTGGCTGGTTAAGTCAAACATCCAAGGCCAAATTCATTCGTGAAATTACCCCTATCCCATTAAGTTAAACACGTCAGTTGTTAGAGGGTAAACATAATTTGAATTCCCATTGAGTGTTCAAAGAGCAATCTGAGGTCAGATTATATAAATAAATCTGGAGTCCAAGCTTTTATTTAGAAAATACTACTTTAAAATTCTGCCACATCAAGAAACATTATGTCTTGTCCAGGCCTCCAAAAAGGATCAACACCGAAAAAGGGAGGTGATATGTTTAAGACGCTGTTAACAACTTTACAGAAGTTAGGTCTGCTCAAAGCAGACGTTAGGTCATGCATACTTTACAGTACAGATGTACCAGTACATTTACATCTGCGTCTGTTCAAACTCAAAGGATAACAACATGCATAGATTTTCAATGTTCACATAGCAGAGAAGATATCCTGAAAACCTGGACTAGTTTTCTAAGTATTGGAATGAGATTTAAAAATTGTGAATGAAATCATTATGATCAATTGATTGAACACTGTGAAAGCATAATTACTTCTTACCAACGACCTGCATCATATGTCTCCATTTTGAACGGTGTGATTTCTGATCTGCTCTAATATACTTCTGTGATTATGCAAAGAAAAGTCAAAAACATGCTATGTGCACTATAGTCATGCAGATGCACTGCAGTGCAAAAATATATGTCTTAAAAAGCAGGATACCTTTAATTGCATCTTAGAAAATATAAAACATTCAGAAGACACCTGAGAAATGCGGACATTACTTTGTTTATCTAAGGGTGAAAACAGGTGAACTCATACTGACAGCACAAAATAAAAAGTATAAAAACATGACATACATCATAAAATGTATATACAGAGAACAGCAAAATAAATAAATTTAAATAATGTACAATTTCTTGTAAAATGAGAAATAAGTTTCAGTGTTGTGCAATGCATTCAGGGAAGTTATATTCTTTATCTTCAGTTGTTAGATTCATGTTTACTAAATCCTAATAACCATCATATGATCAACATGACCTGTACTGAAGCTCTTGGGCCAATGTTAAAGTTCTCATCACCTCGAACAGAGATCTTCAACAGGGGGTCCTCAGAGTCACTGCAGGGGGGCCTCCAAATTATTGTTAATTTTTGAAAGTTTTTCAAAACTTAAAAAGTCTTAACATGAATCCAACATATTATTATCAAATATAAATCCCCAACGCTTACTGGCCTATGGGTCACTAAGGCCATCCACAGATCATACAGTTAATCCTAAGGATTTACTGTGCCACATGTATATTTACCAATAAAACATGATTTATGAAATCATGCCAACCCTTATTAGGCTACTTTAATAGCTTAGTATTCTATGGACTAAAAAGGTATGCATAAAGGCTTTAGGCCACCCTACACGTTATTGTAGGCCCAGTTAATTTTATACAATACATGTAGTAGGGGGTCCCTGCTCCGTCTCTCTTTCAGTTAAGGGGTCCTTGGCTTAAAAAACGTTCAAGACCCCTGACCTAGAAAATAGAAACCCCCTCATTAATACTGTTCACTTCACAACTCTCGATCTCAACATGAATGAATCAGGAAATAGTTATGATTCTGACTCAGCCTCACAGATGGATGCGTCACTCATGCTGCCTGTTTTCCTGAGTTCCCAGACACATGCTGCTCCATGACATCAGAACTGACCACAATAAAATGTCATGACTATGACATTTAAAAAAAACAACTAATTTCTCAGTTTCACATCAGTAAAGGCCAAGAAGCAGCCAAAACTGCATCTGACCGTGTGCTTAGCAAAGGACTAGAACTGAAGTATGTTGGTGTACTATATGAGCGAGAAACAGTGGTTGGATGTTCTTTGCAAGCTGAACATCCAAGCCACAGGTATGTCTAAGGGATCCAAGTTTCAACCATGCTTCAGGGCTTCCAACAACAAATGAAAAACAGGCTGTGAGTGCAGAACGGAAGAGCAGATTTGTGGCTCCTGCATGCAAGTGTATACATTGTTCATGATGGGAGTCATGTTACAACGTATACCGTGTTTCAGAGCCATTGGCTGAGACCCAAGCAGGTACTGTGGTACTGTGGTGTGACTCAAATCCAAAACAAATCCTTACAGGAGAGTTCAGAGAGTTTACAGAAGATCACACATTAGAACCATGAGAGAGAATATTTCTTGCACTTAAAAAAGCATGTGCAGCACAAACAGGCACTCGTGATGTTGGTGACACAATTGTGGTGCGCACAACTGTAGGCACAGTCAAATCACACTAAGTTCACATTTCCTCAACTCAACACACTCAAGCTCAGTAGTACCACAAACAGATAAACACACAGCTCACATCGAGTACAGACACACGTGAACCAGGCATCAAGACAGGGACTTTCTCTGTCAAAAGGTAAAAAACAATATTACCATGCACTTTATATAATTTCATAGAGAATTCTTTGACAAATTTTCTGAATGGATGTTCACATCCTCCACAATGAATGCTGTTATTTTTTTCTTGCTGCAAATATGAATCAGCATGCTTCAAGGGCAATATACAGTCGCTTTGCAAAAATTGCATTTTGTAGCCACATCCCCAAAATCTCTTTTGCAACAAGAAACGCTAAGTGCCACGGTACCTCTGCCACATATAAGGAAAAACACGGCCATGATGCAAGCGGCACCAAGAAGAGTCAAAGCGGAGTGCTAGCTGCCACAGAGAGAGAGAGAGAGAGAGTGCAGGATGGGTGCCAAAAGGGAACAGCAGTGATCTGCAGCCCTTGATCTGCATAGTAAACATTACAATTGCACAGGTTTTCCCAGCGAAGCCATGACACAGCAAAGACCCAAGAGGAACCTGATGGAGGAAGCCAGGTGAGGGATGAGCTGGGGCAGGCAGGAGAGGGTCAGAGCCAGAAACTAAGAGCAGCGAATACACTCGACATGGAACAGATGGCGAGGGAGCCCGGTTCAGAGCCCGAAGCCAGACAGGTTTGGGGGAGGATTTGGTTACTGAAGAGGGTGTCTTTGGTGTACAGAATCAGCCGAGTGAAGCACGACTCTCAATGTTAAAATACATAAATAAGCTGGCAGGGGGAGGTTGTGCCTGTGAGTTGAGGGCTGTGCCGCGTGTAGCGGAGACACGGGGGGTAAAAGCTAAGGCCACTCGTGGTGATAACGCACTCCGTTCTTCTTCCTCTCCTTCTGCAGGTGCTCCAGTTCTGCTTCGTACATCATCTCCTGCATCAGGTACTTTTCCCTCCTCATACGATCGCAGAGATCCTTCGGCATGTCCGGAATGAGGTATGCTATGAAGGATTTGATCCCATACACCAGATGCTGAGAAAAAGCATGAATCATTTATGAGTTACCTTCCACAAGACTGACACGTTTTAGTTGCCAGTATTTGCTGCACAATTGAATAAGCATGCAAAGCTTAACACGGTGTTCACCACAATAAAGAACTTTATGGGCTCTGTCATATTTATAGGTGTATGTTATGTCAGTTTTTCTCACTATACAAATCATTGCACAATGCAGCGTTGTCAGGGCAAAAACATGATGCCTTTTGTTTAGCTGGACCACCATGAAATTTAGCGGTTTATTTTGTGTTAATTTAACATGCAAAAAAAAAAAAAAAACAGGGGGATTTAGTTTTTCTGCTAAACACAAAAAAAAGAAATGTTAACAGACCTCAAAGACGATGATGAAGGCCAGCCTGGCAGCCAAGACATGCCAGAACTGCAGGGTGAATTCGTACGGCACTGAGCTCCATGGCGGCGCTCTGTAGTCTCTGTACCTGCAGTATCTGAACTGGCTGCTGTTCTTCGTCTCCCCCATGTCAAACACAGACAGGCTGCTGTTCATGTAGCCTCGCAAACACCTGAGGGAGGGAAGGAAAAGCTATCAGACCATAACACAAGCCGGATGTATCTAAATCTTACACATTATATTTTGTGCTTACTCATCCTCATGGTGGTGTCCCTTATCAACACACGGGCCATATTTGAAGGCATAAACAAAGCGGGGGATGTAGTCTGAGGTAATGGCGATGACAAAGGCGTTGGTGATGACTGCCAACACGCCGATACCTTCGAGGATTCCATGCCAGATACCTGACAGTCACACCAGAGGACAATACACATTTTTCACGACTTTACAAAGTGTAAAAGAAGACATTCAGTAACATGTTTATAAACCTGCATGCCTTCATCTACAACACATTTTAACTGAAGTTCTGTGTGCATTCAAGTGCATTAAGCAGAAGATAATGATAAACAACTGAAAAGGAAAATTCTACCCTTCAGTTAATAATTTACCAGAATGAGTTTGAACAGTCTACTGAGAGGGCGAAAGGACATTTAGTTTATATATACGCATAAACAGGCATATAACCAAATAGTTTGTGAACTGTTACTCAAAATACAGCACGTTTTGTGGCTGCTTTATAATACTGCACTGTCAGTGGAGAAACAGCATTAGTCTCTGTATGATCCGTAAATGTCCGTTAAACCTACAAAGGAGCTTTTCTCTTTGATTCTGTAAAACTGAAATATAACATATTCATTACAGCTGAAGAAATTTTAAATGTTTCAGGCTGGATTGTTCCTTTAATTACAGGGCAACATGCCACAAGAAGCATTTGGTCACATATTATATGGCAGTTGGAGGGTGTTTGTAATCATATGGGGAAGGAAAGGTGCAGCATATGGTGTTACAGACGCAGAAGATATGGGAACATATCCATCTCCATAGGATCGAAAATGTTTGGTCTCCACAATGTTTTACTGTTGGAAAAGTGTCTTTGATCTAAAAACACATCCATCAGTGTGTGTTAGAGACATAGAGGGGGGTGTGGGGGCAGTCAGAGATCACACAGACCTATGTCAGTGGCTCGAGCAGGCATGGGTCTCCTCCACTGAGTGACAAACTTGTAGGCGTCAAGACGAATCTCGATGATGTTGTTGAGCAGAGCCAGGAGAGGAGCCAGCGGGAACGCCGCTACAAAGATGGTGGTGAAGCCAAACTGGAGAACTGCAGATAAAAGAACCGTTTGGATGAACTTCAGAGGATGTCCGTCTCAACTCTGGCACAAACAACGTACATACTTTGAATGTTTTCCTTCCCTCTTCAGACAAATATAACACTCAAAAGGAGTGTAATGTTTTACCCATTTCAAGGTATTCATCCACCAGTCCATGGGTGTTCATCGGCTGCAGATTCCAGTCTTTGTCCCACTGCGGAAGCTGGGCTTTATTCTCTACATTCTGCCCTCCACCACCTACTTTCTTCATCTTTCTACGAGACCACCAGTTCTGCAGCAAGCTGAAAACGTAGCAAACTGTCAACTCCAAGCATTTATTTCTGACAATTCACTGAGCACTGCAGGAAGCCTTTTACTAAGCCCCCCACAAGAGAATTTGATGTGTTGTTCCTGCAGGAGAAAAAGCCTTTTCATATGTTAATGAGCTAAAGGATAAAAAAAAAAATACTACACCGATATTACATAAGGTTTGTAAACTGTCAATCACTTGAATTTGCAGCAAAAAGGATTAAATTTGGCATTTATGGTTCATAGAGAAAAACCACATGATTATAATAAAATATTACTTACGGATAACCGAGCTCCATAAAGTTGTTCCAGATTTGTTTGAAGAACATGATGACTCCCATTTGCAGGCACAGATCAATCAAACAGCCACTCGGGTGACACTGAGGAAAAATATATTTAAATAGCTAAAATCCATATTTCATGCCCAATGATTCAAAAGCCATGAGCGAATCGTGAGACACAACTCATTCCATTCTCATTTTTTGATCATTACAATTTAAAATCCCAGTAATTATGTGGTAGTCATAGTAATATACAGGCGGATCATTAGAAATATGAATTACATGACAATTCTAAATATATCCTAAAACAGAAGGCAATAATCAGCCCACTTATGGGGATGCCTAATTTCACTCACCTCCTCCAGTCTCCATCGATTAAAGAGTTTATTGTATTTTCCAGGCCTGCCAGCAAACCTGAACACATTAAGATTGGCAACATTAGCTGCAAAATTCAATCAGAGGAAAACTAATAAAGTCTGAGCATGAAAAAAAAAAAAAAAAAAAAAAAAGACACGTAAAGGTGCTAATTATGTCCGATAAACCACAGCTTGGTTACATTTTCAAGTCAAAGCAGTTTTTGTAAATGCTGAAACATTAGGTCCAAAAAATAACTATACAGTGAGAAGAGAAAGGATTCTTGGCAAATGTCATGACATGGGAGTTTGAAACAAAACATCTTTGCACAATCACTCATTAAATTCACTGTAAACAGGAACTGTAGCGTGCATGGCAGCCAGCCTACCTTCCGAGAAAGAAAGCGATGTAAAATGTGGAGCTGTTCAAATTTACAAACTGGAACAGGAACATCTTCAGAGAAAAACTGTTCTCCCACTCAGACTCTGTCCGTGGGTGCTCTGAGGAAGGAGAAACAGGGGCAATTTGGGGTGAATAGGCGAGAAAATAAATGCTTATATATAATATATATAATAAAAGATAATAAAGGTATAAATGCATGCGGCATGTGGACAACGCTCACCTAAATTTGTCAGCAGATAGGCCACCTTTTCATACACCTGACAAGATGATAGTACTCATAAGCATCAACAGGGAAAACGTTGAGGAGGATAATGATCATGAAATAGAGAGGCAAACAGGAATCTCAGCAACAACAAAAAACAAAAAAATAATGAAAATTTTCATGAAACATTTGTTGGACAGAATATGTAAGCGTGCCAGATGATGCTTGTCCAGACACCCACCACGTTGAGAGACATGATGATCATAAAGTTGATGCAGACACCGGTGCCAGAGGTGGCAAACTGCCAGTTTTTCTTCACAAAATTCCAGTTGAAGGAAGCAAACTTCTCCATCGCAATGAGACGGAATACCACCACGGCAAACACGGCTGTCAGAACGAGGGAAATCTGAGCAGAGATGATAGAGAGAAGGAGGCATAGAGGAGGGGATGTTAAGTGTGTGTGTGTGTGTGTGTGTGTGTGTGTGTGTGTGTGATGAACAGTTTAGGTTGTAGAGGTTTTATCTTATAATGAACTACGGTGCAGCATTAAATGGAAAACCGATTGATTGAGAAAAAATTTACTATTTAGGTAAACACTCATTATTCAAATGTAATCGTTAAAGGTCCAATATGTAATATTTGTACTGTAATAAATCCAAAAATGACACCAATGCCTCATCAGATATAAAGGAAACATGTTAAACTGAAATACTATCTTTTCTGACAACAATGCTAATGTCGGTATTTTTTCTTTTTGAAATTTACATTCCGTGACGGAATTTATGTTTATGTTTTGATCTGTGTGTTGTTATCAACGGCCCAGTTTGACAGCCAGGCCGGGTTGCCAGATATACCTGTAAAAACGTAAACCCAGCACGCTACAGCTGTAACGGTAGTACAGCCATGAAAGCAGCAAACAAACGAACAGGATCAACGGAGATAGATTCTACATGACATAAAAAAAAAAGAAAACAGCATGTTTCTAACAGTTGCGTGACCAGAGACGTAACAACCCCCTGGTAAATATTGGAGATGTATTTGAAAGATGGAGACAGCTTAGAGCCCAAAAGGACGCAGAGTTGGCTTATTTTCTCCTGAACAGGTAAGCATTAGCTTCATGCTAATTTATCACAGCTACTAGGGACGGGCATTTTTTGTCATTTCAACATTTGTGTACTCACATTGAATTATATAGCTAGAGTACCTGAGTTGGTTACTCGCAAAAACAATTGAGACATAGCCAGTAAAGTGATCCCGACTGGTCCTGGCTAACGCCGCCATGCTAACCCTGCTAACTGTTGTCATGGCTGTTTACAGCGTGTAGCCTCTTCAGCGGCTGGAGCCGACAACGGTGAGTTATTTTAAGCCACGAGAGGGGGGCTGTAAATCGGAAAGAGAGGACTGTGAGTTTGCAGTGTGTTTAGAGATTGTTGCCGTAATTCTAAGCAAATGAAGCGTGTCGGCAAGGTAGTGGTATTTTTAGCGTTTCGTATTGTAATTCTAAGCCGAGGAAGTGCGCCTGACTGGCGTGTGGAGAGGACGGTGAGGTTGTTGTGTTTTTAGCGGTTCATACTGTCATTTTAAGTCGAAAAAGTGTGTCTGTCAGTTGGTTACAGAGCTCCACGTGAGCACGGGCTTTTATGACTGTCAATATAGCCAGCATCTAACGTTAGCTACTCGGCTGTGCTGTGGAGTAATGTTTGGCTATGTGAGACAAGCGTCTAGCAACATTGTTGTGAATGCTGCGGTCTCAGCCTGGCAACCTCCGTGAACTTCGAGTCTGGGCAGGAGGGGGCGGGGGAGACGACTCTCCAGTATTTTGAATTGGTAGTGCAGTAACTATTTTAACCGCTAGCTGCCAGTGTTACACACAATATTAAATATTGCACCTTCAAAAACAGGAGAAATTAGGCTTACAGAAAGGCCCAAGCCACTATTTCTTCTCAATATGGTTATCATCCAGCAGGGGGAGATGTTATGCCAATGCTGGCACATCATAAACGCTCCAAACGGTGACACACAAAATAATGGTGATCTCACTCTGAGCCTGAATCCCAAAAGGGGAGATTATTCAAAGATCAAAGGGTTTACCATGAAGAATATTCCGGATACAGACACCATGAGCCGGCTGAGTTTGTCTGTGAAGGGCTGGAAAGGCTCGGGCTTGCCAGAGATGGGGTTGACTCTCTCCACCCCGGAGTACTTGGCTTCAAACTGAGGCCTCAGCTCCTCCTGATTCACAACACATCTAGTATTAACTATTGAACTGTGTATTCTTCTTCTTTTTATATCACATAAGCAGTGTCAGAAGCAGAAGTGCTGCATGAACTAAAATTGTGAGGTAATAAAATGGTTTTTGATTTATTTATTTGAGGATATTGCTGATGTACCTCTTCCTCCTCCCAATCGATGAGATCCCAGTCATAAGTCAGTTCTGCCCTCCTCCTTTTCCAGAACTCCAGGAATACTGTGGCTGCAGAGGGGATCAGGAATCAACCATATTATTGATCAACTTTGATATGCAACACACAGTATGACTGATAATCATGAGACTGCAGAGGGCCATTCACTGTGGACACAATGCAGAACCAAAAACACCACATTGCGGCCAGACATCCTGAGTGAAACACAGGCCGCAGTGATGTGCATGGGTTATTATAGAAATTGATTACAGCCATCAGTTCACAGACTGCTTTGTTTCTGTGGAGAAGTTCAAGAAAAGTGGCAACAGCATAGGCTTTACTTGTACAATATTTCACCCCCCCCCCAAAGTTGTGTCTTTGTGAGTTCCATTTTGTGTTAAAAGAAAGACTTCAAAAGTGAAGCTTTCTGTGGGCAGAATTCACTCTGGAGGCATTGTTTCCTTTGTGTCAGACTCTATTGTGACGTGAGCTGTTGGTAATCTTTTTTCTGTCAAGACTTTTCATGTATTCCGGTTTATTACAGATACATAACACCAGGGAAAAAAGGCTTATATAAAGGCTGAATGGCACGCACACGTCAAAATCAACATTTATGTGGTTCAATATATGTGGAAAAATGTGTGTTAGTAGTATTAGTGCAAAGGCAATGACAGATGGACCTCACCTCGGAGTCAGTGGAAAAGAAGAGTGCAATCATGTATGTTCTATGATGGACAAGACACTGTAACACTATACTACTGATTCAGCCCTTTTGTCAGTTTTCATTAGACATACATATTATACATGTGGGATTTTGTTGCAGCGGGAGGAACGTCTAATGAAAAGTGACATGAGTATTCGATCAGAGCTGTGCAGCCTTAATACAGTTTTTTCTTTTCTTTTTTTTTTTTACATCTGAACATATTGCATTTGTTTGGAGCTGAAACAAAGAGTCAATTAATCAATGAACATAAAATAATCCTTAACTATTTTAATAATTGAGTTATTTTTCGAGCAAAACTGCCAAACATTACTCAATTCCAGATGCATTTCTTCATATTTTATAGTAGAGTGAATATTTTATGGTTTTAGACTGTGGGTGAGACCAAAGAAGCAATTGCATGACATCACCTTGGGCATTTGGACATTTTTACTATTTTGTGGCATCTTTCAGTCTACCCATTTAATCAAGAAAATAACCATCAGATTAATTGATACTAATTAAACTAATTGTTAGTTGCAGCCCTACGTGTAATTTGGTAATACATTAAAAGTAAAACTAAATGATTCCAGTGATGAAGATAAATTCGGGACACACAAAGAAATTGTGACCTTAAAAAGCTCCAGAATATGAATCCTCAGTCAGAAAAACTTTGACTGCTGTTAAAGATGTTGAAGTTTAATATAGCTTGACCCACTTTTGTTTCAAGAGAGAGAAAAGCAGCCTTCTCAGATGCCTACATTCGCTCCCTTGTGCTAACCAATTTTTCATCTCTACCTCGCACACACACGCTTACACACAGCAGACCTAGAGTGCACTCACTCAGTGGCGCAGTACTGTTACTTTGGTCCACATTGCCAAAAGCAAAGTTCAGAGCTGCAGACATCAGCCAGTGAGGACGGCTGGACCTCCCTTGACTCTCTGGCTCTCCTTGGACATCATTTAGCACAAACACAGAACACAATGTGCCAAGTGCTCCCTTTGGGCACAGGTGATTTTTTACCACGCTGGCAGATAGATGGATCTGGGCCAGTTGCTGCTCACACTCTACATTACCAAGATATTATAACTGTGGGAACCATATCTGCAATATACCGCTATCATGGTGCAGTTCTACAGCTGAACGATACCGTCTCCCCCTGGAGAAATGTTTAATTATCCTACTAATTACATCAGGACGGCACTGGGAGTGCAAGTACAGATGTTCAGTCAGAAAAACCTGCCAATGATTTATTGCTGACAAATGTATTACAGAGTGAAGATCTTCTGTATTTGCACTGCACAGTGTTTACTGTATTGAATTCTCGGTTGAGAAGCTTAATATGTTTGGAGGAGTTGAGAGGAGAGTGGAAGCATGAGCACTGACACACTATTGTATAAATAGATTTGAATTCCAAAAGGGTTTGTATCAAGCAAAGCACACAGTTGATATAATACAACAAGTGTTCGCAAAATTAGGAAAAGGGGACAAAGAAAAACAGCATCCACCTACCCCAAATAGCCATGAAGATGGCAAAGAACACAGTACCGCCATTATCAAACAGATGGGTCACCTAGAAACACAAGCACACGAACGTCTGCTCTGAAAAATGCTTCCTGAAATGTTGGCATGAAACTGAATTATGACTTTGATATATTTTCAATTTCAACAGCTTCACTTTGGTCAAATGCATGTCATGACTTTGTGTCAATACTGTACTTCAGAGTTTCTCATCCTTGAGTTTGGGGCCTCACATGAAACATTTCATGCAGCAATAGTCGAAATTTAGTCAAATCTATATGGTAAATTTGAAGATACAGCCAGCAGCCAATTAGCTTAACATAAAGACTGGAAACACAGCAAAACAACTAGCCTGGCTCAGTCCCAAGGTAACAAATCTGGCTTATAGCACCTCTTAAACTCACTACTTAATGTGTTATATCTCGTTTATTTAATCTGTACAAAAAATGACCTGTACAAATACTAAATAGTAATAAAAATTGTTGGACAGAGCAAGGCTAGCTGTTGGCTTGTTTCCAGTCTTCATGCTAAGCTAAGCTAAACGGCTGCTGGCTGTAACTTCATATTTAACAGACAGACATGAGAGTTGTATTGATCTTCTGACTCAACTCTTGGCAAGTAAAGAAAGTAATTAAGTGTATTTCCAAAAATGTCTAACCAAGCCTTTAAAATATCTATATTTTGTTTCCATATCTTCAATAGAAACTGTATGAAATGCTTTTCAAATGCATAATTATTTCAATATAATCCATTTAGACCTCCAGGATCTCAGTGATAATGGCATACTCTAATTCAAAAGACAACTTTTAAACTCTATAGTTTATGGTGATGTGAGTTTTTGGACATAAAAATGTTTGTAAAAACTTTAAAACACGCTAGAAGAGACTGAGAAACTAACATACTGAAATGTTGTGACTACGGATATATACCAGAACAGCACTGACCTTCGCGTAGACACAACTGTCACTCAGTGTCCACGGCTCACAGGTGTCCTCACACATAGGACACATGATGGTAGTGTTGGCTTCACAAATCTCTTTACTAGTGAAGCAATAAATCATGAAAGGAAAACAATCAAGAATATACATGTTTTAAATTACACATTCTACATTAATATCAAGGGAGGAGTGCGCATCTTATATGGTATGCAGATTGTGGGAACTGACCTGACTTGGCTGGAGTCCATAGTGAAGAGACCATAGAGGAAGACAAAAACGCCAACCAGGGCGGCAGGGATCAACATGCCAGTGTACCAGCCCAACCACGCAAAGTAAAGACCGATTTTCTCACCAAAGTACCGCCTGAAAGAGAGACGGGGAAACCGTGTGGTCAAAATTCCCCAATAAACTGTGCTGACTGTTTATTAAACCTGGACATGTTCACTTGCAGTAATGTTTTGTGTGTAGTTAGTGTACTTTGGGGTGGTTGTGGTAGCCTAATGGATAGGGAGGCTACTGGGCTGAAGGTCACGCAGTATAATGCTGTGGTGGGAAATGAATCAATAACTGTATTTCCCTCCTAAACCATAGCTGTCGGGGTGTCCTTGAGTAAGACACTTATTTCACAACCATCGGTATTTCACACCTCCAGTAAAGCAGCTCAGTAGCAATTAGCTGTATCAGGCAACTGGTTCCTTGTTTCAGGATTAGGGCTGATACACTAGGTTTATCACTATGAGTGAGCCCTTTGCCGTTGTCATTTGATAGTTATTATGAAAATATTGATTAAAGCTGCTTTAAATACAATATATTGCCATAAAGCAGATCTGCTTCTTTATTTGTAACATTCCCACAATACAACTGGAGACGATGGTAACAGTTTGATGAAAATCTCTGATGGTTGACACATATTTTAGAGCTGAAAGCAGGGGAAAACACCTAGTCTGGCTCTGTCTAAGTTAAAGATCTGTGATCAGAAACCTGTATATCTTTATAATTAGGGAGATGAACAACTCTTAATGTTCTATTGAAACAATACGTCCTGGATATGATCAAAGACAGAACAAGGCTCATTATCAGGACACTTGAGCTCATGTAAACGTCCATAATGTCCTCCTAAATGGCCAAAAACAGCTCATGATGCGGTGTTGATTACCTGATGAGGTCCAAAGGCTGGTATTTGTACCAGATTCCCCAGCGGGCCCAGCGCTCATACAGAAGATGCCTGTGGTTCTGGGCACCGTGCGTCTTAATTGGGTGTCTGCTCTTGTAACCACCCTGATGAGACAAAGAGTCGGGAACTATCCCTTACAGGAAGAATTTAACAGTTTGAAAATTTGTAAATCTCAACAGCTTTTCAGCACAAATAAAAATCCTCTCACCTCATGAGGAGGAAATGCAGCCTCATATGTGTTGTTGCCCAATAACCGGTTGATACCTAGAGTAGAATAAACCATGTCATGTCATAGGATGCAGAAATACCAACTACTGTATAGAAGCACGAGGATGCCACATTAAAAATCATTACCAGTTATGATTGAGATATGGGTCCAATTAATTTAAACCCACTCTTCCACAGTCACAACAATGTGTTTCATTATGTGACCATATATATATATATGTTATGTGACAAGCTGCATTAAACAAGCACATTACAAGCCTAAAACACTCAGGTCAGGTTAGAATTTCAAATAGCTGCAAAAACTTCAAAATAATCTTTTTCATTTTTTTACTTGGTGTAAAATCACAATAAACAGAATCAATTGGCTGCAGGCACTGTACCATATGAAGCAGTAATTAATGAAATGTTATTTTCCACAGGACAATATTGCATTGATTTGCATTGTCATCCCTGGACTGAAACTGTAGATAGTGAGAGCAGGAGAAGGAAGGGGGGGATTTGAAAAGGATTTTCTACTCTTGTTGCGGACTTGATCTTATTTGTATTAAAGTAAAGTGTTCAACAGTATTAAAAAATTTACTTGAAATCTGTTCCAGCCCTTCAAGGCCAAACTTTAATCAGCAAAATATGTCTCGCTCAGACAAGATAGTAGATGTGGGAGTAGACAGGCAGTTTGGTAACCGCTGATACCAAAAAACAGCCAGAAGGAGAGGAGGAATCAGCTACAACAGACACCAAAAGCTCAGCAGCAGCCCACATTTAATCATCCCACAGCAAAACAACAAACAAAGGCCCAATCCCCCCCACTACCTTACTGTCACTGCATTAAGCCAAATTAACAGCAAATCCAGTGCCCCTAATTGTTTTAGTAGTGATATAATAAACACAAACCAACCAGCAGGAAAATACAAAAATAAAAAATAAAGACTTATTGTGTCTTTTGTTCCTTTGGCACTAGTTGGCATTCATTGTTTTGGGCTGATTCTGTAATGTAAAGTTAATGGTAAATAAAGCTATAAAATTAATAGAAACAAACAATTTATTTCTAAAATATTTAGAACCTGTCCCCTGCTCCTAAACCGGTCATTCTGTGTGGACAGTGTGATCCCAACTAAGACCGTTGTTTCCTATCCTAACAACAAGCCCTGGATATCTAAAAAACTGAAAAGTATGTTAAGGGAAAAGAGGACTGTTTTTAATAGTGGTGACAAAAGTGCATATGCTGAAATTAAGAAAGTTGTGCGAGTTGAAATAGTAAAGGCTAAACTTCAGTATAAAAGAAAAATTGAGTCCAAATTTAGTGAGTCTGATCTTAGATCTGTGTGGAATGGTATGCAAATAATGACAGGACTACACAAAGGCACTAGTACAGTTTCCTTAAATGGTTTTGATTCTGATGAGCAGTTAGCAAATGAATTAAATAGTTTTTATATGAGATTTTCTAATAATGATTTTAGTGCGGAAATCAGTCACATGAGAGAGGATTTGGTCAGTGATTCTTCCGTTTTTGATTTTGATATTGATGTATCTAAGGTCAAAACATTATTTAAACAAACTAAGGTTAGGAAAACTCCTGGCCCTGACAACATCAGTGGTCGAGTCCTTAAGTCTAGTGTTGGTCAGTTAAGTGAGATTTTTAAAGTGATTTTTACTCAATCACTCCAGACGCAAACAGTGCCAAAGATTTGGAAACATTCTACAATCATTCCTGTGGCTAAGTGTAAGAATCCCAAGGTCTTAAATGACTTTCGGCCTGTTGCTCTCACCTCACTGGTGATGAAGACTTTTGAGAAGCTGGTTAAGCAGGAGGTACTGAAGCAGGTGGAAGAACAGCTAGACCCTCTTCAGTTTGCTTATAGGGCTAGCAGAGGTGTTGAGGATGCAATACTTACATTGCTAAATTCCCTTTATCAACATTTGGAAACCTCAAAGACTCATGCAAGGCTCCTTTTTATAGACTTCTCTTCAGCTTTCAATACTATTCAGCCGTATTTGTTGGCCGAGAAACTTCAGTCTATTTTTAACTTGAACCCTAACTTAAATGGCTGGATACTGGATTTTTTGTTGAACAGGTCGCAGTGTGTAAGGGTCAATGGTGTTTTATCCTCAAAAGTCCTTACTTCCACAGGCTCTCCTCAGGGCTGTGTTCTTTCTCCATTGCTTTTCATTTTATACACAAATGACTGTAGGAGTAAGTATGAGAAGAGGCACTGTGTGAAATTTGAGGATGACACTGTTATAGTGAGCCTTTTGAATAATGATGAGGTGGGGCATGGCCCTGTAGTTGATGATTTCATTGCGTGGTGTGAAAACTCCTATTTGTCGATTAACGTTTCTAAGACAAAGGATATGATTATTGATTTCCATAGATCACAGCATAATGTTTCACAAACTGTTATCCAGAACATGAACGTTGAGACAGTAGATGAATATAAATATTTAGGAACCATCATTGACAGTAAATTATCCTTTGAGAGCAACACAGATGCAGCCTGTAAAAAGGCCCAACAGAGACTTTTCTTCTTGAGGAAGATGAAATCATTTAGCGTGTGCAGGACTCTGATGACTTTGTTTTACCAGTGTTTTATTGAATCAGTCTTGACATTTTGTATTGTGGTGTGGTATAGTGGTCTTCCAATGACCAATAAGCGTAAGCTCACAAAGCTGGTAAATGTAGCGTCTAAGGTGGTTGGGGTACAGTTATCACAGCTGCAACACATATATGATAGACGGGTCAGGGGTAAGGCTAACCAAATTTTAAAATGCCCTGATCACCCACTCTTTGGAGAGTTTAATTTGCTCCCCTCGGGTCGCCGTTTTAGGCTACCTATGTTAAGAACTAGACGTGCCAGGGATTCTTTTATTCCTGTGGCTATTAGGCACCTGAATTCATTTGAGGGACATCATTGAATTTTTTATATAGAAATGTTCTTATTTATTATCTTATTTTCATTACTGTTCATTATGACATATTGACCTGTGTACTGTCCAATTGGATCTTGTCACTGGTTTTGGGGAAGGTGTCTCTATTGAAGGTGTTGATGTGTGTCTTGTGCTGTGTTTATAATGTTGCTTACACATGTATGTGTATGCGTGTGTTTTTGAATATCCTGCTGCAAATCAAATTTCCTTTTCTAAGGATAAATAAAGTGGAACTTGAACTTGATTATGATGGATACTTGTACATTATTATATATAAATGAGAATGGAAATCCCTCGACACTAATGTGGCACTACTAGAAATATTGTTTAGTATGTAAGGAGCAAGATGAGAAAACAGCGAGCGTGGTGCCTTACCCATCTTTAATTTTCCTTCCTCATACTTGGTGCGCTGCAGCACATGATGGAGGATTCTGCTTCTGGTGGAATTGGAGAAGAAGGTCTCTCTATTGTTGATAGTGAAGCTGTAACAGCACACTCATTCAGTTATTCATCATGTAACAATATATCAATATCATCCAGTTATAGCATTTAACGAGCTGAGCACAAAACGATGCAAAGCTCTTTAAAATTCAATTTGTGGTGAAAAATTTGCGTTCATTCCAGCATCGTTATTTAAAAAAAACATCAAGGCTTCAAGTTTCATCAAGTTTCATCAAAATGAAAATGAAACGACAGGAAAGAATGTGGGAAAAATCTAATCATTTCATGAACATCTGTTGTTGTATTTCGATATCTTATTTATGATCAGCTTATCTTGATTGTGAGGGTTCTGACTCACAATTATAAAATATACAAGACTGGTTTCTAATTCCACATTCAGAGCTCAGGACATGAATGGATGTGATGTCATTGAATTTCTTCACTTGGCATTCAGAGCACTGGGCAGAAATCACATTGCGTCAACACCCGCCATGGGCCATCGTGATGCTTTGTTTTAATTAAACAGTCCGATTCCCCTGGACAGAGCGATACAGAGCGGAATAACTATCAGCTATCACTACTGATACGGACGCTGCCATTATGGGACACTGAGTTTCTGAGGTGGCATGAAAGAATGTGTGCACGCCCTCCTTACTGATGCATGCGTGCTCTGCTGAAGGGGGCTGTGTAGCAGTCACTTTCCTCCAAGTCAGGCAAGGCCTCTTTATCCAGCTTCATGGGATTTCTGGGAAGCCAACTTTTTATCTGACGGCATCTCAAATGAAACCTGCTGCACAGACACATGGAGAAAACAGCATTAATAGCACAGATTAACATGAAGATTGTTTTCATTGATTTGAAACAGTGGCTCTCAACCTTTTTCCCCTAACACAACCCTGACAAGCACATCACCTCACACCACTAAAAACAAGTTTACACACACACACACACACACACACACACACACACACACACACACACACATCACGCTGCAGACTATTGTTTTTCATTTTCATGTTGCTTGAGACTCCTGAACCTGAGTCACTCAAAGTATAATTCTATTTCTATTTTTTTAATTTAAGATAAGTTCAAGTTTGAAGGCATGCACAGATTTCCTCAATTGTAGGTCCTTTAAATGTTTAATTAACTTATGAAATAGAAACACTAATACGAGTCTACAGCCACGCTAGCAGCTCTGTCAGTTAGTACTAAACTAAATGCTACTGCCAACATGCTAACATCCTCACAGTGTCAACGCTAACATGCTAGGTATTATACATAAAGTTATGATATCAACCCAGTGGAGCTGTCACCACCTGCACACAGCCCATTTGTTCAGCTTTACAGGGACGTGAGTTAGTGACAGACCATTAGTAAACACATAAAGCCTATTTACTACTCGGGTCGATTTTTCTTTTAGTAAAAGACTGCAGGAGCTCTGAGGAAATCATAATAGCCCTCATTATTCATGACTAAGATCACTCTCACACAAGATTCAAAAGTGCTTGGTTCTCAGTTGGACAGGTGGGCAAGTGATTCTTGTCTGTGTGATCTTCGTCTGCTCGGTCGGTGTGTGTGTGTGTGTGTGGGTGTGTGTGTGTGTGTGTGTGTGTGTGTGTGTGTGTGTGTGTGTGTCCTCAAAGCACAACCACTATGTACATATGTTACTGTATGTTAAGGTGAAATAACACTATTATCAATATCTATATTCAATATAATCCATATTGTGAACACCTGGCTACAGCATGTATTTGTAATTTATTTATATAGTAAATCAATCTGCATGGTTAAAAACATTTATAAGCTCTGTTCAAAACAGAGCCAAAGGGTGGAAGCAACATGAGTCACACCATGTTTGCAGTTTAATGGATAAAAACCAGCCGTCCTTCATGACCAGTAATATCACACTTCACTAACTGCTGCCTGTTCAAAGCTTTACAAGGGCTCATCCAATGCTTACACATAAATGTCTGCCATCATTGCTGTGGTTCAAACATCATTTCAGTTACCTCTCATCACTGGAGTGACAAACATATTAGGGTTTTTTTTATTAAGATTTTAAAGCTATAGTGCGTGTCTGTCGCAAAGTTTCAATTCAAAGTAATGACAACAACACTGTCGGTGCATCCACATGATACAAGCCTTCCGTGATCGCACACCGCCCCAAACCCTCCTCCACGCAGTTGCTAGTAGCCAAAGAGAACACGGAGGATTAAAAAAACATGACGGACTCGTCAGAAAAAGGTAATTATTTTTACTCGAGCTTCTGCGTGGGAAAGTCACCGGACGACACAATCTTCTGAACATAGCCATACTGAGAAATACAGAGAGAGTTGTGTGTAGCTGATAGTCTTAATTAGCTTTGTAGCAACTCATTTTGGCAATGGCTTAAATGTAACGGACGTTCACTAATATCAAAAAGTTACGCACTAAAGCTTTAACAGTCATAAACTCAGCTTATCTGCTTTATAAGGACTGTAGGGTGTGACTTCACCAAATCTGATTGACAATGAACAAGTGACACAAACAAAGCACACAACCTTCATCAGATTTGTGACATCACCTTTTTTCAACTAAGTCCTGCCCACTTCAAACCAGTGAGAGGAGCACAAGCAGCACAAAAAATATATAGATTCCTCTTGTGAAATAGTTTCAAAGTTTGACAGAAAATGTTGAGTTAATGTAGGACCCAGATCACTAATAAAATCTCAATTGATAAAATATGTTTTTAGGGTCTTTGAAGTAATAATCTCAAGCTTGGTTTCTGTGGCGACATTACTGGGAAAAATCAGAAGTGGCACGTTAGTGGCATGTTTTCCATCACCCAGCAGTGGTTGGTCCGCCAGAGAGGGTAGGTGGTGCCAATGCAAGAGAGTCGCTCTACAACTCACTTGTGTGTGAATCGGCTTAATGTTTTTCCCAATCTCTTGCTGCATTCCAGGCAACCCGTAACCCGTGTTTTCACAACCTCCTACCCGTGAAAGTGCCCTGGAACGGCAGTCTAACCCAAACTTACTACCCGTGAACTCGTACCAGATTGTTGTACTCCCAGTTAAGGTTTTTGATGTCACAAACACATAAACAACAATGGCGACCCCTGTTGATGCTGTACAGACGCCGGTGATTAACGGTAAGAAATAGAAATAAATAGACATAAATAGGCAACGTAAAGTAATTCCTCACATTGTAATCAAAACAATACACATACGATTGTGTACTACTACAGGTTATGTTTATTAAATTATGCTCAAAATATGTCGCCGACTAGAAATTGCTAGTATCAGCTAGCGCTAGCTAACGTCAACGTTAGGTAGCCTAACCTGATCCCTGCCGACAGCACAACGTTTAGCTAATCAGCTCGTGACTTTGCCTGGAACGCTACCAAGTTGTGAGTCGTGACTTGAAATCGTAACCGGCTAAAAATTGTGTCTGGAACGCAGCATCTGCTAGCGTTGCAAGTAAACGGTTACTATGGCCAAACAAACAAAGACGAGAACGATGACTACAGACGATAAAAATTCAAAAACAAGTGAAAGTGAGATTCAAAAACACACTTGCAATTAATGCTTCTCGCCATAGGTGGCACCAAAGGGAACGAAACAGGAAATTCGAGACTGCAACTTTAAAGCAAAAGAGGGTTTGTAGACTACACATAATTAAAATACACGTGCAGTATGTTAACAAACAAAAGATGCTGCTATAAAAAGTATTTCAGTGATTTGTTGTTAAGACTGTTTCTATCTGAATTCCAGTAAGATGGAAAATTGGAGTCCTGTGCAGAGCTTGGACAACTCTTGAACATCACATCAAAGCGTGAGTGCATCTCTCTAAAAATAGTATGCTAATCAGCCTGTGCCGCTCCATTTACTTGACTGAAATATTACAAGTTTTTTTATAGAAAAGAACCGTCAAGTTTACAGTATTGTACTCTCAACAATATGCCTGACGTGCAAGATGCTGTGCTTTTTGAAAAGTTAAATTAATTGTATTAATTTAAACAAACACTGCAACAGTCAACTGACCCTAAATCAATGATTTTCAAACGATTCTCCAACCATTTCAGTTATTGTTACTAGTCAGTTAGTGCTAACACAGTGGGTGACTTTACAATTTAAAATTGAATCCCAGACCTTACACATACAGTAGTGTTTATTTAGTAACAGTCGGTTTGAAGGGTTGATTAGTCCTGGACTAATTAATATTCACTCAGTGGTTGGGTTTAAAAAGCACAATGATTGTTTGATTCAAACTTTCTCTGTTGGTATTTCTCTCTGAGGTGACTGATAACTTCAACGTTAAAACAGAATCCACAGCTCACATTATGGCTAAAGCCCTGCAGCTGTGCTGCTCACGAATTTCATTAGAGGCAGTGAAGCATCCAGCTTCCTGCCCCCACAGAGCAACAGAGAAAAATAATCCAATACCTTAAATCTACTTACCTGCCCAGGGTTTTGCTCTTCCAGTCCGTAAAGTAACATTTTTTCCTTAAAGAATAAAAAAGAAGTCAGAAAAACTGGATGAAGTTGCCAGCCACTGAAAAACTGAGCATCACACTTTCCAGAGTTTAAAGCTCAATCTTTTTTTAATCTAACTACAGTTACCTGAAAGGCATTCGGATGTTCATCTGCTCTGCATATTTGCAAAGTGTATCCCAAGGAGCATGGACCTTCACAAACATGATGTCGTTGTTCGTCAAGGAGGGCTTTCAAATTAAAAAGTAACACAGGACTTTGAGAACTGAGTTGAGAAATCAAAAAATCAATCTTCTAAAACCAAACTTTTTTATTTGTACCTCCTTCTCCAGCATTAGACCCTCAGCCCGTAAATTCTTTTCAAAGGTGCACCTCTTTTCCACCTGTAGACTGGACTTCTTGTAAACCAGGATGTAGTCAATACGCTTTTTCCCATCTCGGAAAAACAGCCCAGAGGAAATAGCTGGTTTCTTTCCCTGAAGAAACAAGATTTCCTATATGAATTTCAGATGCAGGGATGCTAATCACAGGACTGATCATGTTTGAAGCTTCTTAGAGGGTCAATGACAAAATTTACTGTGTAGACAGTGCAACATTGGGAAAATTAATGGCAATAATTATGGATTACTGGGAGCGTGGTACCTGAAGTGAATCTGTGCAGGCCTCTAGTTTAGCACGGGTGACAGGCTTTTGTAGCGGAAATGACTCATCTGGTTTTGTTTCACACGTCACCTCTGACTCCTCCACGTACTGATCCTTGCCATCCTCTGCTGCACACAGACAAAGCACGATCAGTGAAGACAGTTATTCAACTGGTGACGCACCACACAAAGTATACTATCTGCATTAAGTCTTTTTTCATTGCTCAAGTCAATATTTTACTCAATCCAATTGCCAACATTGAAATTAGATCAGAGTTAAATCCAAGTAATTTCAATGTGGGCGCCAGCTTGAAAGCAACACCTTGATTCAATTTAATAGATCCATGCACTGATGTTGAAAGAGGGCCAATCGCATTTCCTTCCTTCCTGAATCTTTACGCATCCCACTAACAAACAAAATAAAGTTTTGTTAAACCCACACTCTGAGGCAAAACAAACAATAGAGACTGTACCAAGAAATCCCTTCCTAGAAGCTCAATGTTTTGAAACCTTATCAGATTGCCTTTCTTTGCCACAAACAATAAGTCTGCCTAGTTGACAAGAAATAACTCTTTTGTAACACAACATATGGCTTTTCCATTTTCAGTGCTATGTGGTTATTTACTGTCAATGAGGAGGACAGTAGATTTAGTGGGTATAACAATCCATCTGTCTAAATCTCTTAATACATGCATATTTAATTGCATTACATGGTTTACACCCTATAGCTATAGAAAGATGTATCATTTCACAGGGTATGTGTGACAGCTTGGCTCATTTCTCTGATCAAATGTGTCTCTACTTCACCATCAAGTAAGCTTGGCATGACTACAGTCAGAATGTCTTTATACTGCTGTGTTGAAATCAAGTGTAAGAAATCTTAATTATACCAACAATATCAATGACAAACATTTTTTTATTATTACAAATATGTCTGGAAAAAAACTGCATTGGTTAATTTTAATTTAGTTTAAGTCTTAAACAATAATGTGTTGTTTTTAGTGTGGGTTAGCACATAATGGGACCTTGGGCAGAAAGAATTAAGTTTGAAAGCAAAATCGCTGTGACCTTTTTTATACTTTCTTTCTTAAGTTTTATTTTAATCTACATCTTCCCTGATCCAGGCAGGGATTGGGAGAAAATCCTTATCTTCTGTCTATTTTAAGATCACAACTGAGCAGTGATAATCTTTAGAAATTGCAATATCTTTACAGAATAGTGAAAAGTCGCCATAGCTGCTTGCTTTATGATTTCATTATAATAAAGCTGAAATGACTCAGAACTTTGGTCAACATGGGGTGCTAAAGAATCCAAAAGCAGTCTGAATTTACGCTGATAGATCCATGGGAATCTATTAAAGCGTCTCCAGTTTAAAGTGCTGCATTACATAATTGTAGGCTACTGTAAAATGAGTACAATAACAGTAAAACTAAACATTTTGGGTTAAGTCTCCAGCAGCAGTACATTCAGTTCAGACCTATCAAAACACATCTGTCAGTGTACACAGGTGGGAAGCTGTTTGGTCGGTCCTCGCTCTCTCCTTCTGTCTGAACCCTCCTCAGGACAAGAGAAAACGGACCGCTTCATCAGATGTCTATTTTTAGCGACAAAAAAGCCACTTTTCACCAAAATAGCAACACATCACCTTGTGCTGCCTCATCTGCATTAAAACTGCATCTCCTTTCTCACTTTTGCACACTGCATGCAAATGCTAAGGGGTCGGGCAAAGGGCGTCTCAAGGTCACAAACATACTGTGACGGCTCCTAGGCCTCAAGACCTATTAAGTCCCTTTGGTTGCTGGGATCTGGGGATTGGCTAATAAGGACTGATGATTGAGACCTGGATCGACTGATTGCTCACATTTAAATAAATAGGAGTGCCTGGGCAGTCACTCTTCCTCTCTCCCTCCTCAAGGTTGCTTGGTTTGTTTGGACTTTGGGTTGAGTTACTTTTACGTTCTAACATTGCTACACCTACACACATCCATACACTACACACATTACTGATAAACTGATAGCACATTTACCTTTGTTTATTTAAATACATTTGATTTAACTGAGCAAACAGGTATGTTCTCCACATTTTGTTATGCCTTTGAGCCAGGTCATGACACATACCAACATGTTGAAGTGCTGCATGTGCTTGAGCCCTCATTGTCAATGGCCTCTGAAGATTCTTGAAGATGTTAAGACTGAATAAATTCCCCTGAATAAATTCCCCTCTCCAACAGGCATTTGCATTTTTACCAGTTCATACTGTGATATATTGTTTCCTTGCAACAGCTTTTCCAACACTATCTCACTGCCTCTGTAAGTGCACAAGACACATGTGACTGTTTTTTTTTAAATGCGCTGTAGCATTATCACATTCTGCTCAATCAATATTGTGCACTCACATAAAACATCACTAACATGAAAATCTGTGTAGCAACCAACTCTGTTCCTGTCGAGTATAACATTAGCAGTAACCAGTACATAAGATGCACAGAAATCAAAGTTTGCATCACAGAAATTATGTGGATTTGCTGTGAAAGGTCTTTGTATTTTTTATATAGTTTAGAGACTACTATAGATCAGAGAAAAAGTTGCAATTACAAATCCAATTAGGCTACAGAGCCATGGTCGGGGCCATAGATTCTATTTTGCACAAACCTTAGTCAGATAAAGGATTAATGAGTCCGGCAGACTAGACTAACAAATTAAACTACACCTCTGCCCCTGCACGCTCTCTTCTACTAGGGGATGGAGAGGGGGGATGGCAGGTTAAGGGGCATGCATTTTGGTAATTTTGCTAACAAGGGGGATAGCATCCCCGTAAATCCCACCTCAAATGGCCTACTGCTTGTAGGTATAACAATAACTTAAACACATCATGAAAAAAACACTTTAATGCTATTTAGCATTTGCCAGCCATAGGAGGCCATATGAACAAATTAATGTGCAAAACTTGCAAGTGCATCTGAAAAAACCCTGCAAATTCTTTACATTTGTCTAAGGGAAACATAAAAAAAAAAGTCATTTTTGCATCAAAATAGAAGAATACAAGCCAATAATTTCAAAACTAATGGCAATAAAAGATATTTAGTATATGGCAATTCTGCTAATTGGTATGAAACCTAATATGATCTTCCTTTGACACAGAATTTGCTATAATAAATAATTTACAAAGTTAAAATTCTTTTTCATCAAGTCTTTGTTACTTTGACCAACCACTGCAGAAACCTCCACGGTAATCTTTAGAATCCACACATATTGAAAACACTCTCTCATGACTGAAGCATCTTATCCACTAATGGGTTTCGGAAGTCGTTAGTACAAAGTAAGCAGACTGACCTGTCTGCGGGCGCAGGAGGCTGCAGGAGGTGCTGATGCTCTGACTCAGACCCTCAACTTCTGGTTTCGGCTCTGGGCTCAGAGGCACAGACAGGAAGTGGTTGAGGTTGATTGGATGAGTCTGACTCTGGGCCAGGCAGGGCAGGCTGCGGCGAGATGGCTTCAGGCTTTTCTCCTTCAGGATCTCGCTGATGCTGGTGTGCATGCCTGAGGACGAGAGGGACAGAGGAGAAGAGTGGAGGTAATTTTGTTAGTCGTCGCTTTAAATATTTCTAGAAAAAAATGAGAGGAAAATAACAGACCCTGAAGATGAATCTTAAACTTTTTTTTATTACATATGTATACATTTATATCATGTTTATATGACTGGATGCTTACTCTGATAAAAAATATTTATATTTTAGTGAGAGACACTTGCATTAAGGGATGGATTGGATGAGACTCAGCTCTTTGGTGAAGCTCTGCTGGGACGCACACACAAACTGAAATCTTACTGAAGTCAATACAAAAAAAAAAACTTATTACATAGAGAGGAGGTTGGGGTGGTGCTGCGACCTACAGCAGCTAATGGCATTGCCATGAAGGTATTGGCAAAGTAGTCAGGAAGAAATGTCAGGTCATTATGGCTGCACTTTGCATCTGCAGGAGTATGATGCATGAGGCAATACAAGTCAAAACAGCTGATGAATGAGCCAGTGATAGGGAAGCATGAAAGGGGCTTTCCACGCCACGGGTTCATTTTAAGCCATAGTCAGCCTGTAAAAACAGTTGTATAATGCAGCTCTGAAGGGAGCTTCATACAGTCTGAGATAATAACCATGATAAGGTCTTCAGGTTTATCTCTGACAACAAGGGCTGGGCAATATGGAGAAAATCAAATATCACAATATCTTTGACCAAATACCTCAATATCGATACCGCAACGATATTGTAGTGTTGACTATTGGTGCTTTCACAAAATATTTACACAATGAGATTTTTGATAAATAATCATCAGTAATGTGGGTATAATAACTAAGTGGGTAAAGGAAAATAATAGAACAGTTACAACAGTCTGCTAAGTTCATAAAATGACATCACTTTACTGTAATGCAGCCTTTAAATCCAGGAAATAACAACACGTATGCCATATTACGATATTACAATATCCAAAATCTAAGACAAAATCTAGTCTCATATCACGATATCTGGATAGGCTCTTAAGTTTGAAAAATGTCCCATGGCCATTAATCAGGCAGGGAGGGCTGGAGCTTGGCCCATACTAGGGACTAAAAGACATGATGCATCAGCCTCTGCCACATTCATTTTTACCATTCTTTTGAAAATCTGTCTCTTGTGAGTCTGCCAACTTTATGAAAGTGAAACACTAAATCACTGGAGTATCCCTTAAGTGAAGCGTATAATCTAATGCAAGTGCAACTTCAGTACTTGTGCACTAATGCAACACCCCATAAATATTTATATATTTATACAGTAGCTACATTATATTTTTAATGCATAGTTAGGCAGTAAGAATGTTAGTAACTTCCTAAAGTAAACTCTACATGAACCCAGAACTGTTAGGTCTATTTGGTTGGTTAAAGCTGCTAGGGGCATGTTTTCCTAAAATTACTGCTTTTATTGTTTTGTTTTTGGAGTTTGTTGGCTGGATTTTTCATTGTATTATTTCTATCACATCATATCTCATCTTATCTTGCAAAATATAACAACAAACAAGAGTTGCTTTTTTTTTTTTTATAAATGTCCAATAACAAAAAGAAGCGAGAAAAATAAAATGCAAACCTATTTATAATACTTAGTAGATCGAGTGCATGCACTGACAACAAGGGAGCGAGTGGGGAAAGAAGGGAGGGCGGGAGAAATCACTTCAGTCACCAACTGGTCCATCCATTTTATGGGCTACAGCGGCATTTTATGGGCTACAGCGGCAATGTCTGTCCTTCATAGTGGAGTGCATTAAAACCCTCAGCGCTCCCCCTCCATCATCACACAGCTCAATACCTCAAGACAAGCCACATGATGGTACACCACAACATTTACATACATCAGTCGCTAGCGCTGCAACCAATTTACCAAAGATACAGCATTCATGTGTACCGTTACGTAGCCCAGCAGAGGTCATTTTCAAGGTTATTTCAGTAATAAAAGAGCAATATGGTGATAATGGGGCTGACAGATTGTTGAATGACTATTTCAACAATACTGTAAGGATGAATTGTGAAGAGAACCTCAAGAGGTTAATAACTATAATGAACGTCCAGCAATTGTGCCCGACCTTCACACCAGGCAGCAGCACTCCCTCTGCAGCTCCTGACGTTTATTCATGAAATGAAGGCACTTCTCTTTCAAATGGGAACGGGACTTACTTCTCCCTCCAGTGAGGAATTCTCCCAGTAACCTTCCTGAAACAGCTGCATTGGTAATTCACTCTCTGCATCCTGAGAGTCCACACTCATGAAATTGATCCCACTGGGATTCCCCAGTGCTGTCGGGTGAGAAGGGAGTCAGTTTAAGATGTGAGCTTGAGGGCCCAGGGGAACCACTGATCACGTTGTTTATTTCCTGTGCAGCCCCACAGTTATGAAATGAATGAAAAAGCTGTACAATGAGAATGCGTAAAATGCGACAAGAGTAAACTTTAAATGGATCTATTTGTGCGTGTCAGAAAGTTAATCTGTCTTTAGGCTAACAACAAAGCCTGATTTCTCAGTGCTTTCATTATTTCTACAGTGTACACAAGCATTCAGTTCCCCTTTGTTGCTTTTAATATTTCAATCAATTTCATTAAATCCAATCAATATTGAGCAGGTTGTCAAGCTATCATTAAATAGCCATACTGTGCCAATTACATCTGCAATTCCATTTCACAAATCAGAGATTATATGGTCCAGTGAGCAAGGTTTGTTTCTCTCAGCAGGAAACACAGCAACAACATGCTTTATGACTGGCTGGTAAATCAGTGTGAGCTGTGAGCTTCCAGTCAAGATGCCAGAAGCCTAAAGTGCCATCATTTCACAGTCTCTGTGGATTTGTCTGAAGAGTGGTTGCATATACCTGCCCACTTTTCTCTCCATTAGGCTAATCAATACAAAATGGCTGCTGTATATATATTATCAAAAAGGTATAGCTAGTCTAGATAATTCCAACAGACATCGGCAAGGCTCAACATGTCTGAGATGATACATCACAGCAGAGCGAGCTAATGGGCCTGTAAGGGTGAGGATTGGTCCCAAATGACTCTCAAATTTTTAAATAGACCCACAAATTGGAAAGTGTAGGTGTTTTTTGCTTTCAATTAAATATTCAGAGCATGTGTAGATGAAAAAAAATAATAGTGGTCAAATCCCTTTAGCCTCTGTGGATATTAAATATATAATAATGGTTATCTGACAATTATTGCCCAGACATTGCATTGTATAAGTCTAGATAAGTATATAAAGGGTTCATCTAATGTGAAATCCTGTGTTTAATCTCGCTGTGCACTGGCTAAAACTGGTTCATCAGGAGAAAGTTAATCCTGTGTGTGTGTGTGGGTGTGTGTGTGTGTGTGGACTGCATTTGCATGTATGTGTGCCACTTGGTATGGAGTCCGTGGACTGTTACTGTGAGTTGTGCACAGAGAGGAGGGACGCAGGAGAGGAATAAAAAAAATAAAAAATAAACAGATCAAGAGGCACAGGGAGTGGATGCTCACCGTGAGGTGTTGATAGAGAAAACCACCTCAGAGTTTTCTCTGCATCAGCATGACACAGGGCCTTGATGACAATCCCTGTGTGTGCTCTCACAAACACCCACTCATGCTGGACGAGATTCAGGAGAGGTCGTGATCCGGGATTTGAATCTCTCCTGCAGCTTGTCCATGACGGTCTTGTGATGGGAGATTAAAATGATTTTTTTGGTCTGTGCATGTGTGTGGATATACCACAGTGACTGCACACTAAACACCTAAAAATGTTGCTGCTTGTAACAAACGGCGAAAAAGGAGGTTGTGTTTATTCGTTCGTTATACTCCTCTTAAATATTTCTGTCATAAAAAGTAAGCATTTAATTTAAAATCAAAGATTTTATGATCAATTGCAAGGGGTTATATACCAGATTAAGCAAAACAATGGCGTGAAAATTTGGTAAAACTGTCCAATATGTGTGAAAAATAAATGTTACTTTTGCTTTTAGTAATTTTCTTTTGTCCATGATCACCATGAGACAACTGTGCAGAAACTTAAGAATCAAGACATTATTTGCAAGGATGTTGCACAAAGTAGCAAACACAGAATTGAGGTCAGTGGGCTGTTTCCCATCATGCCTCTGTGTTTCCTCATTCTATACCTTCAATAATTCATCCATGTTCAGCTCATAGCACTTTCAGTGTCACAGCTTTCAACTGAGGAAGATCAGGACCTTTTTAAGCACAACAAACATCATTATTGCCTCACCCTTACAGAGTGCATTTCAGGGGATCCCTGCTATAAAAGACTGGGAAAAGAAGAAAGGTATAACACACACGTCCAAAACACTGCTGCGATGCGTTTACAAAAATTATCAGGAGGAGGCAGGACTGAGGCAGGCCAGCAGCCTCGCCTCCAGAAACCTTCTCTAAGCAATTAGAGTGTGTTTCATCCTCCGCCTGGCACCATATCAAACAACACATAGATGGAGTGGAGTTCACATGGAGTATTTAGAACTGTATCATAAGCAGCCACTGAATATTCAGCTTATATCTTATGTTACATGGTGAGTATTCCAGGCACAGTACGAGTATGAAATAAGTGATCTCTGGTAACGATCGCAGTGTTTCCCATAGGTGCTACTTGGTGCCACACAGGTAAACTGAGACCCGCCCAGGTAGATACAATCAAAATAAAATTTTCTTTCCAAACAACGGTGTATTTTTTTTACAGCACACACAGACCAGCTGCCTCCAGCCTCTCCCCCTCGTGAAGTTGCGTGCATGCATGACAGCGTCAACGTTGCACTTGCTCAGAGAGTCTATTGTTACGTTAGTAGTAGCATGTTGCTGGTAGTCTTGCAATAGGATTAAAGGATACTTCACCGATTAGCATTAAGCTTTGTATCAGTAGAAACCCGGTAGTATTTTCGAATGACCGTGCTTCCCTCTCTCATGTCCCCCTGAGACGAAAGATCTCTGTATTGAGTGTCTGGAAAAAAATCTCTTTGCGTCATCGGAGGCTTTTTTGGCCAGAAGCTATAGACTACAGCCAGTAGCAGCTAGTTCCACATGTTTTCAACCCGCCCATAGAGGGTGGGACCTCACTCCTAGAATTTCCAAATAGTGTCAGCCATCTTGGAGCTATAGCTAACAGGTGAGTAATTAATTTATACTTTAGTAAGCTAACCACGATGGCAGAAGGCAGTTTTGAAGATGATATAGCAGAAGGCTATTTTGAAGATCTGGTGCGCAAATCCGATGCTCGTGGCTACTTGTACAAGCTGCAATACAGCGAGAAACAGTTGCGGATGATGGCGGCCGGAGCAGCTGCTGCAGTAGAATGTAAAATGTTTGTCCGGCAAAGACTTTTTCAGCAGCAACCTTGCAATTATGTGCATTCAAACTACCACACATGTGTACCACCGGGATACATTGGTACAGATCGGAGAATATCCAGGAAACTTTATTACAGACGCAATACTCGACACACTACGCAAGCTTTGCCTTAGGCAGACCAGCACCTCAGCCTGCGGTGTCGCTTGATGCCGCTAGCCGGGGAAGGGGACATCAAAAGAGGTGTGCGAGAAAGCGGAAACGCGAAACGAGGGCAGGAGTTCGAGCTAGGTGGAAAGCTAACGCTAGCCAGACACCTGTCCCATCCATCCTCCATCCTTGCAAATGTCCGCTCATTAGACAACAAACTGGACTACATCCAACTTCAACGAAACTCCCAACGTGAGTTCAGAGACTGCTGTGTTTTTGTGGAAACATGGCTGTGGCGCCGTCAAATCCTGCCCCACACACCACCGCAAGTAAATTCTCAACCTCTGGGAAACACTGCGATCGCATGAATGCTTCACCATCCAGGGAATGTAAAATTAATCTCAAAATGTTGAAATACAAACACTTTTGTGAGTTCCTCTAACAAAATCTGACATGGATTGGTAGAAACAAAGGGTGAGCTAAATATACTATAGTGAAAACAGAAAACATAAGAAATTTCCATTCAGAAACATAACAGTATACTCAAAACTATTTCAAAAACTGGAATGCAGCAACTCTAATACTGTGACTGCAGGTTTTAAGCTTTAGATTTCACGGAGAATATTTGCTATAATTAGATTTTCTATTTAGAACAGGGAGAAATAAAGTAACAGTATTTTCTGAAATGCCCCACAACAAGAAGTCACTAACACATTTATTTTTAAAGCCACAATATATCGAATTAGTCCATTTCTGACCTTTGCACTACCTGTGATAGTATGCACAAAGTCTTATTTTTCAACAAACAAAAACGTATTCAATCCGAATAATTTAACATAAAAATTCACAAGAATTGCTACATACAGCTTTTAAATGTTTAAATCCTTTGTCAATGTTTCAATGTTTGTCGTTTAGTTACACAAGCTATTGACTTAAGTCGACTTCAGTAACCATAATGACACAAACGATATATTGTAGCTAATGGATACAGTGTTAATATCACACAACAGCTTATTGACTTGACCTGAAACTAAAACATTGCAGCATCTAATTACAGGAGCTAGCCATTTTTAAACAAATAGCGTAGAAAAACATATTTTTATGTAGTGACAATAAATCATATTTACCCCCTTGGCCATTTTTCTGTTTTATTTTTTATAACGTTGAATAACAGTGGAAGTAATTGTGATTTTTGGACACTAAATAACACAAACTAAACTTTAATATCAAAAGAAAAAAAACGAGAAAACCAAATAGCTAAATAATTTGCTCCACAGACACCGTTGGTAGTTGTCGTCTGTCTATCACGTGCAGCTGAGCCGACGGCCTGACCGTGAACACACCTCAGAGCAGCTGGCTTGTTTTACCACTGGTTTAAACGGTTCAGGACCTTATTATACAATACTGGCACAACTTCTGGGTTGCATCATTTGAGCAGATTAATTCCCCCCGCTCATTTACTATCTTCTTATGTCCCCTGATTGCTTGTGTTTTCTATACTACGTCATAGGATTTTCCACAAAGCCTCTGCTGTGTCCCTGCGTACACACCTCAGCAGGGAATGCATATGAACTGCACTGTCTTTAGTAAACACAAGCATTTTGCTCCACCAAAATCCGTGCGTTTTGCAAATGGGATTGAACTATATAATAACTTTGGGCTCTGGCAGAACTTCTGCCTGTATTGTTCTCATAACCTAGCAACAAACCAACTGCTGATTTTAAAGACTGTGAAGTGTTAAAGTTAGTAACTGCGACACCATACGCACACATGCAGAACAAAACAGTCTCTTTGTTTTGTCATTTTGTAATCTCTTTGTCTACCTGGCATTCTAACTTCCATAAAACTGATGTCTGCCTTATATTCTACAGTGGCCTGTTTAAATCACAGATGATACTGTACATGTGCTCTCCCCAAATCTGCCCTGAAATTATTGTCTGTATCTATAAAACCATCTGCCTGCTTGCATAAGAGGACAGGTGGCCTGCTTAGGACTGTACAACCAAAGGCACACACACACACACACACACACACACACACACACACACACACACACACACACACACACACACACACACACACACACACACACACACACACACACACACACACACACACACACACACACACACACACACACACACACACACACACACACACACACACACACACACACACACACACACACACACACACACACACAAAAATAAGGAAGGTAAGCAGGATATTGCTTGATAACAATATTGATTCTTTAGAAACTATAAAAGAAGTCAGAACTACAGCACTATAAGATAGGGCTGCCTGCAACTATTCTTTTTTTCTTTATCAATCAATCTGCCAAACACTTAATTCCATAAAACACCAAAAAAACAGTGAAAATGCCCATCACAATCTACTATCATTTAAGACCAAGAAAAACAGCAGCAAATTCTCACATTTGAGAACCTGGAACCACCAACTGTTAGGCACTTTTGCTTGAAAAAAGTACTTTTCTTTTTTTAAGATTATTATTTGGGCTTTTCCACCTTTATTTGATAGGACAACTAGGTGAGAAAGGGGAGAGAGAGGGGGAAGACATGCAGGAAATCGTCACAGGTCAGATTCGAAACCCTGGACCTCTGCGTCGAGGCATAAACCTCTCAGTACATGTGCACCTGCTCTACCACTGAGTCAACCCGGCCACGAAAAAAGTACTTCTGATGATTAATCGATTATCAAAATTGTGGCAGATTCATTTTTGTTTAAATCGACTAATCGATTAATCGTTACAGCTTTAGAATAATAGACGTAGAAGCATGAATAAAGCTTTGCTTAAGACTGAAGTATTCAATTGTAGAACTGGTTTACATTTAAATCTCAATACGCTTAAAGAAAATACTTTCTAGCAAATGTTGAGTGTTCAGTGTATCAATAAGTTTCAACAACAATTGTTCTGCCAAAGAAGATTTGAAATTCACTCAAATCCTGGAAAGTAATCAGATGGTTGTGAGTCATCTTTGTCCAAATGGAGCTGTATTTCTAATTTTTACCAACTGAGTGATATTTTTTTATCAAGGCAGCAAGAAAAGAAACATTTATACCCTCATCTTATATTTTCTTTCATAATCAGTCCCTTTTTTTTTTTTTACTACGTTTTCTCACCTGCAGTTTAGAAGAGAGCTGGCTTGGCTCCAGCAATGCTTGAAAAGCTTTTCACCTCTTGTGACCAGAACACAAAGCTACATTCGCCCCCTTTGCCTTCAATTTAATGGTGCACTTAGCAATCACTGAAATATTGAGTGGGCCTAGGGCCTGTAGTCCAATCTTAATCTGATGTCATGTTGTGCTATGCGTTTCCTGTTTGTACCTGCACTGAAATCCAAGAAGTGGTTCACTCTGTCATATATAATGTTTAAACTATAAAGAAAAGAAAGAATTACTGCATGGAACACAATTCAAATGATCATAAACATTCCAAATGAACTATTATGGATTCATGTGGTCCGTCTATTTTGTGCAATAAGGTCATGGTAGAAGAAGAAAAGCTTCTTGTCAGTGTAAAAAACCCTAAGTGTAATAAGTCATTCAGCTTGTTTACACACTTCAAACCAGCAAAGAAACATGAGCTACAGCAGATAAGCTAACACCCTCTTCAGCAGGGCATCCCTCACTCATGAACTTTCTAGCTGCTCAGCTCAGCATCCTCTCATCAGGAGCCAGGGGATAGACCCTTTCATCCTCCTCAGACCGGTAGCCTACCTCAAAAAAAAGAGCTCATTGATCCCCATAAGCCAGTGTCAGCATGAAAACAAGAAGTTTCGCCACCATTTTTCTAAATTTAGACAGTCAGCACATTAATAATTAACACAAAGTATTAAATAATCACTATAGTGTTCTCTAAAGAGCCTCTCTTAGGGTTTAGAATCAATACTGGACCGCAGCAGTGAAATCAAGCTGGAATGGAAGACAGATTGATGTCTTGATAAGTAGTTATTTATAGATTTTAAGGATTTGCTCCAATGTGTAGAGACCAATTATCTTTCTTTCACTGTACAGTTTGATCCATAATCTGGTTATTGTCAGTTCAAAACGCAAAGATTTTGAACTGGATGTCTCTTATTGCTTTTTCAACCTGCTGAATCTGACCGCTTGAACTCTTACTTATTTTTTGGATTACTGTCAAAGCCTAAGTGCAGCTACTCTTGGACCTTACCCTTTAGCACAAACTATTCTGCATCCTCCTGAATAGATTTGAACAGTTTGTATCTTTCCTTACAGCACATGCACAATAGAATGCAATCACTGCTTATACTAGCCCACTTGTAAGGCTGAGAATGTTTAAGCAGATCCCTGAGAGCTGACACGACTGCTAATACAGACAAGTTCAAGTGATACTAAAACAACCTTTTCAAGATCTGCAATTCCTCGTTTGTGAAGTCTGTCAAGTAGGCTATGTGCAGCATTTACGGCAACCATTAGCTATAACATACATGGTTTAAATTAAAAAATGATTTTATAAATGTAGTCATTTTTAAGGTGTTACTTATTAATATTAACGTCCATTGGATCTATGTAGCCTCCAGCTTAACAAATAATGACCTAGATGAATAGTGGATAAAATATCAGAGCGCACAATGTCCATAAACAGGCTTCATACCAAGAGGAGGCAGCAATAAGACCTCCAACTCTGCGTCACACTTACAGCAAGTAGAGGGTCCGATACCTCGGAGTACCATTTAACATCAAAAACTATTTAACTAGAGAAGAAAAGTCAACACACATCACACTCAGCTCAAAGAAATAACGGACGCGAAATAATCACATGAGTGACCAACCTTTCTGCTGCTTGAAGGACTGGATGGAGCCCGAGTGGTGCACCATTGCGACGTTCAGTTGGTTTCCAGCGTTAATTGAATTCCGTATTACGAAAAGAAAAACTGCAGAATACATGGGAAACTATGGTGGGGTTGCGTGGGTGTTCTCGCAGCTCCCATACTGCCAAACGATCTCACGAGCGATGCGCAAACCCCAGCAACACCTGTCTAAGCTCCGCATGCTCCCCCCCCCCCCCCGCTCCCAACCACCATCCACGTCTGTTGTCATGGTGACGTGCGGTAGGGGAGATCCTGAGATGGACACGTCCCCCTCTGTCCTGATTTACTGACTCCAAATAAGCTGCGGGAAATTGCCAGGGGCAGCAGATCTCAAATGGACCGACAAGGACAGGTATTGATTCGGTCATCAATCATCCTCTTCCTCTTATTGCCCGTGCAGAAAGCTGCTTCTACCCTATGGCATCACGTAGTCTAATGAACTATCAACGAGGAAGAAAACAGTTCGGCTACAGAGCTAACTAAAAAATATAAAATATATTTATCCAAACACCTCGCTCCCTCTGCAGAGCAGCCATCTGACATACATCTCTCAACTAACAGGCAGCAATGGAAGAGATAACTCTCAGAGTCAGAGTCAGTGGTTGAAAACAATTGGAAGGATAATGCAATGGCACCTTCACATTTCAGACACTACACTAACTTTTTTTTTTTTAATAAAAAAAAAAGCCTTTTTATATACTATGCATTATTGCAACAATAACAAATCAAAAGGATTTCACATGCACAAGGGCCGTCAGATTTTCACAAACTTCAACATAAAACACAGATTACAATATCTAGTGTTGTTAACTGTAACTTTATGCAGAAGAAAAAGACCAAAACATCATTAAAGGGGATATGGACCATTTGACGTTTTCAAGGCTGGACCATTTGCTTTGGCAGGCATTAAAGACAGTGAGGCTGTGAGAAAAAACTCAAAACAATCAATAATATAGCTTTAAGTTCACAGCTCAGCTGTGCTGACACACTGCTGCTGAAGTGGCAGAGGGGATCCCTCTTAAGGAACAAATGTTATAAGCTACAATATCAGTCATAAAAACTGAGCAGGGTGATACAAATGGCTACGGTAGTAAAAAGAAGAGCTCTCTGCGCTTCTGCAGACCACAACAATCTGGTGCAACCAAGGCAGGACACAACAGTATAAAATAAAAAAAAAATGTGCTTCCTAAGGTGCGTAACAGTGACTAACGTTTCGATGTAAGGTTACATCTTCATCAGAGTCCTTCTGTAGTATAGTTTGATAGTCTAATGTTAAAACTGGTAATGTAATGCTAGCTTTATTGCACAACATAGGGACTCAGCTAAAATGATGAAGAAATTGTAATTGGTTATTGAGAGTTTTTGTAGGTTATAGATGTGGGACAGTACATGTATACAATCATATATTTAGTTTCATAAAAAAAAAAAAAAACTTAAGATATTTCTCTGCTATACCACTCTGCCTTTCTTTCTCTTATCAGCTTGTTTTCATTTGTGGTTTCTTTCTTTATTTTAGTGATGTTAACTCTAGTGACCTGATGTGTCTCCGTTATCCCCTTCACATCACTGTTGTTTTCACAGCTTTTAACATTTATCAACAGTGGGCATTTTATTATTAATCACACAGTCAATGTATGTGGTATCTAAACCTGCACCTAGTGAGAATATGTAGTCAAAACAACGAGTGTTTCCTTATCACTTTGCCTTAGGTCTTCAATTGCACAGTATGAACCAAACAGAGATCTTATCGTGGTTTATCTGCAAGGTCACTGGTCTTATCTCTATGTCAACCACACAGAGTTACAGACCAGCAGGCCTCCAATTATGATCTGAAACCCATGAGGGGAAAAGCCCTGTGTTGTTTATGAGCAGACACTGAAGTGACTGCTGTGACCTAGTCAGTCTTCAAAGGGTCACAATAACACAAGTTGCAGATTGGTCTGTGGTCCTACTTTTGTGTGTCAATCTCTGTCTGCGCTGGTATTCTGGGGAGTAGTCTGGCATCTGTCATAGATGCAAATACCATCTGCTTTCTTGCAGCTCAGCACGCCTCTACTCCTCCTACTGGTGTGATGTTTATTGAGGACTGGTGGCAGGGCTGTGCGTGCCAACCCCTATAATATGTCATTGAACTACCAGGCAAATGCATTTTTTCCACTGGGTCTATAAATAAATAAGTAAGCAGCTCTTATACGGTCAGTCCCATTTAAAATGTTATCTCTTCCATTCCTGCCTGTTAGTTGAGAGATGTAGGTCAGATGGCTGCTCTGCAGAGGGAGAAAGGTGTTTGGATAAATAAAATACTGCCACCTTGTGCTTAAAAAGATGAGCTGTCAGCACTCAGCTCCGACTTAGAACCACAAAGGGTTTTTGCATTATTCACCTCAGCCATGCATGTAAATTAACAATCATGAACTACTTTTGGCAAGATTCAGGTCTTGCAGACTCCAAACAAAATGCCCCAAATCTGTGTTACATGAAGGGAGAGATATTTAATCACATTCAGAAACAATCAAAGCTGTACCTTTCCAAGTATTCAACAGATTTCTCGTTGCATAGAAAGGTTCTGTGTTCAAAGAATCAAAGAAGTCCCCACTTGCTCAAGAGGCTCCTGAATGACAAAGACCTCAAACGTCTACATCTACACATACAACTGAATCACTGATGTCTTGCTCTGAGGCTTCGCAGCTGAGGGATCTGCTGATGAAGTTATTTCAAAAGTTCAGAGCAAACAGTTTAACTTAGGGTCTAAACTGCAACATAATATTTTCATGATCAATTATTATGTCAATTATGCTTTTGATTAATCAATAAATGATCTAGTCTATAATATTTCAGGAAATAATTCAAAATTCCAATCGTCCAAGTTGACGTCTTTCAACTGCTTGTTTTGTCTGACAAAAAGTTTAAAACTAAAAAGATATTTAATGTACAGTGGTACAACTGTGGTCCAACAACAGCAGTGGATCCTCACATTTGAGAAGCTGGAACCAGAAAATATTTGTGTTTGGTGCTTGATAAATGGCTTTAATGAGAAATTGAGGGTCAAAACTTTTGCCAATTTCATTTAACTAATTGACTAATAGATCAAGGGCAGACTGTGCATGGTCCATATTCATTAAGGAATTAGCTTAAATTCTCAGTATTAACATCATACTTTATATACACATTAAGTGCACGGAAATTTTCCCAGCAAGTATGGGCAGATCTCAGATGGATGTAATGCATTTAAAAAGCTTTAGTCACAAGTGCTTCTGGCAAACTTACAGGAGAGTTGGTCGCTGTCTGTCTCTGTGTCTCCAGAGTAGCAACTGTTGGCCCAAGAGGAGCTCCAGGACACTGAATGGCTGATGGGATTGGTTGGAACATGCTTGTTGGCGCCAGAGGAGCTGGAGGCCCGACTCTCCAGCAGGGGCAGGAACATACAGTTGTCCTGAAGACATGATCCTATTAAACGTACACAAAGTGATCAAAGTGTGAGTATAAGTACTGATATCATATTATTAAAGAATATTTATCATTTCTTTTATCTTGAATGTCACATACTCAAACCATGATGCCAGTTTCTTAGGTTATCAGAGGGAAAATGGAATAGCTTCAATGTTCAGATCAGTAAAATTTGAAGGTGATCACAGCAGTCCAGCTCCTTACTTAGCCCGCTCGCGTTACTGCCCTCATACATTTTTAAACGCATCTTTAAAATTCTTTTTTACACTCTGATACTTGAAACTAATGGGGAACAATAAGGCCTCTGGCTTTCCAAAACCAACTGCGTGTAACTCATCTCATCGGGTTAGATTTTTTATTAAAACCAGTTAACAGTTAAACTGACAGAAATGTGATGAAAAATATAGGCTAACTAGACACCTAATCTTAATAAATTAAACTGTTTAGGGCACATTTGATTGATTTCTGGAAAAAAAACAATGTAATCAAGCAAAACAATAATTTTGCACATTACGTTTTGCAAGTAAACTCTTATTTTGTCTTGTGTTCTGAATGAAAAACAGGAAAAGAATTAAGGGAAATTTCACAGTATCAAGGTCTTTTCACTGTTGATCTATTTAACTGTTTTTTTAAAGTCAATAAATGCAGCATCTTTCCAAAAGTCAATGAGTAATCGTGCTAAATACTCAAGATTTCAATACTGACCAAAATAATTGTGATTATGGGATTATTTCCATAATCCATAATCGAGCTGCCCTACCATGGAGTTTGTTTTCCAGCATTACTAGCTGAAAATCTCGACTCATTTTTGTTTCTTATTTAACAAAAGTAAAATAATGATAATTGGGATAGATTTTAACAAATGCAGTACATTTTGAGCTCATTTCCATACACGACAAACTGTCAACCAACACAATATTATAGGCTAAATGCACCTCTAACAATGTGAAGGAAGGAGAATCAGCACAATGAGAAGAAAAATGGCTTTATGCACATTATACATTTTTGCATATAGCCACTGAGCCTGTAATGACTTTATTACATAATGTGGAGGCTACTTTGAAACCTAAACAGGTCACTGCCTTGCTTAACCAAGTTAGCATACAATAATGCATTTTAATTTGTTTCTAATGGCAAAATAACATCTACAGTCAGAGATTTTCATGTGTGCTTATGTGGGCTCCCTCCCTCATGTGTGCATTAGGCTTCATTATGACCAACAGGAAAGGCCGAAGGGCTGCACTAAGAGTCCACACAACATGACTCAGAGACATTCAGAGGTACTTTACATCTCAGAAGTTATTCTCCACAGGTTTTAACAGCGACATCTCCCTTCAGCATCTCTTCTCAAATGAGCCCACGAGAAAACAACACAACACATGGCTGACAGACATGCTGGTGTGTGCAGTACATTATTGAATACTAAATTTTAAAGATGTATGGTTTACTTTGTTACAGCAACAGCAATTATTACCAAAGGGCTATGTAACTTAAGCCTGCAAGAATAGATAGTGTTACAAATGAAACAATAGGTTTGTGTGAAAGTAGAGTTTAACCTCCCTGCAGGCTTCACTGACATACACCATTAACAGAGATTACTGCAGATCTAACACACCCTACCTAAACAACTGAATAGTGACTACTTGGAAATGTAGCAGTCTAGGTTACCAGAGCTCTGGACAACTGGTCAGGAGAAATTACCCTCCCCAAAAAGTGCTTTGTCCATTACAGCTGTGTAGTCTAAGTGCAGTAATATAGTGTCCTGAGGATTTCAAAGACTCTAGGTAGATCGATTGATGAGCCAGTACTTCCTGGCACATTGATTATTTATTTAAACTAATACATTTCAAAGTCCGGGTCACTTATTTCCTCTCTCAAGTAATCATGAATGTATGATGGGATGTTGAGAAAAGTGTGATGCCATTAACCACGTACAGGTACAACCTATCCAAGCATATACAATTGGCACCACAGCCAGACTGTCTGGCGAATACAATTACCACGACTAAATTGAAACTTTGCAGTTAAGGGCCACGTACACATCTTGGGCTTATTGATAAACTTAGAAGATGGAATAACAGAAGCCAACACCAACACTTTGCAATATGGAAATGTCAACAGCTGATGAGAAAATGTATTTATTTTGAGTGCAGCCAGGTAGACATCTTCTCCAGCAACTTGTTAATTGAATAAAAAGGAGCATCAGTGTTTATCAACTTAATACATAAGCTAGAGGGGGTGTATATCCAGTCTGCAGAGCATTTATGCTGCCATTTTCCATTACATGATGGCTACTCCAACCTGGTCTGTGTGCCTTACATCACTTAAACAGCTTACATTGATCAGCAGTGATCATTTAAGGCCACATAAATGTCTCCATAAAATCACAACACTCTTGTCTCCTAATCCAATGTGCGCAGATAAAATGTTGGCTTCTTTCAGGTGAAATAAATGTTGAGATATGCCAAACTGCAATAAGAAGCAAAAAACACAATTCTAAACAATGGCCATCATTGTAAAAACAGCATGCAAAATTTGACGATTCCAAAAAAAGATCTTGTGGTTGCTACTTGCTAGAGACTATATTTTCTGCAGCTAGAAAATTTAAGTGAATATTGTTTTCCTAAATAAGTATCTAATGTACACAAAACTTATTTTAAGTTTCTCTGTCTAAAGTGAAAAGGTAGACAGAGAAAGACAATTTCAAAAATCTACAAATTAGTTTTTAAAATAAGATTTTCTCAATTTTCTTCACACAAAACTCTTCTATTAGTCCACGGGGATGCACTCTTTTTGAAACAATTTCTTTGAGATCTCTGCTTTATGTGCACTAGTCACTGAGGATTGACCCGAAAACATGGGGTAACTGATGGGGCACAAACTGAAGGATCAAAACCAGCTTCAACGCTTGATGATTATATGATGGTAACACTTGACCCAGCTTCCAGCAGAGTCACCACGTCACAATTTGCTCCCTCTCAGAGTCTCTGCGCAACACTGAACATTACCCACATGGCTCAGCACAGATGAAAACACTGTCCCATTAGCTATCAGGACATAACCACAGTTTTTGCCATTTTCATCTTTGCCTGGGGCAGTGGTGATTTAGAAGAGCTAATAAAAGCCCCGGCATTCATGCATTAGAGAGCTCATTAAACTGAATGTCGCTGGACATGTTTGCTAGATTTCCCTAGAAAACATTCACGCTCTCATTTCTCCAGTCTGTGACTGAGATGTTTCAGCACAAGATTACAATGTTCTTTCCTGACATGTCAATGGTAAAATGAACGCCACACACCAAAGAATTGCGATGTAAATTTTATTTTAATTAATGACTAGGCCTACTTAATCTATTTCTCATTCATGGAAAATGTCACAAAAGGAGCGCCCATGTGACACTTCATAAATAAATTAATCCTAAAAGGATCAGTTGTCATCAAGTAGATTAACAGTTTCACACTGTTACTGAACTCTTCTGCATTCATCACTTATACATGTAGCTTTTACATTATAATTAATATAACTATAATGGACAACTGCTAAGCAAAAGTGTGCGTTTCCTCCAAGTATGTTAAATTAGAGTACAGATATGTTTTTTTTAAGTTGCAGAACAGAGTGTGTGCCACAGAGACAAAATGTGCATTGAATAAACATGTTAAAAGAGGTTCAACAGCTTATTAAAATATTGTTTTGTTTTTTTAACATATTGACTGCTCAGACACTTAATAACAAATTACAAATAAACAAGCATGGGGTAAATAGCATAGTAAGTCTTTACAGATAACATATCAAATTCTGTATTCAGTAGTTCTTGGTTAATTTTAGTTGTATAGCAAGCTGCAGTTTTACTCGTTTCCTTGGTTAACTACCTCAGTGTGCCTCATTCAGAAATGAGTCAAACCTACCTGAGGAGCTGCCAAGAGCTTGTGACACCTTGATTTCCATTGCATATACCTGCGCCTTCAGTACAAATCCCCCATCAATACGTTTCTGAGTGACAACTTGTATAACTACAAAAAGCTGTGCAATCTCATGAACCTGCCATTCCCACAGTGCAGCACTTTGAGCTGTGAAGTAGCCCGAGCTGTGAAGTAGCCCGGGCGGTGCAGCGAGGATGGATGGGTGGAGTTTAAAGTGTTGTCGGGGTATCCGGGTACAACATTAAAACTCTCAGGTTATTGATTGTGGAGTATCGATTGGACGGAACTGCTGTATGGCGAATCACTCACCTCACATGGAGCTTTTTTCTATAGTCTAAGCTTGATAACAAATTATAACTAGGAGAGAACCACTCTCTGTAGGTTTTACTTCAATTTGATGGCTGGCACAATCTGCTAACGTTATGTAGGTTAATTACACTTGGCCTATAGAATCGGTTAGTTTACTTATTTTTGTATTGTAGGCTAATGTTATCGTCTGGATGGCCCACATGAACTTTTCTTGCCATGTCCCGTTTACCTTTAATCTAGCCCATTAATAGAGTAACGTTATAGGAATCACATCTCTTTAACCGTCCCTCTGCATTTATTGTGCTAGTCGTGAGTGAGTTGGGGAGTTGCAGTCATAGAAATATGATTGCAGTAGTAATGGGTCGGGTTTATCTCTTAATACATCCATGGTGTATTATATTATTATTGTTACCATGGTAAATTTTTACACTCGATTTGTCCTTCGCCATAGGGTGGTGGTGTTGGACCAGCAATCAGAGGACCAGTTTGTAGTAGCCATTAGCCCCACCCATCCCTTGTTACACTGAGCTACGTTCAAAATCTTACAATGAACACATTGTAACGCAATGAGGTTGCCTAAAGTGTGGCTACTACTAATTACGATTCATCAAGTATAAAATACAGTAGCCTCGTAGTGTTTTGATTGCTGACATGAAAAGTTAACGCTAGGTTTTGTGCATTTTGCTGCGTCTGAAATTCCATACTAATCTTCAAGGTCTTTTCACACCGCCGCGCGGCAACCGCCAGCGTTTCCCAAAAAAGCAATGCGTTTTTAAAATCGGTTCCTTTCATAAGGTCGTTACAGTTAGAGGTTCAGCACGGTAAACTCTGGGCGGCACAGCAAAATCTGCGAGCGTTTACGCTGGCCTCAACCGCTTTATACCCCACCGCCGTGATCCAAACCGCTTCGGCGCTTCCCCCTTTGCCGCCTTCCCCTCATTGAAATGACTAGCTAGCTAGAGGCGGCGAGTTACCGCGCGGCGGTGTGAAAGCCTCTTTACGTTATTGAACATACCCTGGCATATTAGTCAGACAGTTGAACTCGGACCAAAACAAACTTAGAGGGATAAATATTTGTCTTTGACGTCTGACTTTCAAACAGATATTTTCCAAATGTCGACGCGATTAAACAAGAGGTGTAAGGAGACATACTTTATTAGGTGGCTTGGAGAGTAACAGGGCTTGTATTAGCCTAAGCTAACTGTTAGCTAGAATGCTAACGTTACTGTAAGCTAACAGAAGCCGTTAGCTAACTGACGTTAACGGTAACGGTATGACAGGCAACCAAACAGCCGCTGGGAGTAAAAGCTGCTGCCTCTGTTGCCTATCTTATCAGCCCACCAATTTTAAACTGGCTTTCCAACTAGTTAGGTAGCTAGCTAGCTAGTTAGCTAGAGTAAACCGATACACTGATTCTTCGTTGCCTTTTACTGCCTGGACTAACAACTCCAGTATGGGGATGTGCTTACCGTGCCTTGGTGGAGCAGCGGACGACGTTGTTGTCACTCCAGATCCAGTAGGTTTATTTACTAAAACTTTTATTACCAGCTGTGTCACTAGCTTGCTACATATGTCACAATGTCGCACGTGGATTGCAACAATAATATATGAATTGACGCAAATTAATTTAATTTAACGCTGTGTGAATGTGATTAACGTGAATCATCTGTAGTACTGTCGGACACCAATAGGCCCTACTAGGTCATGTTCAGAAGGCGTTGACTGTGTTTAGCCTTTGTAAACACTAGCATGTAAAGTATGCTCCCAGGCCCAAACAGTTACGTTAACTAGCTAGCTAGCTCTATATTAAGAAAAGACTGCCTGCTTACAGTTGGAGCTTAGAAGTTTCCTATGGGTATTTTTTCAGGACACAAGGAGACGACAATTAGCTGAGGCCGCTGAGAAGAGACAAAAAGAGGTAAGTTAACTTATAAGTGGTTGCGTGTGTTTGTTTGTGTATAAATGTATAAGACAGTAATACACTTCGTTGGAAAATTATTAGGTACATCTAGTTAAAGTAACTGTTTTGCAATAAATTATATCATCATGTAGCATAGCTATGTGGATTTATTGTGGGTTTCATTTCGCTTTACATTTCAACAGCAAAACCCCACAGACATAGATATGATGTACTGTAGGTTTGTTTAGACTGCATTGGTTTTAGCTAGATGTACCTTATAATCTGGTAACTGAATCTAGCATTACTTTATAGCCTTCTATTACATATATACACCCCATTCAAGGTATATGCAAATTTTTTATTATACAGAAAAGCCACTTGCAAACCCGTAAGAGCCATGCTAAAGTTGTATCAAGGTAAGTTCATGTACTAGAATGAAAACCTTTCTTGGCCAAGTGAATCTTTTGGATTGGCTGATATCCCACATTTCTGCTCCAAATCACTGTTTTCTCCCTGACACTGACATTCACACTTTGATTACTGCAGATGAAAGCACTGAGCCCTAACCCACAGTCACATTTCAGTTAGCTGCTCCCTTCATTTGTCTGCATTGCCTTATTTGGCAGCTGAATGCCCCCTTGCCAGTTGTGATTGAACATGCCTTGTGCTTTTTGAAAAGGAAAATGTGTGGAAAATTATTGATTAAAATGCTTTTAAAAAAACATGCACTTTTTTAAGAATGTATATATCTTATAAGATATCAACAAGATTAAATTATTTTTTAAATGAAGCTATCGTCTGTTAGTGCTTGATCATATTCCACTCTCTTTTTCAGACAACATACAGGGGTGTTAAAAATCCAGAAGCTGTCGAGAGGAAAAAGAAAAAACGTGAAGAGATTGAAAACCAGGCGATGACAACCTCTGTGTCTGGTGGTGGGGGCGGCGGGTTGAAGGTTAGTTTTGTGTTTATCCTCAAGCGGTGTGATTTCTAGAACAACAAGATGATCAACAGGAGATTGTTTTGATGATTTTCCCTTCTTTCTTCTCTAGTGGCAAGTTGGCTGAAAATCAAGATGAAGACTTGACTCTGAAGTCCAAAACAACATCAAATAGATGACAAGATGACTTGAAAGATGTTTGAACTGCTGTCCAGTTTTTGAATTTTTGTGTGTGGCTATTTTATAATGTTCTGAGACAAACAGCTACAGTTGTCATGGTTTCTGCAAAGCAGTCTGAAGTGATCACAGACAGAACAGCTGGACTTACCCCCTGGTTGCCAAGTTATACACGCCAGTTTTGACCTTTTGGACAAGTTAGAGATGACACAGACATGTGCAAGCAAATACAGTTGCTACTGTAGTAGTTTTCTTTGACAATTGATAATACAGCCTTACAGTGAACAGCATTAGATAACACAAAATAATATGATTATAAAGTCCAGCAGTATCTCGACTATTGTCATATTAAGACAAAGCTGTCCAACACTTTTCAGCTTTTTCGCTACATTGCTTTTGGTTCTCATTGTGGAGAATCTGTAAATACACATTGACCGCATTACTTTTTGTATGACTTTTTCAAAAATCTGTTATGCAAATGACAAATTTCACAAGTAAAACCGAGTTATGTTTACATCAATTTAAGTGTGCTTTTTGTAGGATTAGTATACAGTCAAAAAGCATCCATTTAACACTCATTTCACCTTATTTAGGGCTCTATTTATTGGCAAGACTCATGCAAACAGTGCTATAACTTGTTGATTTGTACTAAACTTGTAATGTGCTTTGCCTGTCCCTGGGCTGTTTTCATGACCAGTGCAGTGCACATGTCACATGGGAGTCCCTTGTTGTTGAGGAAGGTAATGCCAGGTATTGAGTTTTTGACATTGCATAGAGAATATATTTGACAACAAAGTCTGTACTCATGCAATGTCATATAGTCACTAAATTAGTGATTCTGTAAGGAAGTACATACTACATACTTGACAAAATATACAGCAGCTACAGATTACTGCTGAATAATATATGACACTAAAACATTCTCCAACCTGTAAAAATGAAAAGGATGTGCACTAGGAAACGTCGTTAATGAATGTGAACAAGGCCTATTGCACTAGTCTTTGCCATTACTCCTTTTAAAAAAGCCCTTTTAGTTTTTTTCTCTGCACAATTTGAGTTTGTTGCATTGAATTACAATGTATGCAAAACACTGATGTGATGCCTGCTTAATTTAAATTGTGTGAAATGTGTTTGTGAATTGCCGTAATACAAACAGAAGCTTTTGTTAGATATCTCTTTGCACAATTTTTCAACATTTGGTGAATAGCCAACATGCTCGCTCACTATGTTGGGAGAGATTCATGTCAACTAAAATGGAAACAGGAAAAAAACTGAAGGAAAAGAACAAGTGAAGTGTGTACTGTACGTAGTGAAGTGTTTACTTTGACTTGCTTAATTGAGTGCATTTTTAAGCCTTCACTTGATCCTTAGATGCTTCTGGAACTCTCTGCATTTTGTAGAACAGGAAATTTGCCAATGTTATTTGCTACAATAAATCACATTTCTGCTACTTTTGTGTGGATTTCATGACAATTACAGTAGAAAGATGATTCAAGTTCAGATAAGAGAAGATTTGGTTAAAATGATCAGTGGTATTTGCTAAGAACAGAACTTCCCTTAGTTGCAGTTGATCTGTTAAACATTTACCAAGTATTATTCCAGACTTGCATATATATATAAAAAGCATACTCCTCCCAAAAGTTTTGATTTTGAGTCAGAAAAGTTACCCAGTCCTACTGAAAATAATTACAGACTAAGTAGATATTTAGAATTATGAAGATTAAAGTTTTGAGAATTTATTGAAAATTTACATCTGTAACAGAAATTGGACGGTTGTGCTTCACAGACAAGCCTGTTTGCATAGCTAGTGTTCTTGATCCAACGCGCTTATAATCTTTCCAGGGGAAAAGTTCCACAAATTAATACATTGAATGATAATGTCATGAATCTATAATATGTAAGAAACTAAACCAAGATTATCAAGCCTCAATGGTGGCACTACCTCTAGGGGTCAGTAACATGCAACACATTGAAGAACTGCAGAGCCTCGTATGAGTAAATCTACTGTATTACTATCAATCATAAATCAATGAACTAAATACTGCATCTTGTAGAGGTGATTGTCCATTTTCTTACAATAGCAATTATATAAAACAGGAGTTTTCCAAATAATGAGTAATTATTAAAATGATAATAGTATAAAAATGCATTTCATAGAATAGTTATTTAACATGTAAACAGTCTAAGCATTGCTTTCATTTCTTAGCCTAATAAAAAAAAAAATACATCATACATCAAGAGAAAGCCATAACATTTTAAGACCAATATTTGGTTTCTAGTGGAGGTTTGGCAGTTTTACAAAAATACTATAGAAGTATATATATAAAAGTTTCCACTTATTCTTCTCTTGTCATAGTTAAAGTTGAAATTGCAACTTGAGGTGCCGAATATATAGCCACTTGTGTATTAATTGTACTATAAGGCAATTAGGATTAAGTTAACAGCCAAATGGCAAATTAAAAAAGGGAGGAAAACAATACATTGCCTTTGTGGAAAATGTTGACTTGCTTTCTACTATCACATACACCAGTTTGCCCAGGAAGACTAGCTTCTTAAGGACCCTGAAACCGCCACCACTTACTTAATTTCATTCAGAAAACAATTTTAACATGTAGAAATACAGCCAGGTAGGCCTAATCAACTAAATTGTAATTCAATTATATTCTAATGATTAACACATTATTCAGTTCTGTAAAACTAAATGAAGCACATTGTTAAGGCCTACCGGTGTGATTCCAAGCTTAATCTGCTCACAAACATTTTATTGTGTCTGTAGCCATAATATGTATAAGAACAGGGATATGATATATAGTCACGTCCAATAGCGAGTTAACAATGTAAAGAGTCATCCTCTGTGTAGTTTTATGAATGGCAGGTTTCAGTCACGTCTTCACTTTTTGCTGCGGTAGTGGGCCGCCACCACCAGGTAGCTGTCAGGGGTGAGGTCCTTGATGTTGGGGGACTTGCTGCAGATGGGTGACGTCTTACCCTCCACCCGGGAGATTTGGAGCATACGACATGGGTCGTGTTTCAGCAGGTAGCTCTCAAAGGTCTCCCAGCCTCCACCAACGCGCACCATCACATGCTTGTTGTGCAGCATCTGCAGAAAAAAATAGGATTATAGGGTCACTTCTGATGTCGGCATTTCAAAGGAGAGCTTTGACGTGGTTGTTGCTGAGCCCTTCCTTCTATAAGACTAATGTCAATTTACTGATTGAGGCTTTGGTTCTCAGGCAGAAGTTCAATGAACAGTTAAGCATGGCTTGGAGGTCAAAGATTGTTGATTGATGTTGGAGCCCCCAGACTGGTTGATGTCCAGCCTAATGTTGAGCAGGCTACAGACAAACCGAATGATTGATTCATCTCACAATGATGTAAGGAATTACATAACAACATAAAAAGACTAAGGAAGAACAGCCAGGCTGTGATACTACTTTGCCACAGCAATGCTTTGAACTAAATGTACACAATAAAAATGCTAACAAGCTAATGTAATCAGGTATAGTGTTTGCCATGTTCACCATCTAAATTTAACACGCTAACATTTGCTAACTAACATCAAACACAGCTGAGGCTGATAGGAATGTCATTAGTATTGCAGATATTTGGTCATAAACCAAAGTTTTGGACACACATGTTTTATTGGCACTAAAGGCAGGAATTCACCAAAGGTATTACAATTAATCTTGAGGAGGGCATGAATGTCTGAACAGAATTCAATGGTAATTCATCCAATTGTTGTTAAGATATTTCACTCAAAACCACAAATGCGTTAGAAGAAGTCAGCAGATTTCTAAAGATTTGGATATATCATTAAGGAACCATGACACTACAAAGCTTTGTGCCAATCCATCTTGCAGATGTTGAGATATTTCACTGGATAAGTGAAAACTTTGAGCTGCTTTGGCCTAGAGGAGTCAGTCACCAATGTCATCAGGATTCCTCCTCTGGGGACCATGAGGGTCTGTACAATATTTCATAGCAGTCCATCTAATAACTGTTGAGATATTTCAGTCTGGACCAAAATGGTTGACTGTCTGACTGACTGACTGACTGATGGCTTTTTACATTATACACTCTGTTTAACCAAGGAATTATTATGCAGTGTTTTTTAATCGTTCAATCTGCAACATTTGCTTCAAAAATAATGCCACCTGCCACAGGGCACATTCTCAAGGTTGGGTACCAGGCAACATTGGCCATTATAATAAAGAGAAGAAGAAATAAAACGCTCTAATATATTGGATGCTCAGACACTCGCATTCCCCAGAGGCTGCGCACATAAAACATGTCTGTCTCACTATGGAGCCTTATTACCCCTTTACCTCATTAACTCAACATTATACCTCTACTAAAATGAGCTTGTTTACCAAATGCCCTTCTCAGAAGAAATAGTAAGCAAACAGGTTATTATTAAGAATATTGGGATTGATGCTCTATTTTATCTTTAAAAACACAAACAGTAGGAGAGTGATTCAGACAAATACCAGACTAAATCATTTGATAAAAAGGGTAAACTGACATGAGATTGTCGCCTCAGTCTGGCTAGATATGAGGCTTCCTGCCTTCCAGCAGCATAACATGCAACATTTATAAGCCTCTTAAAAGAATCAATCAAGAGGGCACTGGTGGGGCACTGCTTCCAATCACCAGCACCAGGCCTTCAGGCTTTGTTACTGTAGATTTAATGGACCTGTGTGATGCAGACGGGTTTCAATCAGGTTGCTTTGGGACAAGACCCTTGCTGGAGCCCATTACCTCCTCTGCAACCCAGAGAAGGACAGAGGCCTGGGGCTGAGCTTGGACATCACTTTTCACAAACACTGTGATGTTACTCTGCCCCCTTGTTGAGGCTACAAGCACCTCATTTATTCCAGGAGCTGAGAAGGTCAGTCTCTCAGTCATGTACAGATAATTGTGGAGTAGACTCTTATATGCGCTGCATGCCACTGCTACAGACACTGAAAAGGCCTTACTGTATTCACGCCTTTTCAGTGGAAGCAGCTGCCGGAGGGTAAAACAATCTAAGGAATTTTAATTAAAGCATTTTGACTGTGAAGAGTGCTGGCTGATCAGGCTAAATCAAGGGTCTATGCATACAGGGAGTTGTATGCTGGACAGATTGTAAAGATCAAGGTTCAGCTCTATTGTCATTTTACAATGTAGGATTGCACAATGAAATGCAGTTGTAGCCCCCCTCCACGCTACACACACAAAAATATGTAAACAAATATTCAAATATTTTAAATTAGCATAGGATAAAACAATAAAATAGAACTAAGTATGTAACAATAACACTAAAAGAAGAAATAAAAGAGGAAAACTAAATTTGTGATTTAATCTTTATAAATAAACTGTACTTGTCCTGAAATGTAAGGTAATATATACTGAAGCCTGCATTGGACCAACACTGTGAGCTTTGCTTCTCACCATTTGTCCTTGGTTGCTCAGCAACACAACAAAGACTGAAGCATTCAGTCATCAAAAAGGCATGAAATGATGATAAGTATTCCGATTTACACAGTATCTTATGTTATTCTAGCAGGAAATTAGAGCCTTATTGTCCTCACTAATATTACAAAACACCTGTGTTCATCTAAACCTTACAACAACGGAGATTTGATTGAGAGTTGATATTAGTAGTTGCAATATAATAGGCTGACAGCAGAGGACATCCAAGAGTAAACTCTCTTTTGAACATCTCCACAGCCAAAAAATACCGTCAGCATGAATCACATTCTTAGAGGTGTGAATCCTGGTTGTGGGTTGCCAAGTAACCAGGATCCGAAGAGGACCAATGCTACTTCTCTAATCTGTGTTAGCCTCCATTTATCCTCCTCCAATATCTTTTATCCCTCCACTCAGAGAGAGTCGAGTAACATTTCCTGGGCTGATAGATTCATTGTGATTACAATATGTAATTAATGCAATGGCCAGGATGGGTGATAAAGCATAGTAAAATATTTTCCAAGTAATAACTTCAGATCATATGAAAATGTGTGGGTGTTATTTTCCCTTTATAGCCAGTGAGCCACATTATGTTTGGCTGAAGATGGACATTGTCGGAATACCATTACCAGTAAATGAGACCTCACAGCAAAGGCGGGCTCTCCAGACACAATGGGTTACTTTCATCCCAAAGTAAGCTCAAGTATCAACATACTGCCATATGCTGTGTGAATAGAGAGGGTTTTGCACTGCATTGTGAGACCGTATTGTTATCAACCCCAAAATGATTTAAAATTAATAGAATGGGTGACATTTCATGAGTAAAAATGCGAACTTGTGTCATTTTTGTGAGGATTTTTCTTTGTCCTGGTCTTATGTTGTAAAATATATCAACCCAATAAAACAAGTAGAGTGATAAACCACAAAAAGTGAATGTTCAGTTAAGTTTATAGACACAGGCACTACGCTTGATTATTACCCACTTTGTATTTTTACTACATTTCAGAGGGCAATGTTGTACTTTTTACTACTACAACTACATTTATCCAGCATTTGCAGTTACTAATTACTTTACTTTTTTTTATTCTAACAATGTGATGCATAGTTGGACAATAAGCTAGCAGTATATAAAGTAAAGTAGGGAGAAGGAGTATTCAGACTCTTTACTTTATTAAAGTAGCTATACAATGTTAAAATCCTCTATTACAAGTGAAAGTCCTCCATTCAAAATAAAAGTACAGAAGGATTATTAGCAAACTGTACGTAACAGAACACATGCAAAAGTATTGTGGGTAAAAGTACTCGTGGCAGATACCTGTCAGTGTTTTATTACACATTGATGTGTATATGACATTTCATGTTGGTGCTGGTCAAAGTGAAGCTAATTTTAACTTTTTTAATGCTCTTGGATAGATGATGCTGATTATATGATTTGAATGTAAAATATGAATCTGTAAAGTCATCAGTAACTATAGCTGTCAAATAAATGTAGTTGAATAGAAAGCACAATTTTAGCCTCTAAAATGTATTAAAGCGCAAATAAAATAAAATGCATGTGTACCTCAAAATGTAACCTAAGTACAGAAGATATACTGTTAATATGAAACAAGAATTATTTTTTCTTCCCCATGTGGTATTCCTAAGTTTTACTATGTAAATAATTTGGATAATTATTTTCTATTGCTGTTGAAACTGACACCAGATGCTGCATACATCTAAACCTTATCGTGATAAACTCACCCGGATAAAAAGCATCTTCTCCCCAACTCGGTATCGACCCTGTGACTGTCTCTCTACACAGAATCTGTTCAGACATCTGCAGGGGGGATCATCAGCGATATGTCTTACCTGTAACACACAAAGATAAACATATTACAGATGTTTACCACTTGATTTCAAAAGTAGAGGCAGAGGTTAACTACTGCTAACTTACAGCATCATCCAACAGCTTCCCTGTACTTTTCTTGCTGGAATTGACTTTGGTAGGAGTTGGAGATGGGGAAGGAGACAGGGATGGAGATAAAGAGGGAGATAGAGGAAGGGACTGAGCTGGGGATACAGGTGATGAAGGTGGAGGAGGGGCTTTCTCTTCTTGTTCAATCTCTTTCTCCAGTTTTATAAGTCCAGGAGGCTCCACATTGTAGCTAGACCAAGGAAACAACAAGTAATGTCATTTCATAAGTGTGGTATTAAAAAGTATATGGTAAATTGGTCATAGATAAAGACAAAATATAAAAAGCAAGACCATACCGTGATGCTATCCGTCCCAACTCTAAAAGACAGAGGCACACTTCTCGTGGCTGCTTATGAAGAACTACAGAAGAGATTATGTTTTAGCATTGGGGAATTACAGTATAGACATTGTATGGTTTCTGGAAAAAGGCAATGAGTGAGGATGAGTCGCTGAGTGATGGTAAGATGCAAACAGAAATGAGCTCATGAACTTCATGCATTCAAAGTTCTCCCCTGCAATCCTGGTTATCCCAAATCAAATGAAAATGAATAATGTTCAGATGTGGCATGTATGTATAGACTGGCTTATTTTAACCTCACAGAATATATGACCAGACAGTGAGACAAGATTTAAGTTACACGTGACACACGACACCATGCATTATAGACAAAAATATCCACTGCATGAGAGCAAACCTGGTGTTGTTACATCTACTGCTAAACTGATATATCAATACAGAGAAATAACAGAAGAAAGAGAGAGAGAGAGAGAGACAAAGAAAGAAAGAAAGAAAGAAGTCTGTTACTGTTTTTTCACAAGTATTTTCACAACATTTTATATCACAATTACATGTCCACCGCAGTGTTGATGAATTACTGTGTGTGTGTGTGACTTGGCCTTTGATATGATTTGCATAGTTGGAATTGCTTAGCGATGGTCGAGCAGCCATTAGCCAGAAGTTACAAGATTGTATGAATATTCTCGGTATTTCTGTTCCTGGCAGGGTCGCTTACTGTACATCTGATTATTTCAGTCCAGGCATGTCTTAACTGCGAGCATATTTCAGTGACATTACACACAAGAAATCCTTGCAATAGATTAGAGAGACATAGATAACACAGTGAGTGTGTGAATGAGGAAGAGAGCAGAATGTACCCACTCTGGGCTGAGGAAAACATTTGCATAGCACTGGCCTAGTTTCTCACTAACACCACACCCTACTGCCTATGCTCCCTTTGTTTTATCCAGACATTTTGTGCATGCATCCTTATTGTCAGGTAGAGCTGCTCCCAGCAGACTGCTGCCCTTGTGAGCTTTGTGTGAATGTCAGAGGAGATGTGAGTCCTCTTAGCCTCAGAGGGGAGGACGGGGAAGCAGTCCAACCTGCGTGATACTTTACCTGTACAATCACACCATTCACAGGAGATAGAAATCTGAGTCCAATGCCCTGGCAGTGCCAGTCTGACAAAGAGTCCGACTGTGTTGTATCTGAAGCTTGAATAAAGACTACCTTGTTTGTCCAATATTCAGATTTTCTAGTGTTCTGATTTTTATGGCAGAAAAAGAGTACACTCACCTAAATCCTCTGACTCAAACAGACAGGTTTCTCCAACTCCAACCTTACGACACCAGGCCAGGAAGTTGGCTGTGTTGTCCCGTGCAAAAAAGGAACCGGAGGGAGCACTCTGCCGACATGGTATCCTCCGATAGGGGATACTCTGCCAGAGACATAGAGGGGTCAGTCCATGTCTTCATGTACACTACACAAAAATTAACTTGAGATGAAGAAACTTTAATTGATGAATAGTACTAAGACACAGAACTGAAAACAAACTGTTACTTTGTGTTTGACAAAGAGAAAACAAACGTCCACCAGGGTGACTTTTCCATCAAAACATAGAGCCACACACTTTTTATCTACACTGATTTCTTCTCCATCTGCTGGTTTCAGCTCAGGAAAAGACCTTTCCATGCAGATCAATATAGGAGATGGCGGGTTAGAAAACTGGAGCTACTTTACCAGGCCTTCTATGATTTGGGATCAAATGACATGCTTATGGGTTTCAGCCCCCACATGGTCTGTTCTGAGAGATTTATGCGCCGCGCTGTGGTTTTATACAGGATATGTGCGTCTGTGCTATGAGAAAGGTGCAATGAGCTCATGCTGGAAATATGCAGGCTTTTGTGGGTATTTTTCTTTTCTTTCCAGACTCTCCTTTTGACTTTTTCTGGGATCCTTTCTGTTGTTGAATTACTTTGCATTCCTAGAGAAATAATGTTGACCACATTGCCAGTTTTGTTTGATCTAACAATCAGAATGGCTTGTTGTTATTTTTGTGGCAGCTTGCTGAATTATCTGCACCTTTACATGTCTAATAATTGCACAGAAGGCACAGAACTTTTGGAAGCCATTATGTTTCGAGAGATGGGAACAATAATAAGGATAAGGAAGTACTTTGCTTAAATATAACATAATTTTCTTTCACTCAGGAAGATTATAAATGATTTATGTAGGTTCTCAAGATATCAAACTGCACAGCTGTGCATGCACACTGTAAAGGAATAGTTCATATTTTGGGAAATATGGTGATTTGCCTTTCTTGCTGAGAATTAGATGAGAAGACCATACCGCTGTTACATCTAAGGAGTGGTATCAATCTTCTTATGTAACTCTCAGCAAAAAAGCAAATAAGCATATTTCATAAAATGTTAAACTTTTGCTTTAAGTGTCGGTAGTTTGGTAATAAATTGTAATGTTGTATCTGCAGTTGCATCTGCAGTTGATATTGATTGATGTAAACACGTGGGAAGACGTGCAAGCATCTGCAAAGGGATTTATTGTTTCTGTCTGCTGGAATCACTTAGTCCCACTCCACACACAACTTATAATGAGCTTTAAAGCCGATGAAAGTTCTCTTTAATGTGGTCAAATATAAGAGTAAACAACCACAGCGTATAAAATGCCATGATATGCTGATAAAGTAACAATTGTTTGATATGAATCATACATTTAAAATGACATAAGATGAAGTCCAGTGTATCAGGCATGGAGAACATGATTAATCTTTCATGGCTCATTCAACTGAAAGCGCTTAATGTGAGCTGCAAGTAGCTATACACTATAAAACATTTGTTTGACTGTAAAGGTCAGGGTAGACCACTTTCTCTCTTTTTTTAATCTGCCTCAGGACTCTCTCTGTGTGTTGACCTCCACGATCAATAGGCTTCTCTATTTCAGTAGATCCTCTGCCGTCCCACGGTCACTGACCTCAAGCATTTCCTCACATCTGTGCTGCTACACTCACACTGAGATCAGGAGACTTACCGTCATCAGCACAGTAATGCCTCAGCGCAAACATCAACAACTCTCACTCAAGAGCCAACAAAAGAGTATTTTGCTTCCTTTTCTCTGAACAGAAACTAATCAGTGTTTCCCTCTGTCCCACTGAGAACCAGATGTCAGTTCAATGTGTAAGTAAGTATAGATACCTAATAGTCACTACAGATATTAAAAAATAAGTATTCATGTCTGCAAGATAATGCTTTTGTCATATTCAGCACTAGAGACAGAAGCAATTGTATTTTTTTAACCTCTAAATTTCAGGTTTAAAGGCAATTTTTTCGAAGAAACAATTTGCACGTCCAACAATTCTTCTGTGCAGGTATGTTGGAAAATATCACAAATTGGAAAAAAGTAAAATCTCCCTCTCTGCTCATGCTATAGCATTGCCATTTTTTTACATTTCGGTCCCTCTGGACTACTAATCAAAAAAACTTTTAGTCAAAAGTCAACGCAAATTTGCTTAATACTGTAGGATGTCTGTATGGACGTCTACAGACTAGACACAAGTGGAAATACATAAACAATATTTTTTTTCTTTGATTTGTCAGTAATAGGCTGAAGACATCAAACATTCTTGCAGTAGCTCAGAAGCTGATACAATCTAAGGATTTGTGCCCCTCGGTTTGTTTTCTTGAGCACTGACCCAGTAAAATATATGATTTTGACTTGCAAGGTAACCCTTTAATCTTATAAAATTAATTAAACCCTCACTCAAGGCTTACAAGAAATGAACATTTAACATAGTTCTGCCAATTCTCACTGGGGATGTGGGGCCCCATCAGTTAATGTGTCCTTGCCAGTGTTTTTTTTTTTTTTTTTTGCCCTGCTGAAGGCTTCAGGCCCCCATCCCCCATCCCCCATCCCACCCTTTGTGCGCTGCTTTCTGAAATTATGGAGCTCCTTGCAAAGTTGGGATGGTTGCTGCTGAGCTGACAAAACCAATCAACAAATAATATCTACAGTATGGACAGGGTGGATATCAAATATAATGTTATTTACCATTTTTATGTTTTCTCAGTGTGTGTCTTACTCTCCAAAGGTTATAATATAATTTTTTTTTTAGATGGGAGTTACTCAATACGTGTAGCTTTTATTGATTATAAAGGGCAACCTGATATCAGGGTTATGCTGTTTCCTGTCTCACGGAGAGTCAATAACACTTCAATACTGTTGTCTTCAAGCAGTCTGGTCCCATAACCCATAATCAGTATGGTTCATAATTTATGTGGCAAAACTAAACATGGATTTGAGTAAACGAAAAAAACATGTATTTCTTACAGTAGTATATCTGGATTTCACTTTTTTCTAATCAAGCGGCAGGATTGTTCAAATACTTGAGACCATAATGATTGTCAATCAAAATGATCTAATAAAAGTTACTCTCCCCTCTCAGAATCAATCCTCCGTCAAATCATTTAAACTCAGTCAATCCAGGAATACTTTCAGCGAAGATTTGGCTTCCACATTAGTGTTACACTGTAACCGTCATCAGGCCAGACTACTGTAATCCTTAGGTTTCTCTGTACCTTGCTGTTGCCAGAGGCAGGCAGGTCTCCAGTACTTTGCCTGAACTTCTCCTGTAGTGTCTCAGCCAGCTGGCACAACAGGAAGCCATTGTCTAAGCGATCCATAAAGCTCTCAGCTGTGATTTCCAGACCTGACCAGGGGACACATAAAGAAAGCAGAGAATCCAGCAATAAATTCAACAAGAAATGCTCATTTTAAAATAAAGTTCAAGTAAATTAAATGTATTCTCCAGTCCATTCCCAGTTGAAGCTGAACTTGATGCAATGTTATTGACTCTCAGAAACTGCTTGACTGATTGAGCTTGGCAGTGCTGCTGGATTTAGGCACCTCTGCAGAAGCCAAATATGCACATTTTACAACATGACTTGGGGGAATCTAGGGGGGATTTCTGGTAGTACACCGTGGGGTGGCAAAGACAAGATCACATGAAAAGGGGGCATCTGATTGTGCACATTATGCCTCATTATCCTGCACAGTTGCAGAGATAGATTGGTGATCAACATGTGGTGTCCAGTTGACTGACTTCCAGAGGACCATTCCTTCATAGTTAGATCATTGTGAATAGGAGGTGGTGGCAGGGGGGTGTCTGTGGAAAGAAACTGCAGAGATTTAAAAAAAAAAAAAAAAAATCCCTTTTCTGTTTCTTATAGGAGGAGGGGTCTGGGGGTTTTGACGTTTAATGAGTTCCAAATGTTGTAATTGAGCCCACAGAAGAGAGATTGAAATCTTGAGAAATACTCAGGGAGCTCCTGTCTTATAAGCTCAAACTCTCCCTCGCTCCTCGCTATGTGAGGAAAATATATTCCAGAGGCCTTTGAGAGAAACATTTCAACTCAAATACTCACTCCTATAAATTGCTCAGTTCCTTTAACACCCCCCCCCACTCCATCATCACAACAGCAATATGACTCATCAGTATAACAAAGCATCCAGCTCCCACTCAATCAGTGGACTTGTTATGCCGCACTGCTCCTCCCACCTGAAAACTATAAACCCTGCTCGCATATCAGCCGCTTCTTTCTTACAATGTTAAGGTGCTGAACACTCAGGATGTGGGTTAAACCAACAAACTGGCTGGACACTGTATTTACTGCAAACATGTGGATGCTCATTTTTTCTGGTACTTAATTCCTCACCACAGCAGCCCAGAGGTTTCTATCTCAGCTGGTTTCAGTACAAACACACAGACCGCCAGAGATAACAGGGGAGATACTAAAGTTGTTTTAAGTTGTTCACACACAGACAGTGGACAGACATGAAAGGGGGAGAGAGATGGGGGATGACACGCAGCAAAGGGCAGCAGGTCGGATTCAAACCCTGCGCCGCTGCAGGACTCAGCCAACATGGGGCGAACGCTCTTACTGGGTGAGCTAGAGGTCGCCCCTCAAAAGCAAATTTTGAAGAAACGCCGGTTACACTTTACTTGAAGGTATCTACATAAGAGTGACATGACACTGTCATGAACGTGTCATAAACATTATAAACAAGTCATAAACGTTTATGAAATAACACTTCTTTTAGTAAGTGTCTTCGTTTTTTGTCATGACAAGTTATGGTTATAGTTATGGTTATGGTTATGGTTATGGTTATGGTTATGGTTATGGTTATGGTTATGGTTAGAGTTAGGGTTAGGGTTCATGTGTCATGACTGTGTCATGACCATAGTTGTTCTATATCTATGGTCATGACACTGTCAGGTGTTCATGACAGTGTCATGTCACTCTTATGTAGATACCTTCAAGTAAAGTGTTACCGAAACGCCTCTAATAATGACGTGCATCAGCAGACTGCCTCTTTTCTTAAAGACTATACACTTCTTAACAAATCTTAAAATTCAGATACATGACATACTAGTGAACAGACAGTTAGCTTCTTGGAAATTCAGCGAACCATAGCTGGATTCTTACATTGTCACCTATATTCTAGCAGAGGAATTGAAATAAATAGTTTTTAGCTAACAAGTACATTGTTGCATGGACACTGGTTGCTTACTGGTGCCACAGTTAAGCCTGCAAATTGGCATTTTCCCATGCTCATATAAACCATACTGAGTTTGTCATGTGTTAACCTGAAAGTTAATTTAATGCATACACCCAATTAAATGAAAGTCACTTAATTCAAATCAGATCCTCAGAGTGCCTTATGCATTTGTTTTGTAACTGCACTGGTGAAGAAGTACACTGCACAGGGTGATTTATTATGCAATAGCAGCCTTGCACAAAGCTTCTACTGATGTTCCCTCTGCTGCTTATGGCTATGCATTATTCGAGAACTCTTAATGACAGCCATTATTCAATTAAGGAAAATCTATGGGAGAGTGTGTGAACAGGGAAACTGGTTCACACATTCTACTGACTTTAAAATAGTTTGTAATGAGGATCAGATTGATTCCAGTCCCCTGCAAAAGGTGTTTACAGCAGCAATGCCAGGTCAATTCATGTTGAAAATGAGGAAATAAATTCAAAGCCAAGCTATTTCTAGGACAGGGTGTTAAATGACTCAGCAACAAGTTGTGGGAAAGGATAATTGAGGCACTATAGTGCAACAATACAAAATATAACTATTTAAAGCATGTGTATTGCAAGATATTCTTCCAAGAAAACCTATTTACAACAAATACCAACAGATTAAAGTAAACATTTGAACACCACATAGGCCCAATTTTTCGATGTAAATCAATGTTTTACTGCTAATTGAACTGAGCCTAGATCATTTAGCCTAATATATACACTGATATAAACCTGATGCTGACTTATGATCTACAGTTTCCATTAACAGAAATTTTAGATTGATTGAGTAGCAAAGGTATTTACGAAGGCAGCATTATTAGTATGTAGTCAGATGTGCCATGCATTTATGTGTTGCTAAAGAGTTTCCTACCAAGAATATTAGTGAGCCACAGGGCCAGGTCTTCCTTCATGGGCAGCAGACTGGCTTCATGTCGACTGGCCAGCCACTGGTGATACTGCTGCATATCTGTGAGGCCGGGGCCACTGGGCTGTTTGGGGCTCAGGGAGCTGCACATGGTTCCCTATTGACGTCCTGAGGAAAGAGAGGAGGACAAGACACACAAAGACGACACAGACAGAGACGCAATGTTAACCTTCAATGTGAGTCTGCAAAGAGGACCTCAGTTTCTATATGTACTATATATAGGAAATCAATATGGAAATTAAAACATTAAAAGTAACATTTGTGTAATACAATACAGCAGATCTGCAAGTAATACTTCATATGTGAATCTTATAATGTCTTATAAATGTCCATGGACATTTTTCAGACCATGTGTCTCCACTATTCAACATACAGCAGACACAAATAAAGAGCTCCTTCAGATTACAGATACAGTCTATCATAGAGTCCTAATCAATCCAATCCAGCAGACACTGCAGCAGACCTGACATCACAGCCTGTAGGAGAGACTGCATTTGACATCAATATTCAGAGTGACGTTTAACAGCTACTCACTGCCTGCAAAGTGAAGTCAATGAGTAAATGACACATTTCTAACAGACTTTTCCAATATGGTGCTACAGTGTGCCAAGCGTTCACCGTCTGAGCTATAATGTGAAAATCTTTCACATCTCAATCCAGTGTCACTCCATTAGTGGATTTGCTTCTGAGACAAGTGTGTAACTGACAACAACACCTGGGCACCTGATGTAAGACCTAGCACGAAAAGAGTATTTGGTGGTCATCATTTTAAGAATTAGGAAGAAAAAAAATAGAATAAAATGGGCAACGACTCTTTAAGGATTGTTTAAAAATGTGGTTCTTTTAAAAGGTGGTTTGTGCCAGATTGCGGTTTGAGCTAAGAGAGACACCTAAACTGTTCTATAGTTACAGTCAGAAAACTTACATAGGTGACAACACAGATGAGGATGAGGATTATTGATGGGATTTTTTGTTCCACCTCATCCTTTCTGTTTTTCTATCGCTGCTAAATTAAATGCTCAGACTTCATTAAAAGACACATAAAGGAAATCAAGCTGTTACATTTAAAAAAGTTTTGCCTCCAGCTAAGACACAAGCGTATATGTTAAATAGCACCAGGATATGTAATGCAAATTACAAGAACATCCTATTCAAACAAGTAAGTGAAGCTGCCATGAACAATAAGTTCATAGTCTGTGATGGCTGAAAATGTCCTCTGAATACCGAGGGAGTGTAACACAATGTGAGGAATCTGACCTTTAAAGCTGTGTAACATTTCAAGGTCCCTCTAGAGTTGGCTGTAACCAAATCACACTGTGGTGCCACACTGGACATCAGGACCTTGATGTCCAACCAAGGTCGTCTTATCTTCCTGAAGACAAGAGTTCCTCGTTGCGTACACACACTAAACTCTGGAGTGCAGCACTCACACACAGGTGCTACATTCCCACAGTCCACTGTGGTGTAGGCTGACAGACAGAACAAGGGCACTGGGACAACATCTCATGTCTCACAGTACAAGGCCCATTCATACAAGCCCATTCACTAGTGTCAATAAAAACACATGTATTTGACATATCTGTCAATGGGCATCTATGTGATGTTATTTTTCAGAATCAGATTCAGAATCTGACATTAAAGGCTCAGCTTTAGAATCAGAAAAACATCAACTACATAGCCCAGATATATTAGATTATACAGAGATAAACAAATATTACATTTCTCAGTCTGAAAAGCCTCATGACTTTAGTAAAGCCATCATAACCTACCACAGTTGGCTGCAAATCGCTCCAGGACAGGCATATGGATGGGAATTGGGACTGCTATATCACATCAATTAGAAAAAAAACAAGAGTGGCTCTGTCTTCAACCTCACCGCTCTTCATGCATTTCTCCTCTACTGTACAACAGTAAACTGATCTTGAGGCTGAGTTGACCATTTAAACAAGAGAACTCAGCATGTTTCTACTGCAGATAAGTACTGTGTGTTGTGAGTCAGTGTTGTTTTCAAGCATCAAATTGTAATCATCAACTGTGGTCAGTAAAGTACAAAGTCTCTTGCAGAACATATCAACAAAAGCAGAATATTTTCATTTAGGATCTAACATTAAACTGTACAATACACCTACAGCACGTTTGTATATCCACAAAATCATATCACACATTCCAATAACTGTTCTTGTGTTTATTAGTGCACCAGTGTCATAAATTCTTAACTGTGATTTTGCACTGATTTATTAAAGACTAATTTCAAAATATTATAGGCAGCCTCAGGCCTGCATTTAAAGACCCCTGTGCTGTAAACATTTTCACCAACAACAAACTGCATTTCAAACACACAACTTACTTATTCCTGCACCATACAGATATGTTGTTGGAATTTATTGCAATAAATTGGTTTTGGATTGCGTTTCATTGGCCTCTTCAAACACTCTGTAGCACATTTCATTTACAACTGGTATAGGATTTTAAAGCTGTCTCCTTCTTTACAACAATGGTCACAAATAAAAACAGCCACAACAGACATGTAATCACTCTGGAAATAGGATCAAAGGAGGACGCCTATTGAGTTATGACTGAAATACTGCAGAGCACCCACTAATTAAAACCAACGAAATTACTGAGAGCTGCAAGTGAGGAAAATATGTCAGATTCTGTGTAATTAAAGATGCCATGAATTACTTTTGAGAGAAATATAAAAAAGCAAGAACAGCCTGTTGTCCAGAAGTAAGACTTAGATAAGTCCCACTTTTAAGTAGGCTATAGAATATATGACATTAAGCGCACATCCCATGCAAGGAGCTATACAGTTACACAAGTTACACCCCCCAACCTAAAATATGCATAAAGAAATTCAAAATACTGACATGCATTTTGCAATAGGGAAGCGAAATAAAAGCGTATTATCTGTGCTCACCCTGAGGGTTCAGTTCTTTGGTGCGCACCTTTCTCTCACTCTTGAGCTGCTAGATCCCAGTTTTCATGCTTTTCAGCGCGGTGCACCGACCCACAGGTTATAGCCTCCAAACACTGAACCAATGTGGACCGGGGAGGTCTTTCTCGCTGCGCATTTGCACAAGGATTTGAACGCACACACACACACACACACACACACACACACACACACACACACACACACACACACACGCTGCTGCTGCTGCTGCTAATGGGAGGGAAGTTTGATCCTGCTGGCAGTGCCTCCCTCTTCTCTCCGCTTTGTGTTGCCTCAATATGACATTTCTGGACAGAATTCAGCAGGTCAGCTCGAAAAGTAAATCCTTCGATACATTGATTTAATGGATTCATTTTTGTCCGTGTGTGCTGTCACTGGTGGAAGAAGTAGCCTATTCAGATCATTTACTTAAATATAAGTAACCTACTAATAGCACAATGTAAATATACTGTAGTTACAAGTAAAAGTCCTGCATAGAAAATGTTAGTAAAAGTATGTAAGTATCATCAGGAAAGTATAGGCTACTCAGTATTAAAAGTAAAAGTAAAAGTAGGCTGCTCAATGCAAAAAAACTCCTCACATTTTAGAACTATGTGTTTAATCGTCTGATAATTTCAGCTGTACTTGTAGGCATATTGTTGGGTAGTTTAATTTATAATAACACATCACATTTTATACTCTACATGTGTTTTGTTTGCAAAAATCTTAATTTGTAAAGTAACTAGTAACAAAAGTTGTCAGATTAATGTAGTGGAGTAAAAAGTAGGCTACAATATTTCCCTATGAAATGTAATGGAGTAGAAGAAGAAAGTGGCATGAAAAGAAAAGACTCAAGTAAAGTAGTAGGCTACCTCAAACTGTGTTACATTCCACCGCTGGCCCATATGTAATCGGATCTAGCTAAAAGATCCTGATGATGTCAAATCTACAATTTTGTGAATAAATACTGAATTTGAATGACAGTTTTGTAGTTGTATAAATAAATCATCATGAAGCAGACACAATACCAAAAACATACATTATGAATGTTGTCAAAAATGCTTGAATGAAAGTTTTTTCCTAATCCTAGTTAGATGGGTTTTGTTTTTGTAGTATTGCAGAGATGTATTAAATAAATATAGTTATAGTTATAAACATTAAAACATTAAAAACAAAATGACAAAATCCCAATGTGTGTGTCGATTCATACCTTAATTCGGCATATTGTAATTATTGTAATACGATTATTATTATTATTATTATTATTATTATTATTATTATTATTATTATTATTATTATTATTATTATTATGGCAGTAAGTTACTCGGTGGCTTTTATTTTGAAGGAAAATAAATTGGCCAAAACTTAGCACTCAAGAACGCATGCGCAGTGGTAACAGAGGCAGGCGGACCAGAGAAAAGAAAACAAGACAAGTGAGTACAACAGCAAGAAACTATGTTAATTCCTACAAAATATTCCATTAATAGTGTGCCATACTCTCTTTTGTGTGTAACGTTAACGCTGGACTGGACACCACTCGTTAAAACGGATTTTGTTTTAAAACGTGACACCGGAAGTCTTGTTTAACGTTGACTTCTGTTATTCGAATCTAGCTGTTAGCTAGCTAACCTGTTGCTAACCTAACCCGCTAGCTAGCTTAGTAACAATGCTTAGTAACGTTTAGCAGTTTTTCGGGGTCAGACCGTTTGGGTGAATATTTAGCTAGCTAAGTTGTGTCTTTCCTCCACAGTGAGCGTCCACCACCGGCGCTCAGAGGCTGAACTGTGAACGCGGAGAGCGCCACATGGAGGCGGTGCTGAAAAACTTGACGAGCACGGCGGAGCTTCTGGCCGTGGCGGCGCAGAGCGGTGTGGTGGAGCAGTGGGATAAACAAACTCTGTCCAGAGCTTTTCACTGGGCACAGTACTGCGAAAACCTCTTTTCCAGGTTTCACAATAACCCTGCCATAAGGAGGACTATGGAGAAGCAGCTGCAGCTCACAAATCAAAGTTTGCGAGCTGTTTTCCCTGAATACACAGAAGTCTCTTTCTCGGACATCTCCCGGTGTCAGCACTTGTTGCTTGTTGGGCTGTTGAAAAATCCTGAGCTGCCCATCTCCATCATGAAGATACTCTTTGACACTACCAAGCAGAGTGAGTATCAGGATGTTACCGGCTTCTGCAGCCACATTATTCAATGCAAATCTGCTTGTAAAGTCCTAAGTCCTCTCACAGACTTGTCAGCTATTGGTGCTGATGCTGAGGTGCAGGGGGTGATGCTGATGGAGAGGTTGGGTGCTCTGCTGAGCCAAGGCACTGAAGCCTGCCAGACAGAGCATATTGTAGACTCTGTCCTCCAGGGATGTGAAGGAGCAGCAGGACATTTCTGTCTGGTCATCGCAGCGGCTCTGCTGACAACGAAAAACTCTGCTGCACAAACTGCTTCACAGGATTTTCTCTTGGACTGGCTGCAGAAAGAGCACAATGTGCTGCAGCACATGTGTTCTGCATTGCCTACTACACTTATTAAAGACCTGGCCAAAGAACACCTGAAATTTAGAGATGCATACTGCGATGTGCTGAAAAAGTGGGCCTCTGATATGGAATACAGCATAAGTGAGGGTGAATGGGCTCAAACTAGCACAAACCGAACTGTGTCCTTCCAGAGACTGACTGAGCACTTTCTGACCTTGTTTGAGGCCTGTCCCTCTCTGAGGGAGGATGTAGAAAAAGAGCTAAATGCTTTGAAAGTTTCTGATGGGGACTTTGATGTCAGAGGTCTGAGTGTGTGGGGAGACCTCCAGTCAGCATTAAACAAGTGACTGTCAGTCTTGTGCTTTCTTTGGAGATGGAAGAAATGCTGAAATGTAGCCGATTGTAATGCAATATATAAACAAATGTAGTCCGTTTTATATCTATATGCAATGCTTGACCGGGGGTAGATATTAAACCTCAAAACTTTTTCATACCAAACAAAATGTGACGATAGCACACATTATTGGAAGCTGTCAATGACTGAAAGCTGGCATCAAATGCTCGCTCAGATTCACATTTACTTCTAATCAGACCGTTTCAGTTCAGTTTCCAATTTTGTTTATATTTTGATTAGGCAAAATTGTTGTGTGGCTGCTTGGATTAGATAACATTTAAGAACTTTCTTTAGTGAAATGAAAAGAATTGTTCATATTCTAACAGAAGAAAAAAGTATAATTTTGGTATTGGTACCTAAACTCAGGTATCATAAGTATTAGTATCGCAAAAACTGTCTTTTCAGTGCAAAGTATACATAAAAAGCACACAACTCTTAAATATTAGCCAGTAGTTCGCAGAGTTTTTTTTTTTTCTTTTGTTATTTAAATTCTTGACTCTTTATGTTGCCTTTGTTTCAACTTGTGAAATATAATGACAATCAAAAGCAGAACATACTGGATACATTTACAGGATGGAAATATGATTAAAAAATGTGTGTCAATATTCTAAAATGCTCACTTTAGTGGATCTGGAAGCCTTAAAATACATTGCGCTACCCTGTCTCTTTCACAGTATAGCTTAAATATGTTTGTAAAATGTATCCATGTACTTTGTAATAATGGAATTAATAAATAAAAAAAAAATCTCAATACAACTGGATATTTGTTAATAATGCACAGCTTACAAGGTTTGGCCCATAGACTGGTTTGGACAGATGGTATCATCTCATGCTGCCTTGTCATCAGTAGCAGCACGTGATCTGACTGAATTAAATTGAGTAATTGTCAGTCAGTGAATAGTTTACACTTTTTAAATTGGTCTCTGGAGATTCAAGTCTTCTTCATTTATAGCATCATAAATCCACCCCTTTCTACCAAATATATTATAGATGTGCTGTTTAAAAATAATTCGGTAGCTGCTTATTTATGAGGGTCTAGAAATGAGTTTAATTGGACAGGGGGCTATAAAGAAATTACAAAAAAAGCAAAGAAAGCAAAAGCATTGTGTGATCCAATTTACCCTTTTCTAACTGTGCCCACCTTAAATCATTTTCACTTTCTCACACACCATCTCTCAATATTGCCTCTTCACCACAAAGCTGCACTCCCTCTGAATCTAAACATTTTTATTGGCTTGATGCCAGTCATGTGACTCGACTGCCAATTCACACATTTCAGACCTGTCCCGTGTGTCAGAGCAGCTCTGCGGCGAGGGATCAGTTAGTCAGACCAGGCGTCTTCAATCAAACCCTCCACAATAGCTGTGTGTGACATAACTCTGGCAGACAGCGGATTAGAGACCCGGCCGCCGTACGGAAGGAAACACCAACACGAGCACGGCTCGTTTAACACGCCATGAAAGCAATTCAAGTTGAGACAGACACGGGTCACTGAGTAAGGGGCTGCATGTACACAACCAATTTATTTCCATCCAATGAAGAACATATGCATCTGGCTGGATGTAAACCAACAATGATTGGTCCTAGGTTATAAATATATATGCAAATTCATTTAATTTAAATTTTCCTCATGTTAGGTCAGAATGTGAGAAAATAAATAATTTAGGGACACATTTCTGGAGTTTATTCAGCGAATAATTTGCATCCTGTTACCAAGCAGCACATTTAGCCTTTGGGACTGAAAACTGACACATTTATTTATTTCATTTTTAGATGTTTCTCACTTTTCTTCACAGCCTTACACATAACTGGCAGAGTGGGTAAGCAGCCGTGGTGGTGATTCATATGTGTGAGTCTGACTCCATATGAGAAGCCTACAATTTAGTCCTCTCCCTTTATCTACCTATACGCAATGAAAACAATTTTTTTTATTTATATAGGATACATGTCTGATAAGTGATAATAATAAAGAGGAAAGCCCATTATTGTCAATCTTTTTATGCCAAAAAAAAATCATTATTTTTTTGACAAGGAGCTGTGTTATTTGAATATAAAAAAAACTTCACTTTTGCAAAGGGTCCCACTTGTTAAGTATTAAGACCACCCTTTTAATATAAAACAGCTATTTACCTTTTTTTTTGGTCAAAAATGTGGACAAATTGCCCACTGCTCTTAACCTGCAAAGTGAAAGTACAGGGTTGTCCTATTGTATAACTTCAAACTGCAGGAGGTCGACACAGCTCCATAATATCTACCACCAGCCCACTTTAAATGTTAGCTTGGAGATGTCTCAAGTTAGCCTCGTGAGACCGTCCTGATCTCGCGAGCTCCAGTTTTCCACTCGCAGATCAGTCTGGCATCTTGAGGCAGAGAAAATTTGGAGCCGTTAGCCAAACGACCGGGCCAATCAGCGTTGGTTTTGAGGTGGGTTAGGTGGTGATAGACCGATGGTTTATCCAATCAGCTAACCAGTATTATCAGCCAGCGGTAGCCCTAATTCTGTTAGCCGCTCGCTAATGCTTTTTTTCTCTTGGATCCTTCTTTTGGAATATGGTCCGGGAACCTGAAATGGTGACTTTTATTCCTAAATTCTCGTTACACAAATGGCAAATCTCCTTTACCGACATGTTGCTTGCATGCTGAGCTTACGAGCTATGCTTTGCCTGCAGCAGCAGGGGCGGGCTTGTGGTTGTATTTTCATACGCTTTGTGGATCTGATTGGTTGATTTGGCCCGTCTATCACCAACATAGGTGATAGACAGATGGTTCATCCAATCAAATAACCAGTATTCCGCCCCTTCCCAAAAGTTCTCCAACGGAAAGTTCCCAGATGGATATGCCGAGCAAATGCGATGCAATCCATCTGGCGGAGTCAGGTTAGTCTCAAGTAGCAGCTAATCTCTTGGAACAGTAAGGATGTAAAATTAGAAATGAAACGCGCAGTATTTCCTGCTCTCACATCTTATCCTTGACTTGTTTTTCATTCTATCCATAGACTGTATATTGTCATGATTCTGTCCAGTGTAATATTGTTCTGTGTCAGCGTGGAGCAACAAACTGCAGGGAGACATGCTCCAGGCGACTGTTGTTCTGCTGCTTCTAAAGGCTCTTGAAGGATAGCGTTCATTAAAACTCAGATCCAGCCCCCATCTGGTAGTGTGAATAGGGAGGCCTCTGAGGGGCGGGGTGGAGGAGCGGGTGGAGGGGTGTAGAGCCCTCCCTTGGCACGTGCCTAAGCCGCTCCAGCCTGGCCCTTGTCTGGCCTCGGTGACGGATCACAGAGGCAGGAGGGCCCCTCCGCACACCTGTGTCCCACTCACAGGACGCTGATGATCAGTCGCCACCATCATCAGGCATGCACCAACCAAGAGGGATTGATGTTTTCATTTGGGTTATTTGCAGTGAAGCTGTAAAAAACTGTTGTTTCTACTGAGTCTGAAGAACAGGATGAAAGAAGTTTACATTGTCCTTTTCAGGACAACACATAAAAACTGCACTGTCAGATGCTCCAGTGAGGTGCTGTGGTTGCAGAAACACGATTGTATTGTGGCACAGAGGGAGGGGGTTGCGTTGTAGTAAAGCCAATGATTACTGTACAACGAAAAAGAACAAAAGAAAGTAGAGCTGCAACGATTAATTGATTATGAAAATAATTGTTAGATGCTGCCCTAAAAGAGAGGTTCTGTAAGTTGCAGCTATTTTATGGTTAACAAATGCTTAGATTAAAACGCAATAAATGTTCCCTTATCTGCAAATTCTGGCATTTTATCCAGATTCCAAAGCAAAGCACTGCAAGCAATGAGAATATCATGTAAAATCTTATCAGCCTCTCATCCTTTGTCTGTGTGTGTGATACAAGCCTGATTGGAGCATGTTGTAGAGAGGAGGGTATGAAGCTGTCAACGTAATGTGAAATGGGGGAGGGGGACTGGAAGGACCTGTGATAGATTACCTCACATGCAACTGTAGTAAACCAGTTTTGTGGAGGATAAAACAATTGGATGTAGCAATCTCCCTCCTCTTCCTCTGATTATGGAAGATGCAATTCTCCCTCCACATATGGCGGGTCTGAAAATGTTGCCCTTAAAAGGCATCACTGTTTCTCTGCACAGATGAAAATAATCATAGCACACAGTTGATGTTGCTTTTGGGAGCTCAACAAGATGGAGATGTTTTACAGTGGACGCCATTTGCATGTCACAAAAGGGAGTTTTTTTTTCTAAACTCAGAATCTTAAGTAAAAATCGTTGGAAACATAGCACTCTGGAAAAAAAAAAAGTTTCACTTTGCATGTTTGGCATGGGGAGAATAGAGACATATAACATGTCTAGTGAGACAGACTAATTTGGGGTGCCAAGCTCTCCATTAATAAAGCAGTTAGCAAGGGAGGAGAAGAAGGCGTTTATGAAGTCAATTGCCCCATAGATAGTGTAATGTCACACTGGAGGGTGCCATAAAACAGTAATTACTCCAATACTGCTTTGAAATTTTGGGTTGTAATTACCTGATCTTTTTGCATAATGAGGGAGTTGTATTTTAAATTGTAAGTTAAAAAATATTCGGGCAGCAGTGAGGAGAGATCGCTGTGTACAATTTGGACTGTAGACTGGAGAAGGGATCAGGAGGATAATTGCATGCAGGCAGAGTCCCAGGGGAGGAGTGCAACCCCGTCATCAAACACTCATTCTGGCTGGGCCTCATCCTATTACAGTCCCCCAGGAGCCAAACTGCACCTGCCCCACAGACTGACAACTACTCAATCCCCCTTCACTTGCCCTCGCTATTACAAAAACGGCACCAACAACATCACAACAACTAAGTCTGAGATTCTGCAAAGACAACAGAGGGTGGAGGTTGGAGGCAGGTGAATGCTGAGAGAATTCCCACCTATGAATGAAATGTCGACACACAGATTTTGTCCAATTACCGCGCGCACCAACAGGCACGTCACCGGTGCAACAGCCATGACCACTCCGGCTGGTTAGGCATGAGAAAACATGTTCCACGTGGCCGGTGACACAATTGTGTTTTCTGTCAAATTAACATGTGCACCGAGAAGCAGGCGGTGGTGAGCGTTAATGGTTTCCCTCCTCAGGCGAGCAGATAATCGGAGGAGAAACTTGAGATTTATTGTAATTGCTGCCACTGCTGCTACTGGAGGTGTTTCAGACATGGAGCTGCTTCCTGTGATCGAAGCATCAGTCGACACAGAGCAGGGCTACTGTAGACTGCACATTAAATTGATTCAGACTGTCCATCATGTGCATAAAACCGATGGTCAACACCTTAACCCCCACCCCCAAAAACTTTGTGCCTGTCTATCATTTATTCTTAGGAGAGAGGGGAGCTGCAAACGTTTATTTGTAAGAGGCTGCAGAGACTTTTCCTGCATATATTCACCCTGACCTACTGAGAAGGTTGGATAACCTACCACATTCCAGTTGGTCACATTGCAATGTGATATCATGTGTAATGAATACCTTAAAGAAGCTGCTCAGACCTCTAATGATGGACTGCTCTTATATTCTGTATCTGCTCCATTTGACTCATTCCCACCTGCAGAGGCTGAAAGGCCCAGTTAGAATCACTGTCTTTGATTCATCCAGACTCCCCATTCCTGCTGTATGTAGGAGCTCTGAGTGATGCATATGGATTGATGGACGCCATATCTTCCTGAATTATTTACCACCTCAGTGACGGGCTGCAGTTTGTAGGCCTCCAGAGCAGTGTGTTTGACACACTGCAGAGCAGCACAGAGGCGCCACCATAAGGTAATATCACCTTGCTTGTTCGCTCTGTACACCTCTGACTTCAGATTTAACTGTGAGTCATAATACCTCCATCAGTTCTCTCATGACTCGTGTGTGTGGCGTTTGCTGTATAGCCTATACAATTTAGAAAGTTCTGCACACACTATGCATGTGTTTAAACCAACATGCAGTATCTTATGTACATTTGTGATCTAGATATCAATATGCCACTATAGAACATATACACTGATATTTTTTATCATGGACTACAAATTTCATATTGCATTTTCTATGTTATACTATTTTGCCACAGATTCTTGCTTTATTTTCTTATTTTATTGACTTTTTTAAGGTAAAAGTAACAGGTATAAAATGTACATCTGCCTCTATTTTCTTAATTATTTCTTTTCATAATAATTTCTTTGGTCAAATGAATATTTTCCTTGGCCTGACTGTCATGCAACCATTATAACCTAAACAAACCAGTAAATGCTGTTACTGATTTTCAGTGGATGGCGTCATTCCAGAACAACGTTGCATCGAACTAATGTTGCCTTCAGGTTTCACCTTGTAAAGTCAGTATTTCAACTGCGTTTACCCTTTGCATTTATGACTAATGGTTGCTTCTAGCACTGATAATGTAGGAATCGAACCTCATTCTGCAGCTGCACTCATTGTAAATTACATCAAGTATTTGACTCAAATGTAAATTGACTGTCTTTGCACTATAATGAGCATTGATGTCTTTCATGTGTTTTAATTCAGTGTGTTTGTTCAGTGTGTCACAAATAACTAGAAAATACAATGACAACTACTCTACAAAGGTAGCACAACCTTCTCACCAACATTTATTCTGATTCATTAGAAGCATTTTTTTGTTTTAAAAGTCCATATGCTCTAGAGTTAAACAGTATTGATTTGTTACGATTTAATGCAGAAGCTGGATCAATAGTTGAAGATTCAATTCAATTCACTTGTATTTATAGTATCAAATCATAACAAGAGTTATCTCAAGACACTTTACAGATAGAGTAGGTCTAGACCACACTCTATAAAAGATGTTGAATGTAACACAGTTGACGTCAGTTGTGTAAAGACACACTGAGGAGACAGGGTAATATTCCGCATTACATTCTCACAATGCGTTTTCTTTTTCAGTTATGCCTCTGATATTTCTTTTCCAGTGCAATTCAGAGAAGTGTGAGATTAGTTTAATAGGTTAATCTCGCTTTTTGTGCACCTCTTCATCTACGCTGCATATTAAAGTCAGGACTCTTTGGGAAGACAGACAATGATCCTGAATTGTAGGAATGTAAACTACAGTAATAGCGTTAACATTGCTATTTTCCCCTTACCAATTACCAAGCTACAGGGTCCAATACTCTCTTCTTGGACTCCAGAGACCTCGGTCATTGATTTACTAATGAGAAACATGGAGAGAATTGGAGATGCACAACGCTGATTGGAGAAGGTGGTTAACTGGTTAGGTAGTCTGGTCCCAGGCTCTGAGGACCACTAACCTTCAAATAAACAGCTGAATGCACTACAGAACATCACATCAACACACAAGATGAAAAGATTACATGAAAAACGTGACTTTTGGTTGTTTTTTATAAAATGAAATGAGTATTTTTTTACAACACTTTTTGACATCAACATATCTCTTCATTAAACACAATATTAGAAGCCATAAAATCACATCTATCTGTTTACATAAACTTCAGGCACAAAGCCATAATAGCATATTTTGGTCATCTTAAACATTCTTAAATATTCATATATTTTTAAACATCCTTGCAAATTTCATACAGCAAAAGAAGAAAGTGTTCAAATGGCAAATAAAGTGGTGAAAGAGCCATCTATTATCTCATGTGGTCCACTCAAACGTGACAATATCAAAGTGTCAACAAAGTATTGTTGGTGACTATGAGAACAACCAAGAAACACCAAGAGATCACAACGACCTGGTTGTTCACATACATTACAGCATTCCTCGCTCACAAAATGCAAAAACATGTCCTGCATCATGAGCACTAAAGCTGGATTCTCCAGACCCTAGTAATTTGTTAAAACACACACCTTAATGTTGAGCATCACATAACTCCAAAACAATTACAGTTAGATACAGCAAGCCAGTGTTACATTACAAAACAGAATGTGATGGGTGGCGGCTGGTACACAGAATTTATTGCAGTGCACACCAAACATCAATAAACAATGTCTTCTGAGCAATCGCCTTCAACACTTTTTTGAATTGTCTCACATCACAACTGGCACCTGATTATGAAAGTTCATTTTATTATTTAAAATGGCAGAAGACGCTTATCTAAGAACAAAGCAGTGAGCCGAATGAGGACTATCAATGACTGTGAGGCGGCTGCATCTGAAACACTGATCTGAGCAAATTCATGCAAACAAACACACACTAAAACTCTACGGTTCAACTTCACTCACGCTTTTTTTGTCTTATACAGTAGTGTATTATAGGCTTCACTCCAGGAGAATGAGACCTTTTTTTGCAAGCAGACATCTCCCTGAAAAGGTACTGTCCATGAAAAATATGGCCTTTTTATATTAATGTTAACACAGATCAACGACCCAAAATCCACAATAGTCTCACAGAAACAGTATACATATATATATACAGTACATAAAACACATTTGAGAAACAGAATAGAATCTTGTTTTTAGAATACTTATAGTTTCAGTGCAATCAGAGTGGTATTTCAGAGAAAGACCCTATATGATGGTCAACTGCAGTGTCATCTGGCTCATGTTGTTCCAGTAGGTTGATGAGGTTTGGGTGCTTAAGAAGTACAACATAGGCCTGCAGTTTTCTTTGCTCTCTGTATAGTGAAGCCCTACAGTAGGTAGATGTGATGAGAGACATGAGACTCTAATGAGGATTGTTTTGCATTGCAATTAACTATTTCTTTACATTGGCTTTTTGAATCTAGTAACCGTTTTACTTGAATACACAGAATGGATTTAAATATCTAAGATAATGTTGTGCAATACGTGATGGAGAGTCTGTTTTCTGTAAGCAGACTTTCCACAACTGTCTGGTTTAAGAGTAGCCGCGCTCAGCATACATCTTTCCGGCCGGTTCCTGGACATACTCCTCCGTCTTATCCCAGTCCTGCACCCAGCCTCCGTTGAGCTGTGCAGTGGCCCCGTAGCTTTTAGCCGGACCGCCCATCGCGCCGTAACTCTGCGTAATGTCCCCCGTCTCTTCGGCAAGCTCATCCTCATCAATGAAACCACACTTCTCGTCGCTTGTTTCTTCAGGGTCAGCCCATGGCTGTTTCTCCCCAGATGCAAAGATCCCATAAAACACCACTCCCCCGTAATGCACCAGGGCAGCAATGAGGAAGACATACTGCCACTCCTCCCGGGTCTAGAGACAGAAAACAGTTGCAGTCTGGCTGAGTCACTTATTTAAGGCCCTGATAATGTGTTCTCTCAACTGACTTCTTACCATGAGTAGTGGGCTCCTAAAGGTTCTGCTAAAGTTCGCAAAGCTTTGGTTTCCCATGAAAGATTCCTGTTTCTGTGTTTATCTCTGTGCTCTTCCCACTGATTTGAAGTGGGTTCAGTAGTTGGAGAAAGATGATGTCATGCTATCTGTGTACCAATCAGGATTTAGAACCAAAGTCTGATGACAGTTGTGGGGTTGCCAGGCCACTGTCAATATCAAAGATCATGTGTCAAATATGATCAAACGACACTCAGTCCTGATGAAGCAGTTTGAGTGTTAAGTGCTAATTCTAATCCTGTGTCCCCATGTTTATTGTTCATTTATCTCTTGTTACATGCCAAATATGTGTATTTTATATCAAAATGCCTCTCTTTTCTCCTCGTTTAAAACTTTGGGGCGGTTAAATATTGTACATGTATCCAGTCAAATGTGATTTGGATCAACTAGCTAACCCCGGCCATCATATAAAGGTATAAAGTGTTCATCATAAAATGTTCCAATCTGCATTAACATTCACATCACAGTATGAATAGAAATGACTCACCTTGTTCTTTGTCATGGCTCCCACTATTAAAGGGCAGACCATCCCTGACAGGGTACCCACCCCGTTGGATATACCCATGAGGATGCTGGCATAGCGAGGAGCGATGTCTAGATGGTTGACATTGAAACCTACAGCAACAAAGAGTGAAAATTCAGAGTTTTGTGCTCTTTTGAATAACACAAAATAATTTGAACTAGAATCCATTGTTCTGAGACTCACCTGATATTGCAAATCCACTAAAACCCACTGCCAGAACTAAAAAAGAGATGGCCACCCCCTTACTGTGAGAAAAACCAACTACCAACAAGAGAGTGGCTTCCATACCGAACCCTAAAAACAACCAGAAGAGAGTCAACTAGTGAGGAATACTTCTATAATAATATGGTAACAGACAGAGAGTGGATTATCAAAGTCTCACCTCCGCAGTTCATGATTTTCCGGACCATAGTGGTGGACATGATGTTGTGGGTCCGCAGATAGTCCGCTAACTGGCCTCCTAATGGCACGACGATGGTCATGACCAAGTGAGGGAGCGCTGACACTACACCAACCTGAGAAACCATCAAAACACTTGTCTAAATCAAAAGTGACAGCCACAAAGAAACTGTCAAAGCAAAAGTGATTCTCTATTCTCAGACCCAATCGTTGTGTCTGTTTCAACCTCTGACTGCAGCATCACATCCGAGCAATAATTCACCTGCAGTAATCATAGCAGCACATCCTGATGCTGAATTACACCTGCCAAACCAGCTTGATTCATGCTTCACACTCTCCAGCGAAGGTAAAGATTATGAAATTTTAAGATTAACTGGAAGCTTTGTCTGACACCTTTATTCATGGACAGCAGGATCAGAAAAGTACCAAACCACAGCACTTTCAGAAGCAATTATTGTAAAATTGCCCCGACAAATAACACAATTTGCTTCAAAATCAGTGTTCAAATCGCTCAATGGTGTTTTTTGCCCCCAACTGCTCCTTCCAGGCAGCACTGCGACAGCTGCCTTCAAGGCACCTAACCCTAACCTTAACCTTAACCCTAACCATAACCAGTGCCTCCCAACGGTGCCTTCCAGTGAAAGATTCCCAAAGGAGTAAGATTATGCCACTTAATGTTTTGTGAAAGGGCTCACTAAAAGAATTTTAACTGTGACTCAACTTAAAAAATGAGGTAATGATTCCCACATTCCATTTTCAGATTAAATCAACATAAATGTATTCAGTAATAAGTCAAGGTAAACCATTTAAACTGTAAAAGCTCAAGCACTTTACTACATGCACTCAATATAAGTCACTCTCTTTTAGGTAGTTTTTGGTCTCTACCAACCAGTGGTGGAAGAAGTATTCAGATCCTTTACTTAAGTAAAAGTACTAATACCACACTGTAAAAAACAAAACAATGCCATGAGAGCTGTGAGAGTGAATCAAAACAGTAGTTGCGGGTCGGGCAGCTAAACAATGAGCTAACACTCACTATGAAGCTCCGTAAAGCCGAGGAGCTGCAGATTCCAGAGATAATTCTCTGTACTGTAGGTCCGTCACTACGAGCGATCCCTTTCACATTGTCACATTTTCACATTGTCATTCCATACATTGTTATTATAAAAACTATTGATTATAGCTGCTTTAATATTGAGAATCACACTTTTATCAAATTTTAAAATCAAGAATACATTTCAAATTACAAAATGAATGAACAACAGCATTGTTATACATTTCAGCACCTAATAGGATAGATCAAAGCAGTGATATCAAGAAGGTTCTTAATTTGCAATTCATATCTGAGAAATCTTATTTCGTAATCTTGAACATTAGATTACATGACATGGAAAGATATTTGTTGGCTGACACTAGGCATTATTAGGTTTATTTACCTTGCTGATTTCAAAGCCAAACACTTCTTCAAAGTATGCAGGCTGGCTAATGAGAAGCAGATAAAAGGTCCAGCTCCTGCAGAAATTGGCCACGATGATTGCATAGACGGGCATGGAGGTGAAGAATTTCCTCCAGGGGGTCTTGTATTTCTGTTAAAACAAACAGAGAATCAGCTGGACGTACAGCAATTGGCGTGGTGTTACAGATCAATGCATACAGATTGAGAACTCACTTCCATTGCGCCCATCAGCTGAGCACTTTCACCAATGCTCTCCTCGATATAGCGCCGCTCCTCGTCTGTGATGGTCGGGTGCTCCGCTGGGCTCTCATAGGACACCAAAACCCAGAACATGTACCAAAATATCCCAAAGCATCCTGAACAGATCATGAGAGAGATGAACATGCCAGTCATTGCAAACTCATGCTGTGCAGCCAACCGTTGCTCAGACCCACAGAACTGTATTTTAAATTCTAGTTTGTTAAATATATCAAATAAAACTCCTGAGTGTATCAAATTGAGCAAGGGTGCGAGTTAGAGCTTATGAATTTAACTTTTCATTTGTAAGAGACAGCTTCTGTTGTTCTTTGAAAAGTTGCATAGTCTCACTTTAAAGTGTTAATACAGTGAAACTCACCATACAAATAGAAGACAGAGGGCCATCCAGTGTACTGGACCAGGATCCCAGCCAGAGGCATGGCTATCACTGCACCAGCATATGATCCTGAACAAGACAAAATATTATGACCGGGCAGAATTTGATCCATGCTGCTTATTCAGAGAGCAGTGTCGTCCCACTGTGTTCAGTACACGTTTACACACACATTTGAGTAGCAGTATTTTGTTATTCTAAACCTGCATTGCAGTGTATGAAGTAATATGATGATAAGTCTCTATGACACTAATGAGCCAATCACAGGAACATGAGTATGTGTGTAGATTTTGTACCACAGAAGGAGATGGTTGCCAGACGACTTCTTTCCAGCGGTGGAGCCCATTTACTCCAGATCCCGTGGCAGGCTGGATAAGTCACTCCCTGCACGGAGACAAATGACATTACAGTCACAGTCTGAACACACAAGGATCATTTTCCTTTAACTGTATTGTGTTTTTCTTAATCTTCTTAATTATTTTACATCTATTTTTCCACTTTCAGTCAATAGAATTTATGCAATGTAACTCAATAATGCTGTCTGTTCTCTTTTGCCAAAGACATGCAAGACAAATTGCAGTTAATAACAAACAAACGGACGTGCATTGTACCTAACCTTTCTAATAGAGAATAATGGGTTAGGTGTGAGTCAGTGCAGATTCAGGCTGCCCACTTCATGAAAAAAACAAACTGAATTTGCTCCCATTAAATCTTCATTACACACTAAGTGGCATACAATCAACCATTGATAGACACAAATTGCTGGGGCTTGCAGTGGGAGACACCCTGAAATGCTAATGTTTAATTTGCAGTAATAAGTCGATGGGTGCTGAACACAGGCGGCTCGCTCTCTTAACGGTCATGAGCTGCTATTGAAACGACAGCGTGCAGCAAAAAACAAAATCACAAAGGAGGATGACCTTCAGTCTGATAATAGCATCTCTCGCTGAAATCTTCTTTTCTGTTGAGCTGTGGGAGCCGCCCACATCAAGTGGTTTTTATCTCTTTTGTTCTAGATGTTTCTATGTGAACATGGAGCTGTTTTGGCCAGGGAAACCAACATAAATAAGCCCTGCTATTCAGAGGTTTATGCTGTTTGCTGTACTGATCTGACAATTGTATACAGTATATTGAATGGAAGCTCTCCATAATGGGTTTCATGTTCTAGTTCAAATTCAAATAGAAAGCCAAAGAGTTCAGTATGAAAAGGAGGATGGTCAAACTGTAAAACATGGTCAAATACAGAATGTCAGGACAATTTCATTAGGGGTTTAGTTTAGCTCTCAGCTTGATAATGAGGCATCATTTGTTGAGTCTTTTAAAGGTCAGGATCTGATGTGCAAACTGTGCATCCGTACCTCCACCAACCCTTGTAATATCCTCACAAAGATAACACATCCATAGTGCGTCCGGGCGGCAGAGGGAATGAACATGTTCAGGATGGATGTCAGCACGATGGCAGCACCGAAAACTCTGAATAAATAGTGTGTTGGAATTATTTGCAAGATTATCATCAAAACAAGATAATCTTATTCAAGCACGATACAGCATGGCAGCAATATTGATTCAAGCACTTCAAAGACATTAAAACATTAGATACGCAATAAGATAGCCATACAATGTTCAAGTTATGATACTTCACATACTGGAACAATAAACACTGATAAGGAAGATACATCAATCCTAATTGATGTCACACACACACACACACACACACACACACACACACACACACACACACACACACACACACACACACACACACACACACACACAGGCAGTTATTGAGTTTCCAGTGAGCACAGGCGGTGTTTGCAGCAGAAGGGGGGCTCAGCTGACTTGGCATGATGAAGCTCTTCAAAGATGTGCATCTTCTTTAGGCTCAATTTCGCTCATGAGAAACCTAGCAATCCTATAATGTGGATGTACAAGGCCTTATCCTACTTTGGTTGCTTTTTATAGCATCGCTCTTGTATTTACAGAATTTTCAAATAGCACATTGCACATTTGTTCTGTTCCCTTTGTCTAATTGTAGCTGACTAATCAGTTGTTAGTAAAATAATGTGATAAAGAGGCAGTATGGCCATTAAACTCATACAACAATCATTACTTAGAACTGCATTTCACACACGGCTTTGGCTGGTGTGGTTGCCATGCCTCTGAACATAAAGGATTAGACATGGTGGTCCCATGGGAGCTCATTAACATGAGGAGGCACGCCTGGTGGGCATCAGCCAAATCCCCAGTTTATCTGCTGTAAGGTCAGGCTCCTTTATTCAAACCATGAGACCAACATCCAAATAGTACACCTACATTTCCATTAGAAATTAAAAAATAGGAACATATTTACACATTTCCTCATACCCCCACCCGCACTATTTATTCGTAGTTTATTTCCAAAAATGGTCGCGTGCAGTTACCTGTTTGCAGCCAGTCTTGAGGAGATGTATCCTCCTGGAATCTGAGTAACTATGTAGCCCCAGAAGAAGGAGCCATGAATCATCCCCACGGTCTCTGGGCCCCAGTTGAATTTCGCTTTCTTTCAGAGAAAAATAAAGACACATTTTAATCATAAACAAAAATGAAAACCAATGTAACATGGTGAACTCCTTAAAATGCTTCTTATCTAAATGTGAAATACTGTCAGTGGAAAATAGTGTGATAGTAGAAAGATATCTGGATCTATTTTATGTGATGCTTTATTACCTTTGTAGCGACACCAGTGGTAAATAACGTGATCGATCACATAATTAAAGCACATAATAAGCAGATTTTTAGGAAAATTAAGAATACAAATAAAGCAACCTACACGTATTTGCTTGTACTTTGCTACTGTAACATACATGCTCAGTACAAGAAATGCAATATAAACTCAATTAAGGTTCTCCAGGTATGCTTAAAAACCTATTGATGCTCTAGGCTCTGGCCCTCATCACTTATTAAGCATGTGGGGCTCGTGCATTGGGGGGGGGAGTTTACAGGCACCTCTGTGATGATGATCTTGCCGTTTTCATGGATCGTGCTGTTATTGACCATGCTGACGATGGCCACACCCAAATTACACCGGATACCGAAGGAGATGCAGAAGCCGAGCCCGCTGAGCATAGCGATGATGTATCTGCGCGGAAGCCCGAAGCATGTGCAGTCACACAGGGGCTTCTTCCGCTCCTGGTCCGCCCTGGGTCTCCCATCCTCCGTCAGCTCGATCGCATCACCTGTCTGCTGCCGCTTTTCCAACCTCCTGCACGACACGAGCTGATTATGTATGCTCTTTTTTTTTTTTTTTTTAGGTAACATCCAATGTAGACATGTCGGATGTGTGGAATCAAACATGCAGGCAGATTTAGCTGCATTTACAGGAGCGAGAACTATCAGTGTAAAATATGTGATTTCGTTGATTTTCTTCAACAAAAAAACTCGTGCATTTATTCCTATGCCTCTTACAGGCTGTTTGCAGTTTATGCTACAGAGGAAATTATGCTTGCATCTTTACTTCGTGCTCTTTCAACGACAGGCCTTCTTTATTTTTTTCTTTTAATTTGCCTCAGGCCCGTTTGGAAGTCTGCTCCCTTTTAGTTAAAGTCAAAATGCTTTTTATTCGTTCCCTGCTGAAATTCTTCATGTTTCTGTAAAAGAAAGACTCGTTGGCAAACGAGGAAAAAATTACCTTCATACCGCATTGCAGCAATATCAACATCCTCGTTGTTTAGAGTTAATTTTGACCCTTTTTTATATTAGCTCTCATACATGTGGCCTTGGTATTTTGCTTTGGCTTTCACTTCAAATTTGTACAAATAAATGTAAGTTAATTTAAAAATAACTAAGCATTGAAACGTGAAGGCCTCATCCAGTAAAATACCAGGCCTGCCACAGCTTAAATGAAACCAACAGATTGTTTTTCTTGCATAGCTTTGGACGTTTCAATGTTGCAGCTTGAAATCAAGTTCAACATCTGAAAGCCATTTAAGGAGTAAAAAAAATAAACGAATGTTGTATGCTTGCACAAAATGGTCATCTAAAGTATCTGTATTTGTTTTAAAGCTCGTGTTTCCAGATGATTTGTGAAAAAAAGCTTTGGTTTTTCGGCTTAATATTCAAACAAAGGCTATTTTTATTCGTATTTCCAATCAGAATTAATAAATAATAAAATGTTATAAATGTGAAAACTGCTCCTCTACATCCTTCTCCCTTTCTCTGATTTCAAATTGAATAGATCTGTTTGCTTTCCAGTCAGTTATCAGTTTTCTTTTGGACTACATTTCATTTAAGTCCTTCTGACAGTATAAAGAATAAATGAAGTCAATTGATATGAAGTTCATCGATCTTGGATTAATACAGTTAGATACATAATGTAATAGATATCCTCCGACCTTGTGTCACGACTCGTTCTGTTTCATTAATTATTAAAAAACACCCACAGCAGCTGGTGGAGGGGATCATTCTCCAGGGAAATATCTGATCCTTAAATATTCGGGCCACACGACTCTGCTTTCAGCATCCTGTCCGTGATTCATCTCATAAAGAAGAGATTTCCCTCATGATTTCGTTGTAATTCAGTCATAAGCACATTTAAAGCCAGTGCATGTTTTATCTGTGATCTTAACATCTGGACATTTTTCAATTTTTAATTTCTCACAACAGATTCATACTGTCATAGACAGACATGCAGAAATGGGAATTTCTTTCGCCTTACCTGTAAATTTTCCCGAGGGCCTTTCCTGCGATCTGTTTTATTCCCTCCTTAGTGGTAGGGGCAGCTTTCTCGGTGCCTGGCTCCATATTCAAATTATCTTAAAATTGTTTTATAGTACTATAACAAATGGCAGTGCTGCATTAATGAGCATATTGTTAAGATAGTAATCCAAATAACGCGCTTCTGGTTTTTAAGCAGAAAACGTCTCGATGTCCTAAAAAGATGAGCCAGAAAATGGAGAAAGAGGGGGAACACGTTCAGTCTGAAAGGGCTGGTTTCACAGTCACAAAACAGCAGTCAAATAAGTCCGCTTTTGCCTTGCGCAATGTTAATCCATGCAGTGCCATCTTAAGATCCAAGCAGCGATTCGAAAACAGCAACACAGAAAATTGATTTTCTTTTGTTGTTGTTGTATTCTTTGAAAAATCGAGGTGGAAAAAGTGAAAGTCTTCAGCCGGTGCAGGTGAGCGGAGCTCCGGTCTAATCTGAGGTGAGGATCTCCGGTGAGGCAGCAGCCGGAGGAGGTTTCAGCACCGCGGACAGCGCACAGCTCATCTACCTGTCAGCAGCTCCGTGCAGCGCCCCTCCTCCCTCCGCTCCCTCCTCTAATTCAATTACTACTACTGTTAACGGTGACAATTGCCAATTGCATAACCTCTCTCCTTTAATTAGGTAGACTATATATAACTGAATAAAAAAGGATTTCAGGACTAGCTCCGACCACTTATAAATACCTTGCTGCAGCAGGCACAAAGCAATGACCCCCCCTCCGCCCCCACCCACATCCGGTTATTTCGGTTTTAATTTGACCTGCGGCGTTTACACACTGTAAACTTCAGGGACACATTTAGGCAGAAAGATTTGTTTTCACTAAAATGTATAAACTGAGCATTGTAATGTTGTTTACTGAATAAAAGAAAGACATGCCATTCACACATGTGTACGAGACCGTAAAGTACAGTATGCAGTCAACCATGCAGAGGCAGTGTTGTGTAAGGAAGCTAAGGAGACCAAATCTCTGATATGAGATAAAGGAGACTGAGAAGTGGAAACCATTGTTATACAGTGTATTTATCGTATTCCAGTAATCAAAGAAAACAGGTGATTGAAACAAAGGGCATACAAACAGTTTTCTATACAGTTTAATTGTGCACAAAGAACATTATTGATTTAGCCTACATTTATTCAGCTCATTAAGATCCAGGTGCAGGCAGTGCGCACACAGGTGTGACAGTAGACATCCCCTGCCTTTTCCTCACCGTCATCCTGGTCCGCTTAGATATCATTGACGCCACCTGCATGCCTGGACACTGGGAAAACATGACAGCAAAAATGCCGTAAAACTCCTTTCTGAACTGGCGGCCCATGAAGCAGCTGAACAGAGGGTTCACGCAGGTGAAGAGGCTACAGAAGCACATCTCCAAGGCGAAGGCCAGGTCTGCATGCTGCCAGGAGGCGGGGCTGTCAGGGTAGACTGCCCGCATCACGATGGCCGCGTTGCGGCTCAGGTGGTAGGGCAGGTAGAACAAAGCAAAGAAAACCAGCGCTGCGCTCAGCGCCCGCCGGAGCCGCCGTTGCTTGTTGTGCGGGTCGGGGCGGCAGGGCCGGTGGCGCAGCTCTCTGACGCTGTGCAGGCCGCAGTAGCAGACGGAGAGCAGGGGGAAAAGGAATCCGATGATGGAACAACAAATGGAAAAGGGTAGGCTCTCCCCGGTCTCACTCAGCAGTATGTACAGGGTACAGACGGTGCGGTTGCTCCCAGGGCAAGTCTGGATCAGAGTCATATTGGCAACAGGTATGCTGAGCATCAGAGTGGCCACCCATACCGCCACACACAGCAGGCCGGTCTGCCTCCGGCCCAGCAGCACCAGTGAGCGCAGCGGGTGCACAATGGCCAGGTATCGGTCCACACTGATGCAGGTGACGAAGAAGATGCTGAGGTAGAAGTAGTTGTGGTAGAACATCCTCACACCCATGCAGAGTGGCAGCCCCAGCTTCCAGTACAGCTGGTCCAGGTGGTAGTAGATGAGGTAAGGCAAGGCCAGCAGCCACGAGGTGTCAGCCAGGGTCAGGTTGAAGACGAACACCGTGCTGCGGGTCCAGCGCCGCAGGCGGTGGAGGAAAACCCAGAGGGAGAGCAGGTTGAGGGGAAGCCCGAGGATCAGCACCGTCAGGAAGAAGGACGGCATCACGTAGAGCAGGACCACCGGTAAACCCCGATGTGTGTCCAGGTCGCAGAAGGCTTCCTCAGTAGGCTGGATGTTAATGGGCACAGAGGTTCAACTTGGAGTTTACAATGCAGATCTATTACAAGATAGTTTGTATCCTCTCTTTCCTTATCTAAAGCTTCATTTAATAGTCAACACTTGGGCATCGGTACACAAAACATTAAATATGGACAATATTTGCCCTAATAGAAAAACATGCTTAGCTTATAAACCATCGTTTGCCACATTACTCCGTTTAAAATCAGTTGTTTTATAAATGTTATCCACACTTTCCAACCTACCTGAACCTGAGTGTTGCCCATGTCTTTGTTTAAGTGGCTTCTCGGTGTGCCAAGTGAAACGACCATGCCTACATATTTTGGTGTAAAACACACCCACCAGTGTGAACAAACACTGAATACTTATCAGTGTTCTCTGGGCCATCTGTTATGTGAACAGAAACTTCCATGCCCTCAACAGAGGAGCCGATGGGCTACAGTATCCTTTTTTCACACATACACCATTTGGAATGACATTCCCCATCACATCAGAACACTACCATCCATCACATATTTCAAAAAGGCATACTAACTGTACCTTCTCAACAGTTACACTTGTACTCAGTGATTGTTCATGTATTGTCCAACTTGGACAATACAAGTCTTGTTAGCACTGTCTGTAATGTTGTTTTAGTTGTCTGTATCTGTCTAGCCCATGCTGCTATCCTGTTCAAGTGTTTTTGTCTTCATGTGCCATAACTATGTCCTATGTTCCATGTCTCTGCAGAACAGGAACCTGCTGGAAACCAGTTTTTAAAGAGAGTCAGGCCCGTTTTTAAACTGTAACTAAATGTTACTTTTTTAATCCTTTCCTGTTGAATACATTTTGAAATGAAATGAAAAAGTATTGATCCAAACATGTCCAACAATTACTCAAGTTGAACTGGTACTTTATTTTTGAGATTTGTCTTTGTTTACAATACACATTTGGATACAGGACAATAACAAAAATTAGAGAAACAAATTAATGAAAACATTAAATTGTACTGTAACTTTAAGCATACAATAAACAGATTCACTTTTTTTTTTCCAAGCATGGCAATGTTATACAATAAAATATTACTAGAGGATAACAAAAAGAAGACATAAGAAAAGAGATATACAAGGAAATTAAATAAAAAAACACAAGGTATTAGATGTATTAAGGCATCAACAGGTATGAGTTTAGCTGAGAGCACAGCATGAAAAAGGCAAACTGGATCAGTCCAACATTGCTCTCGGCTACGTGATCAGTCACATCTACATGCATCTCGAACAAACATAGATTTAGTTGCCTGAGTTTGTTGCACAGCCAGCCAGCTATTTTACCTAAAATTCAAATATCTCACAACAGATACTTCTCACATACTGTATTTCTATGTAGGCAGCCAAATAAACATGAAATGTCCTTCATATAATTTTAAAACAAAAGTTACAACTTTATCCTTGTCATTTAAGCATGATATAAATATTAAATTCAGACTCCCTCTTACCTACAGTACAACTGTTATTCCATTTAAATGAAGAGATTCAAAAGACTAATTATGAATACGTAGTGGCATGACAACATTTACACTGACACGTTTATGTCTTGGTAGACATGTTTCATTAAGTGCTTTGTGCAAAATAAAAAAAACGAATGTGTATCTTTCCTTCTCTACACAGACACAGCTGAGGAAAACAAAAGCACAAGAACTGGGCGATGGCTGATGTGCTTTGTGTAGTGGAGCAAACATAGTTCAGTAGGTAGGGGCAGGTTTTTATTAGCTCAGACGTGTTGGTAAACAGAGGCACATTAAAAAGGAATCTCTTCACTCTCTCAGGGCTTAAAGCTCGTCATCTCCAGGAACAGGACTCACTGTCAACAGTCAACATGCACCAGCTGCTGCTGCCCAAAACTGGCCATTGCAGGACAAAATCTGCCCTTACTCACAGTACCAACAGCTGCACAGATTTGTCTTCATAAAAAGCTAATTTATATGTCAGATTTTGGCCTGGAGAAATTGCTGGGCCGTTATGACATTATAGCAAAAATGTGAACAGCCTATGAACATGAAAATCATTTTGTAAAATTGTGTTACATCTGTGGTGTAACCTCAATGCAAATAAACAATGCTCACATTTGTTGCAGTAACTGAAAAAAAAAAAATCAAAAGTTGAATCAAGTTGAACATAAACTTAAAAGTATATGAAACTGGAACCCTTCATACAGCTACACATATGAACAAGGGAAATACTCAAAATCTATAATAAGCAAGCGCTCAGTTTCTAAATATCAATTGTTATTCTAATGGCAGATAGAACCAATGATAAGTGTGTGATATATTAAGGCATTCAGTTTTTGGTTACTTATAGTGGCACTTCAATAAATAGTCTTATTAAAATAAGAGCAAGTTGTCAGGCTTAGACACAGTGTATACAGTTTTCTCTTTCTTTTCTTACAGCAAATGTTGATTATCATCAGCAATTTGATTACAACATAGAGTGAAAAGCCATAAATATGAGAAAGAGGTTTAAATACACGTTTCTGCATGCATGGAGACTTTGTCTTTCACCTGTGTGCACTTTCACGATCAGAAGAGGAGGGATGGCTGTGAATGGAGTAAACTCTGTGTGTGTGTGTGTGTGTGTGTGTGTGTGTGTGTGTGTGTGTGTGTGTGTGTGTGTGTGTGTGTGTGTGTGTGTGTGTGTGTGTGTTGACAAACAACACAGGCACTACAGCAAAGTGATGGTCAGTATCATAAAACACAAGCAGGGCAATCTACATCATTACCATGTCCTCCCATCATGTCCAGCTGATTGACCAGCAGCTAGCTGGGCTAGAGACACTCTGACAGCATCTCATGTTTGGGTAGAGACGGATAGATCATAGGCGGGCAGGTACAATCATTATGGCCATTTTGAATGAGTTGGATCTTCAGCTTCTCCACTTCATAGTTATGGAGATACTCTTGGACAAGGTAGCGCTCTCTCTTTATTCGAGCCTTCACTTCAGAGGGAACATCAGGAATCATCCAGGCCACAAAGAACTTGACCAGAAACACAACATGCTGTGGAAAAAGAAGGAACAACAGGTTAGTTTTACTTCAAGCTGGAGTCAGGAAGAGCTGCAGAAAAAACTCTGCATGGATTTGTATCATCTGTGTGTGGTAGAATGGGGGTTATTATTACTGTAACAATCGACTACTGCCCAGGGTAAAAAAGTGAAGCCCAGTTCAAGTGGTCAATAAGTGTTGGCGGTGCTGGTGGAGGCACTGCGTTCAGCGCTGTTTTACCTCCATGATAATGATGAAAGCCAGCTTGGCTGCCAGAATGTGCCAGAACTGCATTGTGTGGTGGTACTGTCTCTCGTGGCCAGGAGGGTAGCGGTAATCACGATACCTACAAAGAAGGAACATGTTCTTTGGGGCATTTTGTAATGGAAAAGGAAGTAATAACTTAATAATTATCTATAAAAATGAATTACAATTATGAAAAAGTACACATACAATATTCACCACACATTTTAATAGTAGTGTAGTTGTAAATAGTGGTTTAAGTCAAGTGGTTTAGCTGTATTTATGAGGCTTTTACTACATTAGAATTCTTAGCGAAATTTTTTTTTTTACTTCTTTAAACTAAATCTTGCACCAATGTGTCCAGAAGGCACTGGACTATTTCACACCACCATGATCAGACATTTCATATACCAGTGGTGAAAAGCAACTAAGTAAATGTACTTAAATACTAATAATAGCGTTGTATAGCGTACATTCGGGCGCCATCTTGGAAAACAGTCATGAGCAGTCGAACCACGAACGCTGTGCAACCAGTAACCAGTAACATAGCTCAAACAGCGTTCGTGATTCGACGTTCGTGATGACTATTTTCCAAGATGGTGCCCGAAAGTAAACACGAACGCTACTGTCTTTATAATCTATCTTTTTAATAAACTGTCTGTACACTTCCAAAGTTCTCAATGTTTCTGTTTGCATGAAGGGACCCTCAGTATGCTACCGTTTAAGTCTGGTGTTATTTTGAGCCTTGTTAGTGGTATAAAATAGTGATTTAAAATAAATGCCATTTTAAATCATCAATAATAATAATAATAATAATAATATATATTTAAGGTGTGATTCTGCAAAATAAATATGTACCCTTGAACACTTTAATGCTGTTAATAATTAATTTGACTAGAATTTTGAATGGAGGGCTTTAACTTATAACAGAGTATTTTTACATAATGGTACTTCTTTTTGTACTTAAGGTCTTCCACCACTGTCATATATTAACACCAAAGTGGAAACATGCCTTAGAATCACACACACCTGCAGTTAGTGATGATGGAGCTGTTGAACCAGGGAGGGTTCTCCCCATCATCAGGCTTGTTGGCCAGTGGAATCGCAGAGATATTAAACACAGACAGGCTGTCGTTTATGTAGCCTTTCATAGTCATCGCACCATCTGGATGGGCGTACATGTACACGAGCCGAGGTATCATATCAGAGGTGAAGGCCACAATGAACGCCTAGAAAGCAGGGAAAGAAACGGTGTATGAAAAACTAGAGATCCAACTGGGAAGATAATGAGCAGACACAAAGCACACATTTGTTGTCCAGCACTCACATTTGTGACCACAGAGAGTACGGCCATCCCATTGAGGATTTCCTGCCAGGCTCCGATGCTGTGGGCCTTTGCCGCCACAGGACGTCTGAACTGAGTGGTTAGCTTCCAGGCATCCACTCTAACCTCAATGATGTTGTTGATAAGTGCCAGCAGGGGTGCCAGGGGAAAGGAGGCGACGAACAGTGTGATGAAACCAAACTGGATCACTGGGACACAGAGAGGATAGACAGTAGGATGGAAACAGCACCATCTGCAGAATGTCAGTGGACACTGCATCCATCCATCTATCCATCTATTCCTGTGTATATTCCTAAACGTTGCTGCAGTATTTTAACAGGTAATAACCAATGTTTGTCTTAGTTTAGCTTTTGGCCTGGTCTTAACTGAAACTGGACTTCACTAAAATGTTCTTGACTGCAGCCAAGCTTTCAAATGTGTCCCTAAATCTCCCTCTTTGTGTAATGACGGTGTACTGAATGTTTACCCATTTCCAGGTACTCGTCGAAGAGGCCCAGCTGTCCAAACTCCTGCAGGTCGTGGTCTTGCTCCCAGCGGCTGTACAGACTCTCTGGGTGGCTTCGTGCCTTCCTGCTGCCCCACCAGTTCATCAGCCACCTGAAGGACACCAGGGGGCGATAGAGAGCTTTGAGGCGATGACATTTTTCACCCTCAAACAGCCATATTGGAGGCTGTATTGAATTGTAAACAATAGCTATAAAGAAATCTTTCTTTGAATGCCATAATCTTATTGATTTTGTGTTTATATAATGCCATATTATAATACATTACTTTGATTATTTTCTAAATCAACTCGCAGAATTAAAAAGAATCATCGTAGCAAAGATGACTTTAAAAATTGAAAAAAGTGAAAAAACACTACATTTGGAAAAAGATAAATTATATCAAAACAAGGCCCCAGCCATGGTTGATATATCTATGAGTTATGTGATTGGGCTACAAAGCCTGTTAAGAGAGTGTGCGAAATGTAACCCCTCTGTATATGTTTGTTTGCAGAGTAATTATGCTTTGAATGGTCGGTTCAGTTGGAGTACTCACGGGACCAGAGCCTCCTGGATGTTGCCCCACACTTGTTTACCAGTCATCACTATTACCAGTTGGGTGGTCAACTCAATCAAACAGCCACCAGGGTCACACTGAATGTTGAGATCGAGGAGGGATGGGAAAGAAACAAACATTAACTAAAATTCAGACTCAAATTGAATTACCAGTGCTTATCTTATGCAATGTAACTTTGTTATATGTGGTACCTCTTCATTCCTCAGGTTGCTGCCAAACATATATGCATAATTTCCAGGATAGCCGACAAACTTGCCCTTAAAGAAAGCCACGTAGAAGCAGGAGGAGTAGTAGTTGACAAACTGGAAGAGGAACATCTTCACAGTCAGTCTGTTCTCATACTCCAGGTGGGTCTTGGGAATTTCTGCCACATAGTAAAACATAATAAAACATAGATTTTAAATACATCAAACAAAAAAGGAACACATTTTGCATGATAACAATTTCAAGGATCCATATGAAATGGATAATGGATACATAAAGACAGAGAAATCTAATAATATGGGACTTGCTCTCTCAGCCTGACCCTCACCCATGTCAGTGATCCAAATAGCCACTCTCTCATACATGAAGTTGAGGATCATGATGATGATAAAGTTGATGCAGGAGGCTGTGACAGAGGTGGCCAGCTGTGGAGTGATATAGGGGCCAACCACCTGCAGGTCGCTGGTGGCACTGTCCTTCATGATGCTGGCAAAGGCTGCGTACACCGCCAGGCGGTACGCTATCACCCCAATGATGCAGGCAATGATCAATGAGATCTTCAGGACAGAGACAACAGAGACAACATGAAAGACAACTGCATGTCACAAGACAAAAGTACAGTGAGAACACCATACCAATTGTGATGCAAGTGCAAACACCAAAGCACATGTAGACATATGAATAAAGCATGGGGAATGATTGCCAATATAGAAGTTAGGAGTAACTGTCATGCTTGAAGTTTGCAGACATTCCCCATGAAAAGAAATATTCCGTAATGGCTTCCCATTAGCTCGTTCATATGTTACAGGTTTTTACAGTCCACAACAGTGATATTCTGGGCCAGTATGTTTAAAGTCATTAAGATTTGGTCTTAAATTGGTCCCATTTCTAAGAATGACATAATTTTGCCCATATTTTTTGAATTCAGAATGCCATGAATAAACAAGTGTTCTGATTTGGTCTCAACTCCCAAATAATTTGAGAGAACTCCATTTCTTAGAAGTTTTATATATACTGGCCCTAGCCACAGGATATTAGTGATGATGATGAACGGTTTGGGAAAGACAAAAAGACACAGGGTGGAGGAACAGTTAGAGGAGGAAAGACATTTAGATTCATCAAGTTTACCAAAGATACAATGCTTACCCATAACAGCACAGTGGCTCCAGACAGACATGTACGTGCACACTTGCTTGTTACGGGTAAGTATGGCTCCATTTCCTACATCATAAGCAAGCAAAGGATGGACACAGGAGTCAGTCACCCTTTGTTATATCCTGAAAAGACAGCTCTAAAAAGGCCAGGTTACTTTAATTACCACTGGCCTCAGATGCAAGGCAGAGTGAGGTTGCCCAATCACAGCTCTTTGTGTGTGTCTGAGTCCAATTCTTTCATCTAGCGGTCTTCTAGCGAAAACAGCCTTTCAAGATACTGATCCACCAGACAAACGTGGTACTGAAGGAAACTTAAACCTCCAAGTCTTTTCAGAAATGTCTGCTATCCACACAAACTACACCACACCAAAACCTTTTCCTCACCAATGTGGCATTCTACGTTAAGTGCCACCCTTACCCAGAGCACCACGGTGGCCCAGCACAGCAACAACTTCCCCATTATATCTGTAGAAGTCCTGTTAAGAACCCACTCCATTTCCTAAAGAAGGGTGGGATGTGGTCATGGAAAATTACAGCACAGTGTTTCTGTTAATCTCACACATCTGTGTCTGTCACTATGACCAACTACATATTCCTGATTCCCTGAAAACACAGTTGGTCAATTTTACTTTAGTAATATTGTTCTTATTCAAAGAGTTTCTATTAACAAGAGTGTTTTAGTCCAGAGACTGGCCTAATGAATGTCTGCAACCAGCTTAGTGTGTAGAGTTAATAAATACAACATATACTGTAATCTATCTAATCTTACCATACAGTATGTGCACATGAGACCTAGAGTTGTACATTACACAGTATTATAGAGCATATTAGTATTTCATGGGCACACAAACACCTGAGTAATGCGGTTCAGCTTGCGGTTGGTGCACATGGCCTCATACTCTGGCCGAAGCTGCAGCTTCTGTTGTTCCTCCTCAAAGTCGACCAGATCCCACTCGTACTCAAGACGAGCCTGCCGCCTCTTCCAGAACTCCAGAAACAGCGTCACTGCAGCGCATAGACCCACACATGTGATTTTTCAGTGCTCTGACCACCATTCAGCTCTATTATACCAGTGTGGTGGCAGAAGTGGCAGATTTCAGCACCTCAGTAGACAAAAGGTTTATTACATTTGTGATATGGGTGAATAGGTTCTTTAAATACAGAGTGAGTGACAGTGGTCTTCAACAACAATTCATTAGCTCCCACTAGGTGGTGTACTTGGTTAGAAAATATAAATTGCAGAGAGCAGACATTTTTACTCACCCCAAATCCCCATAAATATGGCAAAAAACACTGTTGCCACATTGTCAAACAGGTGTGATTGCTGAAAGAAGAACATGTTTGAGAAATTGTGATTTAATTAAAAACTCATGTATTTACATTTAGCTGCAACCACCCTTCAAATGTCACATATTGAAGAAAGAACATAATTCATGATGACCAAAAACCACTGAGTCACAAAACCAGGATGTCTCACCCATGAGGAGTTGCATGTTGTGTTGAGTTTCCAGTAGCCACATTTCTTGTCACACAGCGGGCACATGACAATATTCCCTCCAACTTCCTCACTACATATTTCTTTACTGCAGTGAAAAAAAAGAGAGTAATTTTCAACAAAAAAGTACAACGACATTAGTAATAAAATAATATCTAATAAAACAATGACACCTGAAAGACCAACAAAACAGGCTTGAATTCTTGACAAAACCTTCACCTCCACTGGTTGTCATCGTAGGTGAGGAATCCGAAGATGAAACAAATTGTCCCAACTATTGCAGCAAACAACAGCATCTCAGTGTAGAAGCCCAGCCAAGCAAAATAAATACCTATCTTCTCCCCATAATACTTCCTGTTGAAGGGAAAAAACATTTTTGCTGTCAATTATTTTAGTTAATGTTGAGTAACTACACATCAGATATGACTACTATGTTTTTGAGTCTTACCTTATAAGATTGAGTGGCTGCTCCTTGAAGAAACAGAAGAATCCGGCCCAGTGTTTGTAGAGACTGTATCTGTCACTTTCACAGTTAGCATCCTTAGATCTTGTCCAGTATCTACACTGCACTCACACAGAAGACACAGTCATGCATAGCGTTAATGCAATTTTATTCATCCTTGCAATGCAACATCCAACACTGCCTCCAACAGCATTAGTGCACATTGCATTGAAGTGTCCATGTCTTTTTTTGAATTATAAAAAAGTGCCAAAAGTTCACCAAAAGAGGCTCACATCATGCAGGGGGAAGGCAGCAGTGTAGGTGCCATTGTTGAGTAATCTCTTGATCCCCTTCTTGTCTCTCTCTCCACATTCATCCCTGAGGTATGAACAGCGGGACAGGATGTAGTAGACCTGGGCAGAGAGAGAAATAGAGGGACATAGTATTTTGTTATTCAGAGGGTTGAAATATGTATGGATGAAAACATTATAATAAAGTTGCTTCTGTATTCACAACAGTTAATAATAGAGATACTATTTCATTCTTTACAAGAGACATAACCTACTGGATTTATGTATAGGCTTGCACACGGAACTGCAGCATACTGAAGTATTTATAGCTGATTCAGATTTTATGTCAGGAGAATGTTTTCATTTGGAGCTCACAAACAAGATAAGAAAGGTCAGAGAATACTTACTATCCTGTTGCGATTAGATGGGGGGAAGAACGTGTCTTTGTCATCAATAAGGAAGAAGTCAGACTTGCTCTTGTCAAAGGGAGCTGTGAAAAAGTCTGGCTCGGGGTGCATGATCTTCTCCGGCAGACGAAAGGGGGTGGACAGCCAGTTCATGGGCATCTCGCTGTTGTTTGGGATGTCGTTGGCCTTGAATGGCACCTTGATCTTCAGCACGTCTGCGTAGGTGGCCAACACTTCCCATGGAGCGTGGATCTTTACAAAATAAGTCTTTCCATTGTCTGACTCCTGATGAGAATGACAGTGAGACAGGTGATACAGTATAATGAGTGTAGGGCTACTGATTCATAAACTAAAAAACTAATTTAGTGATAAAAGGAGATACCTAAAAAGTGCCCTTTAAAGGATTTATGTAAAATTCATGTTAGTTGACTTTATGGTATTAAGATAATTGGCAGTTTGCTTTTGTTGTGTTAAAAAAAGACACTTATGCACTGGTTTATAGTTTTATCACAAAAGCACTTGTATTGGTTTTTGTCTTTGTAAAAACAGCAAAAACACAACACAGATATGTTGTATGATGTACACATACATAAATGCATGTCTTTGTTGGCCACTTAATTTCCTTTTACATTAGACATAATCAAAATCAATAACTGGACGCTCTTACCGATTTATCTTCGATCTCCAGCTCCAGGCCGACATTCACTAGATTGGCCTCAAACAACCTCCTCCTCTCCTTTAGAAGAAAACAAAGCAATGTATATTTATTTAGTTCAATATTTATTCCTGTACTGCCATTGTACAACAGCTAAATCTATTGTATAACAAAATGAAGTACAGACAAACTTATGTGAAAAGCATGATATACACTGTGGCTCACGTTGTATGATACACAACTGATGATATACAACTGCAATAATGTTGAATACTGCAAATGTAAGTAGATCAAGCCAAAAACAAAACATGTAAAATCAAAGTAAACATGGCATCACAGTCAGTTCAACAGGTATAACAATGATGAACTACTGTTAAAACAAGTGTGGATAAGGCAGTGTCAGTTAGCACAGTATTTTCAATAGTAGCAGTCACTGAGTGCAAACAGGTAGTCAAAGTTACTTGTGGTAGTGCAGTAGTATGAAATAACGTTACCATATGGCACCTGAAATTAGGTTTAACATTTTCAGAAATGAGCACAGAGAAAGGAATTGTCTATATCAGAGGTCTGAATGTTGACTCATTAACAAGGCTGTGGGTAAAATGTGAGTCAGCTATGACACAGACTGCCTCATATCCGAGTGCTAACAGAGATGTGAAGACTAACAGCTCAGTGTCAAACACTACTCAAACACAAGTCTTTCAGCACCCCACAAAGCTGATAAAGAGACACGCCACAAAAACACATCTGGCCAGCAACAGTACAGAACTTCTTCAAAGTTATTTCCCTAAGAAAAAAGGTCTGTAAGTAAGTCTATCTCTAGAAGTGACCTAAGAAAATTCCTAAAGAGGATTACTGACAGTATCTGAGAATAACAGTTTATCTAACTGTATCAGTGTTGTGTATTTGGGGCATGCCGCTGACGCACACTGTGAACTCTGAGGATATCCTGTAAGAAACAGATCTCATTGTTTAAATCAAGAAGTGGAAATAACACTGCTGTTCTTTTGTGGGATATTTTAGAATTTCAAGATATTTAGTTCTAGAAATACAACAATGACACTAAAAAACATTCATCAAGAAACAAAACATAAGTTATTAGAAAAACATGCTTGTAGTAAGTGAACGAGGGAAATATATTGAACAAACAGTGCCTAGAAGTTGTTTCTTACCTGTTTTCTCTCACCATCTTTATCGTCAACATAGGACAGGACAAAATCAATCCTGCGCACTCCGTCACGGAAGAACACAGAGTCTTTACTGTGTTTTTGTTTGTCGATCTATAATGAGATGGAATAAAGGTTACAACATTTACACACACTCACACACACACACACACACACACAATTAGCATAACAAGTCTTTAGATACATTCACCACAGCAGACCAGACAATCAAACTATGTGTCAGTGGCTAACAGCAAAACCCAAAGACCAAGACCTCCACACCACTTCAAACTCGACTGTTTGTCTAAAACAAATAAAATACTGATTATCATATTTTAACTCTAAACACAAATAGCATGCTAAATGGAGGTAATCTGCTATGGTTATGATGTTTCATGTTGCTCATGTCCCCTTTATAGTATTTACTGAAGATGAAAATGTGCTTTTAACAAAATATTTGTTGTACCAAAGAAAAAACATCCAGAAAGATGATTTAGAATGCTTGGATTTCAAGCCTTCTGTCAACTCAAACCCAACCTCAGGTTACATGTTATAGCAAAGGATATGTGGAAAGGACTACAAATTCATTGACACCACACTCCAACATTGTTGGTGCTTATTTGCTTTTCTGTAAATTCTGGAATCCACAGCGTCTGAAAACACCAGTATTGGTGGCAAAAGAAATGTCAGCCCTTCAGTGTCCTTCTCTTCAGTAGGCACAGGGCTGAAGAGAAATGAACTACACAGGAATGCTTGAAGGGAGGAAAGGAAGGCATGCCTGCTTGCTGCTAGTGCTGCTTCAGCTGTTCAGAAAGCTAAAAATAACCATGTACCAGTTACTTCTGTCATCATTACAGTAGCTTCCTACACTGGACAGAAGACAATTCAGCATCACAAAAACTACATCATCACACTGTACTGCTGTTCTGACAAAGCTAGCCCTGTCCATCAGCACAACGCTGTGGGGGTAGGGAGGAAAGGAAGAGCACTTTACCTCCATGGCCCACTCCCTTTATGTTAATGATGCAGCAGCGGAAAGACTGGCTGTCTGAAAGAAATTGCCCTTCTCCAGGGAGTATGGAAAAGCACTGCTTCTCTCACTCTCATTCCACTGATCACCCAGCCACAGGAGCTCCATCCAGTCCACTCACGTCCCAGAGCAAGCCCTCACTTGCTCAGAAGAAAAAGAGTGAGGGAGAGAGACAGGAGAAGGGATACTAAGGAGTCTCCTAGACATGACATCAGCACAGTGATAGCTTAGCGACTGCCAGGTAGCTAGCTAATGTAATAAGAGCACAGCGTCAGGGGAGCTGATATCACTGTACTGTACAACAAAGACCATCAGGAGAGTAAAAGTCCCTCATACATGTTGTCTAATATTTCAGATAACCAGTAAAATGTCAGCTGAAAAGCCAACTGAGAAAATTGCTCTGATAAGGCTGAAAACCAAAACTGATAATTGGTGCATAATCTCCCCAGTCTGACTTGACTGTTGACTCTTGACTGAAACTAATCAATTAAACAATGTGGACACCTTACCACAACAATGTATAAAGTGCAAATGGGACACTTATCAGTGGATAATGCATGTAAATTGCCTCAAACAAGTAGTGATATACTGTAGGTAAGACAGCTGTCTTTAGCTCTACAGCTGGATCTACCACCCTGATTCCTACTGTACTAACTTGAAGAAAAATTTGTGTCTACGTGTTTTTACAGCTATCTTAGCCCAAATGATGCATAAGTTCTAAGATAACCACTGGTCTGCATTACCTCCCAGACTATATTGGACCATTTTGACCATGACAGGGTGGATGCTTTCTTTAACTGGGACGTTGCTGCAAAAACTCTTTAATTTGCTGTAATTACAGATCAGCCATATGGAATCAGTGCATCCGCTGGGACTTGATTCTGCTCAGTAAAGCTGGTAAAGGCCACAGCGCTCTATACATTTACCAACTAACCCCTAACTACTGGGTGTTTAAACAAGTGTCTTTTATCTTAATTAAGAAGAGTAAATGTAGAACATGGTTTAAGATAAATAGGCTACTAGTTTCAGGGAGGAGTTTCTTTAAAATATTACTTTCAAAGCATTTCTTTTTTGGGGCTAAATAAGTTTTGAACAGAACTTCAATTGAATCTTTGATCTTAAATATATCAAAGCTGCTACATTGTCACTGATATTAGTGCCACAAAAGCTAATGGTGAGTGTTATTTTTTTTTTGCTATATTATTTCAACAATATGAAGGATTTTTTTTAAACACAGTTCTGTACGGTTAGCCAAATGTAGTAAATGGTTGCCTCTAGATCTCTGGATTATAGCTATATTTCATAATGGCAATCCTGAGGACTTCACTAAACACAGAGAATGTGTTTTTCTCCAGAGCTAAAAAAGGAAAAATGAATACTGTGATTTCCAGATTTGCAGAAAACATTGTATCTGGTTCAGTGAGCCTCCCTAAAAGTTTCATGCAACTGAAACTTCTTGTAGGGAGGAGAACCATACACTCAGCTTTTGTTTCCAGTCTTCATTATAGAGGCAATTTATAGATGTGCAGCTGCCGCCCCTCTTCTTGACTCCTTCATGTGATCTTCCACTCGGCTAAATCATACCCTTTAGTTGGAGGGAGCCAGAATTTTAGAAAAGCTTATTTCAAGTTATTTTTATTAAGGATTAGTTGCTGTTAAAAGGGTAATTCCACTTTTCATTTAAATTGGTTACACACTAAGAAACCTACAGTACAGTACAGTACATTATATGGTTAGCCACAGCAAAGTCCAGTCCTGTCATGAGCACAGGGCAGGGTCATGATTACAGTATAGACTGTATACATTTAAATTACAGGAACACACATAAAAGCACACACACAAAAACAGCTGTGCAAATAAAATGACGAATACGATATACGGTGCATGTTCGAGGCACTACGTGTGTGAGTGCAATTGTGCACTTTCTAATTATGCTGTAACACCACCAGGCTGTTGATTTCTCTTCAGTGAAGCAGACGATTATCACAGGTGAGAACAAAGCAAGTGAAAAGGCATTTTCAATTTTTAATGAACTCTTATGATACATCAACACATAGCTCAGCATGTTTCCATTAATCTCTGCAGAAAAAAACATGCTCTCCATAAGCCAGCATCAGCTCTCTGCCAAAAAATGTGTATAGATTTCAACTCTAATGCCCAAGCTATATTCTCTGAAAATGTAGTGCCAGTGGAGAAACTCAACACTGAACAGACATTTCTCAAGAAAGAAATAAAGGCTGGCAGGCAGACATATGCATAAAGTTGCATCACATCACAAGCCTGTTTTACCATGCCATACCCTGGAACGAAACTTCAGGAATAGTGCCTGCTTTCTCGACAGCTGTGGAGGAACCAAGTGGACAGTGAGAGAAAGCCTAACAACACAACAAATTCAACAACATACAGCTAAAACTGTAGCAGCAACCTTACGGACAGAGGTGATCAAATTGTCAGACACTCCGCACTTGCATTACGTTTACACATCGTTACAGATTATGTTTAACACTCATAAAACCATCAAAACCACTGAATGTTATAAGTCAGCCATGATCAGAGTCCGGCGATGAAGTGAGAAGACACAAACACGCAGACACTGACACAGCGGCATGCATCTGTGTCCTCAAACTGTCTTACCCCAGTCAAAGCATTGATTCGCTCTAAGGTCTCAGCCTCAAACTGTGGACTGTCGCTGTGGTCAGAGGGGGCCAGCGAGGCCAGGCTGGTGTTGAGAGACTCACAGGTCTCTACACACACATCAGGCTTTAAAGCGGACTTTAAGTACAGTGTGAAAGAGGGAGAATAGACAGGATCATACAGGTTATATCTGACTCTCTCATGACATTTACAGGTTGTAAACTATTATGATTGGATTGGAAAAATGGATGTAATCTTAAGACTGAGACTATAAGTTATGGGCTCTACTAACATAGACAAGTTAACCCTTCTACCACATGTTGGCTGTTGATTGGTGGAGGATTCCCAATAAGAAAATCAGTGTGATGAATGGGTAGCTGGTATAAATTCAAACCATCCAAGATATTTGCTAACTATTCTGAGGCACTTCCCATGTATAATGACATGGGATGTTAAAAAAATTATGATTTGGAATTTGTTTGAAAATAAAACTCTTTCTCAGACTGTCCACAATCAAGGCAAAATAAGTTGCTTTACAGAAATGTGTGTATAAGGTGAGTGTAAGCACGTGGTGAGGTTTGTGTTTACCTGTGATTGTCCCTGCTGGAGGGATCCTGTGCTGGACGAGGCATGTTGGTGGTAGCCATTCATACCATCTGCAAGACAGTAACATAAGGAACACTAAATTAAGAATGGAATTGCCAGTGTTTAAATGGCAGTATTCTTTATCCATTGTATAATAATAATAATAATAATAATAATAATAATAATAATAATAATAATAATAATAACAACAACAACAACAAGTAGCATAGTGACTCTCAGACAGGCAGGTTGATGGCAGTAAAGTTTCAGGCATACGAACAAGCTGCCTCAGTTAAGAGGGCAGCAATGACAGACGGCCAATGTTGTGGTCTATATTTGTACAGCATTTTGTGGCAGCGCTCCCACTGGCCAGACAGCATGACTTAACAGGATCACTGTGAAAGAATACACATGCCATGTTGCTGTGCTGTGATTCTACCACTACAGGAGTGACTGCAGGAAACAAGACTGAGAAGTCTGGTAAATCCCCTTAATGAAATCGAAAATGAAGGTGCCTGTAGAAGAAACATGTCTTAACCATATTAAAGTTCTACTTTCACCGGTCATTCATTGCCTCTCAAAAGCAGTTAAAACCTTCTGACAAAGAAATTTACATGAACAAGTAGCAGGGCAGACGGAAAAGCAAGGCAAACATCAAGTTCTGTTGGCACCACTATCGCCAAAAACATAAAGCAGAAGAAGGTTTCAGCCTCTATGTTTAAATAGAAATCCTAATTGATGGTCTCTCTGAGGTTATAATTAGTCTGGACTCAACACAGAAAATGTGCTTACACAGACCTGAAACAAGCATTTGAACCTTGTGCTATGTAAACCTTCGCTGTCTCTACATTATTACACACCAAGTCAGAAAAGTATAAGTAAGTGGTTCAAAACTAAAATAAATGAAATTTGCCAGTACTGGAATACAACACATTTTCTCACTGCAGATCTTTAGTTTTTTATTTTGTTGTACTAAATCCCTGTTTTTCACTTAAGCTTTACTTAATTGACTAAGTGATTGCTAATGTCTCACAGTAACAATGTAACAACTAAGAAATGTAATTGTTAGTTATTTGTTATTTAAAATATGAAGTACAACAGTACAAGTTACAGTACATTTAAAGCTAAAACACATAGCCAACCTTTTATGCCAGACTTTTATAGTGTTTTAACAAACAACGTTAAATCCAACTTCTTTTTTCATCTTCCTTAAAAACAGTTATGATATTGACTTTGGGGGATGGATTGCAGTCATCTGTTTTAAAAAAAATCTTTCACAACATATTAGAATGCCTCTCACCATAATCTTGCACAGTTGGACACAGTATTAGAGCACTTAGTGTAAGCCTCTCAGCTAAGACAACAGTATTTTTCTACCTAGCTAAGAAGCATCCACAGTTAAGGCTTTGTTCAAGAAAGAGAAGCTGATCTTGGTTACTTCTTTTTTTTTTTTTTTTTTTTTTTTTTTTTTTTTTTTTTAATTACCACAGCCACCCAACAGACTCCAGATTCAAAACCTTATGTGCATCGGTTATTTATACAAACAAACTTATTTTACAACTCAGCTATACTGATAATAAAAGGGATGTTCTGCTGCATTATAAAACAGCAACAACAAATACAGCTGGTGTATTGAAATAACAAGAGATATGAGAACTACTCTTTAGTAGCCTATGCCTAACTGTATAGTTGTATTGAATTTTGCATCCATAGTTTTTCAGTGTTACCACTGCCGTATAGCAAGGGTGTAAACGTAAATTCACCAGCCTCACTTCAAACTGCTATATTTGTATAAACACAGTGGGAGAGGGTGTCTGATTTCCAGTGACAGGAAGCCATTGGTTGTCTGTCATATTAACAGGCCAGTTCACACAGACAATGCTAGATAAATGAAATCCATTTTGCAGTAAGGGTGAGCATTGAAGCAATGACAAGTGACAATCCAAGTTAGTCTGAATCTACATGGTCAAACCACAACCCTAATTAGTCTGGGAACTTGTACCTAAAATATAGTTCCAAACTATATAGTTTCATGTGTTTGAACCTGTATTTATATACAGTGCACGAAGAATACTGCAAACTGTGAGAGCTTGTTTTCCATTTAGACTCTAAATGTGTTGTCTGGAAATATTAGCAGCCTGGGGATATACCAGTAACAGTAAGACTTTTTGAGTGTATATTTAGAGCCTGAAAATAATTTTTTTCTGGCCCAACGTCATACAATAGGAATACTGTATATGTTTCAGTTGTAACAGTTCTTAGAAGTTATAAAGAGGCTGTTTTCCATCAGCAGTCAACATTGTAGAATATATGTAGCTCTATATTAAAATAATCAAGAATTAGAGTACTACAGTGTTTAATGTTGTGGAGCTGCTATAACTGTGATTTGTGGTTAACACTTCATCCACTGACTGTTATCTCAACACCATAAACACACAATACCAAAGTAACACTATAGTTCATGATCCTGCAGTGATCTGCTATATTATGCTGTCTATGCTGCATAGGAAACACAACACTATTACATCGACTCATACAAATAACGGTTGCTGAAGGGCATCCAGGGTGAATTATCTTCCATTCAGCGATACCATGAATGGCAACAAAATAAAAAATAAACAATTCTCTAAGCGTTTGTTCAAATTTTACATTTAGCCAGAAGCAGAGATCGAGGGGCGCCTATAAGTGACAAAGTGTTTCCAGTAAACAGGCCAGCTGTCAGAGGCTGGCTGGATCACTGCTGCTCCCATAGAAATGAAGTCAGAGAGCTGGTTATAGTGTTAAAGGGGAAATGTGCAGGGTGGTATACATTTTAAAATAGTTGAGCAAATATTACTTAAATTCATTTTCAAATGTCCTGTGTGAAGGTGGTACAGGTTGTTACTGCCACATACACACTGTAATTTATCAATTGTCCCAGGAAGATAGTGACGCAAATTTAACTTAAAATGTGTTGTTTACCTTTGTTGTCAATTGAGAAATGGCATGGTTATGGTTAAATGTTATGTTGTTATGGCCGTTAGACCGTTTCAGTTCGTGTAAGCTGTGTCCAAATTCACATCGAGTAATGTTTAAAAGGTTTTGGTTTTAGTGTAATATTTGTTAGTAGTCCTGAAACACATTAGCCTATATTTTAAAGTTATTCTTAAGAGACTGGGGAATACCAATCTCAGTTTAGTCTAAATGATTTCCCAGTAGGAAACTCTAATGAAGCACAACACAAGTCATGGCAACATTTGGAATGTGAAAACTACGGAACTTCACAGCCTGAGGGCAGACCTGGCTCAGGCTGGCTTTACCTAACGTTACTCACCATTGAAAGAGTCTGTTGGGCTCATCTCAATTAAACTGTCCCCTCCCGCTTGCCCCGTTGATCGGTGCATGTTGAGTTTGTTGTGTACCAAAGCCGTGCTTAGTTATCGGTCCTCATGTACACCAATATTTCCCCAGCCAGACGATGTCTGTACCGTTTTTCTACGCTTGAACTCCTAACCGAGCTTCTTCGCAGTAGTCCTCTTGAGAGACGCCTCGCCTAACGTAGCTAACGTTAGTTAAGTCCACCAGCCACCAGGCTATCAGCCTTCCCTCCTTCACCCACTGACCGCAGACTGCTGCATCACTTCAGCAGGGAAGGGAGGTGTGAGTGGGGGAGTGGCTCCACACCACAAGCCAATGAGCCTGGGGAAGTACTCAAATGTCTTTTTGTTTTAGATGTTACCGCTAGGTAGCCTACTAAAGAAACACAAATGCGTTGTCCAAATAATATGAAATATTAACCTAAATATTAACCTAACACGTAGCTAGCCTACCTAACAAAACAGCAACGAATTAAGCTAATGTTAGCTAACGAACAAGTTAGAGCAGGGGTGTCAAACTCAATTTCACTAAGGGCCAAACTGGAAAAAAGAGAATTACATCAAGGGCCAGACATGTACATTACAGGCCAGAAGTTTGGACACACCTTCTCATTCAATGCGTTTCCTTTTATTTTCAGGTTTGCTTTTTTAATAATAAGGGAAAAAATTCCACTAATGAACCCTGACAAGGCACACCTGTGAAGTGAAAACCATTTCAGGTGACTACCTCATGAAGCTCATTGAGAGAACACCAAGGGTTTGCAGAGTTATCAAAAAAGCAAAGGGTGGCTACTTTGAGGAATCTAAAATATAAGACATGTTTTCAGTTATTTCACACTTTTTTGTTAAGTACATAATTCCATATGTGTTCATTCATAGTTTTGATGCCTTCAGTGAGAATCTACAATGTAAATAGTCATGAAAATAAAAAGGAAACGCATTGAATGAGAAGGTGTGTCCAAACTTTCGGCCTGTACTGTATAGTTTATTGACATGTCTTTATTTCATCAAAAAAGTCAAATATCTTTGACTCAATTATTGCATGTCTCATATAGTCTTCTCAATTACAGTTTGGTTGACATAAAGCCCTGAAAAAGTCTGCAAGAAAGTTCCAAAGCCATCCTAGAATTTAGCAAATCAAGCAAAAACAATGATTACATTTTCTAAGCAGGCTACCACCCAGCTGACTCACAACAACCTCTTTCACAGCCTGAATATTAAACTCTCTGCTTCTGCTTCTGGGGCATTTCTGAGTCTCAAAGTGAGCAAATTTGCCAATTTCTGCTTTGAGTGTTGTGTAATTGCAAATACCATGTTTTTGGTTTGGCGCACAACTAGGTGGGCCAAAATATATTGTGAACCTAGATTGATATGCGGGCCGGATCAGAGTGAGCAAGGGGCCGGATTTGGCCCGTGGGCCTTGAGTTTGACACATGTGAGTTAGAGGCTTATTTCCTCCATGGACTTCCTTAGCTAATGACTTCATTAATGTTTGTACCTCAGTATTCTACTCAGATAGAAAATAAAATAAAACATAGCTCCACTTTTCAAGTTAAACCAGAGGTTCATTATTGCTCTTTGTGAGGAGTGTTGCCATGCTCACCAGCCGTTTGAGATTTGACACCTTTCATGATGACCTGAGGCAATGTAATAAAACAAGTAGCCTATATTCTGGGTTATCTTTGTGGCACTGTTTAAAGCAGGGTTGTTGTTTTTATTTTTCCACTTGATGGTTGAAAAATTGGGAAGTGAAACCATGTAGCATAGGTTTTAAGAGTCTGTTGGTCAATCATCTGCATGCCATCACACAACTACACATGAGTTATGCAAATGAGGCTACATTTAACAAAGACTAAACAAAGACAGACTTTGGGTTTTGATGCTGTGTCACGATGTTCCCTTAGAGCACTTATTTGCTTATAGGTTCAATTTAAAAATAAAATTTGTTTGTCCAAATATCCAGAGTGAGCTTAGCTTCCAGGAACTTCTTCACAACCAACCACATTCATGCCTTTCCAAAACTGTCTGGATAGACGTAGCATCTCAGTCTCCCACCTGAGAAGATGTTCAGACAATTAAAAAGAAAAGATCTGTTGAGAGTGAACCCTCATGAGTATAGGCTATATAGCCTATCTAAATCCATCAGTAAAATAAAACATCACAGTTTAAATTCTTTGCTGAGGAGCCCTTTCCAGGATTGTGAGCTTCAGTGAATCTTTCAGCAATCACTCGGATGTTTAGTTTAGTGTTTTGTTTTGTTGTTTAAAGCAGTGTGATGTTTAGTTTATCTTCCCAGTCGATCACCTCGTCTGTACGTTTAAGGAAAGGGTCTAGCAGCAGCTTCTCCCTGCTCCTCCCAGCCACCTCCACCCTGTACTTCCACTCCGGTCAGATGCAACCGCAGCGGCCCCCTCTGTCACTCTTCAAGTGGTTTGCACAGTCCTGCACTGGTGTAATTATGTTGCCCTCCTCTGCGGGGTGTGGCTGAGTACAGAAATACAGCCGCTTATTTTCGCGACCACTTTTTCTTGAGCCTTATATCGCCTCTCCTCCCTGACATGTGGGTCCTCCTGGGTGTGCACTGCTTTCCAAGGCTTCCAAGACTAATGGTGAAACTCATCTTTAATAACAAGGCACAGAGGGCCACCGGTTTGTTTTTCTTTTTTCTTTTCTTTTTAAACACTCAAAGAGAAAGGATGGGAAACAGAAATAGGAATCACACAAACACAAAGCTCACAAATATCAAGTAGGCCTACTCCGACTGCAAGTGTCAGTAGGCCTACAATTTAAAGCAGATAAAGATGAAAAACATTTATTTTTTAGAATTATATAAATATACAGCCATGTTTAAACACAGCAAAAACTACATCAAATGTAAATTGACACAAGTAAAAGTAGTAACAATAAAATATATTAAGGATTAGATTATTACTATTTATGCTTTAAAGCAGCATTTCAATAGTGGTTAAATAAATTAAAGTTTAATACAATGTAGGGTAGGAATCGTTTTTCATATGTTGGTCATACATTTTGTATGCCGAATACTAATATAATACCTCAAATATCAAAAAAGCAACTTAAGCTTGGAGTGAAACAGCCAATATAATAATAGTAAAATACACTTTTGTTTTAGTACTTCCTGTAAATGTGGACTTGCTGTCAAAAGGGGGAAATTTGCAGGAGAAGTAAAACTACTGAAGCAACAACTTGGAAAGCTACATTGTGTAATCGTCCTATATTTGTTACATATTCAATAAATCATGCTCACACTGGAACATTTAATACGGTGAGTTTATTTTGAATATGAGTTAAATAACTGTGTTAATTAGTGGGAATGCTGTTCAACAGCATTCCAACTATTGTTATCCTGTTCTTTATTTAGTGGGAATGCTGTTCAACAGCATTCCAACTATTGTTATCCTGTTCTTTATTGGGGGAATGCTGTTCTACAGCATTCCACCTATTGTTATTCTGTTCTTTATTTATTTTTTTTCTTCCGTCTTCCGTACGTTTTTTGGCTCTCTGTAACTTCTGCATACTTTCACCTATTTAAACCATTCAACTTTTCAAATGTTCAGCTCTTTCAGCTAATGATGGGACTTCTTCAACTTTTTTTCTACTATTTATACTTTTTAAAATTTTAAGCGTTTTATAACTTTTTTTTAACATTGAAGTGAATGAGAGCAGCCTTCAACTCCTTAAAATCTTCTTCCGCTCCCAAAATTTTCAGCTCCTTCATACTTTCACCTACAGACGCCAAACAAACTTTAAAATGTTCACAAAATATTCAGCTATCCGGCTATTACCTTTCAGGTTGATATCTTTTACAGTTTTTGTGAAAAAGCTGTTTAAGTTTAGTGATCATTTCAAGAAATTTTATCGATTAAATAGAGTGTGTATTGCGCAGCTTAGAGTGGATGATGTCACAGCTAGAGGGTGAAGCTTCAAAAAAATAATCTTAGTTCCTTGTGTGTAAACTGCTCTCATGCCCACAATATCTACTTGTCATACACAATTTATACATCAAAACGTAGGTATTTTTGTCTAGTTTCAAAAAATATGCTCAGTTATGTGATACGTCTCATACTTTTGGCTCAACGAGCTTCCAAATGATGAGAATAACCAATTTGCCTCAATCCGCTCCAATGATAAAAGAGGTCCATATTTTCCAGCGAAGAGCAGAACAAACCACTTTTTTAAATCACTGATATGCCCACATTTTTATGTTTATCCATATAAATTTTATACCGATATGTTCACAAAGGCCGTGTGTCTCTAACGGTCAAGTTGCTGTTTCAATAGCATGTACTGTTGTGGATTTATTAAGTCTTGCTTGAAGAGTTCTCCCACACTGTCTCTCACTAATCAGGTGTGGGGATTAATGATCAAAGAGAGGCTTTATAAGTGCTGAAGGAACATTATTTGTCTGTTCTGAAGATAGCGCAGTGGTTATGGCACATGGCTAGAGTGTGGGGGGCCCAGATTCAAATCCCACTGTGGCAAATCAATTTTGTCCCTGGCCAAGGTGTTATTTGAATTTTTCAACTTATTTTTACGGTTTTAAGCTATTCATCTAGTTTAGCTTTAGCAATTCAGCTATTCATGTTTTATTTTGCAAACTCACACACATGCACACACGCAAACACACACACACACACACACACATATACACGCCTCTGTTTGAGAGCTCACTCTCAGGGACTCTGAATAGCTGAAGCACAGCACAGCTGACAGATTCAGCAGGTGACAGGCTCGTTAACTTGATTACAGACATCAAAGCAAGTTTGTAAACATGGCCATTCGTTACCATGACAACACTTTCACAGACACACCCAGATACTACAGGCAGTAATATGAACAGTAGTCTAGATCTGTTGCCTTCCACTTCTGTCTTCCTCCCTCTGTCTCCTTTCCTCCCTCTCGGTCTCTCTCCCTCCCTCCATCTCTCTATTTCCCTCTCTCTCTCTCTGTCTCTTTTTCTTTACCTGTGCCTCTCTCTCTATCTCTCTCTTTCTCTCTCCCTGTCTCTCTCTCTCTTTTTCTCTCTCTCTCCTTCTGTCTTCATCCCTCCTTCTCCTTCCCTCTCTTCCCCACTCTCTTCCTTTCTCTCTCCATCTCTTTCTTTCTCTCTCTCTCTCTGTCTCTCTCTCTTTCTCTCTCTCCCTCTCTCTCTTTCCTTCTCTTTGTCTCTCTTTGTCTCTCCCTTTCAGAACTCACAATGTTCTACATATTTTGTCATTTTTCAACTTTTGAAGCCAACAGTTCAGTTTAGCGTCAACTTTTAGCTTTTTAATGAAATTCATACTTCTTAAAATGATTTCCACTTTTTCTACTACTCTCACTACTTCAACTACTACAAACATTTACTGGCCAGTCGTTACCATGACAACAGATACACACCCAGATACTACAGGCAGGAATATGAACTTTAGTCTGCCTTCTCTCTTCTATTCTCTTGTTCTGGTCTGTCTGTCTGTCTGCTCTCGCTCCCCCTCTCTATCTCTCTTTTTCCACCTGCCTCTCTCTCCCTCTCTATGCGTCTCTCTCTCTTTCTCTCTATCCCTCTCTCTCTCTTTTTCTTTCACTCTCTCCATCCCTCCTTCTCCCTCCCTGTCTCTACCTCCCCCTCTCTTCCTTTCTCTCTCTCTATCACTCTCTTTCCCTCTCTCTCTCTTTCTTTCCCTTTGCCTCTCTCTCTCCCTCTCTATCCTCTTTCTCTCTCTATCCCTCTCTCTCTTTCCCTCTCTCTCTCTCTTTCTCTCTCTTTGTCTCTCCCTCTCTCTCCTTCTCTTTCTCTCTTTTGTCTTTCCCCCCTCTCTCTCTCATCCCCCCCTCTCTCTCCCCCTCTCTCTCTCTTCCTCTCTCTCTCCTTCTCTCTCCATCCCTCCTTCTCCCTCCCTCTCTCCCTCCTTCCCTCCCCCTCTCTCTATTTCTCTATCTTTCTTTCCCTCTCTCTCTCCTTTCCTCTCTATCCCTGTCTTTCTCTCTTGTTTGTTCTATGCAATGGATATGGCTGATAATAAGTCTTTTTAGTCAATTTATTGAAACTTCCACTTTTGACAGTATTACAGTTTAGCTTACCGCTTTTCTACAAATGTATTTCAAGAAATTATTTTATTATTATATATTATATTATATTTTATTAGTGGTGTTCTTCAACTTTTCAATGAAATTCATATTTATTGAACCAATTTCCACTTTTTCAACTATTCTTCAGCTAAAGACCTCACAATGTTCTACATATTTTGTCATTTTTCAACTTTTATAGCCAACAATTCAGTTTAGCGTCAACTTTGAACTTTTTAACGACTTTTTCAACTATTCTCACTATTTCAACTTCTTCTTACGGATTTGAGCTATTCATCCAGTTTAGCTTTAGCAATTCAGCTATTCAGCATTCCCACGCATTTTCTGCAGGAAATGCATTTTCTAGTTTTTCTTTTTATTATTCCGTACGTTTTTTGGCTCTGCGTAACTTCTGCATACTTTCACCTATTTAAACCATTCAACTTTTCAAATGTTCAGCTCTTTCAGCTAATGATGGGACTTCTTCAACTTTTTTTCTACTATTTATACTTTTTAAAATTTTAAGCGTTTTATAACTTTTTTTTAACATTAAAGTCAATGAGAGCAGGCTTCAACTCCTTAAAATCTTCTTCTGCTTTAAAATGTATCTCCTCCTACATTCTTCCACCTACAGACGTGATTCAAACTTTAAAATATTCACAAAATATTCAGCTATCCGGGGTCAGCTTTTCAGGTTGATATATTTTACAGTTTTTGTGAAAAAGCTGTTTAATTTTAGTGATTATTTCAGGAAAGTTTATCGATTAAACATAGTGTGTATTGCGCTGCTTAGAGTGGATGATGTCACAGCTAGAAGGTGAAGCTTCAAAAAAATAATCTTAGTTCCTTGTGTGTAAACTGCTCTCATGCCCACAATATCTACTTGTCATACACAATTTATACATCAAAACGTAGGTATTTTTGTCTAGTTTTGAAAAATATGCTCAGTTATGTGATACGTCTCATACTTTTGGCTCAGCGAGCTTCCAAATGATGAGAATAACAAATTTGCCTCCATCCGCTCCAATGATAAAAGAGGTCCATCTTTTCCAGCGAAGAGCAGAACGAACCACTTTTTTAAATCACTGATATGCCCACATTTTTATGTTTATCCATATAAATTTTAGACCGATATGTTCACAAAGGCCGTGTGTCTCTAACGGTCAAGTTGCTGTTTCAATAGCATGTACTGTTGTGGATTTATTAAGTCTTGTTAGAAGAGTTCTCCCACACTGTCTCTCACTAATCAGGTGTGGGGATTAATGATCAAAGAGAGGCTTTATAAGTGCTGAAGGAACATTGTTTGTCTGTTCTGAAGATAGTGCAGTGGTTATGGCACATGGCTAGGGTGTGGGGGGCCCGCGAAATTACGAATCCCACTATGGCCACGCCAAGACCCGCCCTATGCCTACCTCTGATTGGCTGAGCTAACTGAGGACGACGCACGCTGCCGCTCCGCGTGCCATTCCGCGTATCACGCTGCCCCTGAAGCTATACTGCTGCTTCGGATGACACTGCAGCGACACTGCAGCGTTAACGTTATAGAAACTTAAGAAAATGAGCCAGATGAAGCTGATGCTTCACGCAGTAACGTTACAAAAAACCTATGGGGTTGTCGCTCTGGGATGGGCGAGTCTAATGCTGTGAGGGAAAAAAAATACAGTATAATCACTACAAAAAAACTAGACAACACCACTGATTCAATTTAATCTTTATTAAACACACACTAAAGGCAGGCTTATCACTCATTTCATCATTATAAAATTTTGACTCAGATCAGTAGCCTAATAACCACTCAGAATTACCATATTGAAAACAATTCATACAGTAGGCCTATACATAGCCTGTATTGTTGTACATATTAGGTTAAGTTATGTTGAATACATGCATACATTAATTAAACAAAAACACGAGTCAAAATGTCATCTTTGACACATATGCTTTTCATTAGTGTTGATTGACCACAGTTAAATTTTTGGTAGTCAGTTGTTATGCAGTGGAGAGTGGAAAGGCTTTCATCAACTACTTCAACACTAATATTTAGCATTTCATTTACAGCAAGTAACATTACACAGGTAGAGCACAAACCCAGCCCCCTGTATGATGACCCTGTACTACACAGTTGTAGCTGAACTCACATCAAATGTAAATACAAATACTAAATACAAACCAAAAAAAAAAAAAAAAAAAAAAAAATCACATAGCCTACAAGTATTTGTATTAGTTCAGGTTTTGTAAAAAATAACAATAGAACCATGAACTGATTGAGCTGAAACAAAACAAACAGATTGAGCTGGAATTTATCAATAACTGATTAAGAGAACTGTTATGGACTTTAGGTAGGGTGTGTGTGTGCACCTAGTGGGTTTTCCCCAGGGAGGTGTTCTCCTGCACACAATGAGACAGGCTGTGTGGCACAACTTTTGCTCTTCTGCACTTTGTGTAAGGGTGGTCTTTCCAGGAGCTCTTTGGAGGTCTGCCAGCTCCCATAGCTCTTCTTCCCCCCAAAGCTGCCTTTCGGCGTGACACCGCCATTGGTTGCACACCAATCTTAGTGGTCGTTTGCAGAAATCCCCTTGGTGTGGCACGGATCCTAGTAGGCACACAGCTGGTCTTTCCATAGGAGAACAAAGATGACTGGACAGCACTGTCCGTTTTCATTTTTTTTTTAAATTGTCCACAAATGACTGAAGAGGTGCCTTGAATGTTGTGTCCTCTACTAGTTTTTTTTTGAGGATCCCCAAAATGCCATCCAGCTCCCTCTCCAAAGTCCCTGTGCCTGGATAGATTTAACAGCAATTGAATTGATTCTTCTGTCTAGTGTTGGTGGCAAGTGAAACAATTGGATCAATCTGAAAAGTTGTGATAAGTATACTTACTGGGCCCAGCTGATGTGTCGACAGCCTCCTCTTCACTGGACCGGTGGTCATCTGTGATAAAGAAAATAAGCAAGTTTTTCACTGTGATTATCTTTAGGCATTCTACCGCTATACTTTGGTCTTATGGAACACAGTTTTATCATGGCCTTGACATTTTTTTGTGGTTTATGCGCCAATTTATTTTTCTTTAAAGCCAGTTTCACCTGAGATGATCTTCGATGCTGGAGCAAGAGATTCTCCATCCATGCACTCTTCTTTTTTGAAAGAAAAAAAAACATAACATGATCCATCTTGAAAAAAAATGTACTACTTCGTGAAGTTTCAACATACTCAGTCTGAAAGAACATCATAGTGGTGGAGGGACTTTGTACTCACGCAACACTGACTTTGGCTCCACAGGCTGTTCATAAATCAAGCTTTCAAACCAGTCATCTGGAGTGGTCCCTCCTGTGTACACACACACACACACACACACATCAAACTGTAGTCCACATCCCATCATGTAGAACAACCACAAGTCACTTACCTGAAGCAATTTCATAGAAGAGCTTCCTGAGATGAGGTGTGCTTGTTAGTGGGAGCGTCTCACTCACACCAAATGTTTGTACCACTGCACTCTGGTGCTTGCAAGGTGCGCCAGTTTGGCCAACAGGGCAGGTGCAGCAGCTCAGTCCTGTATTGACGTGGTACCAACCACCAGTTGATGCGCTGGGCACCGTAAAATTGACTTCATCCTCCTACATTTTAATGGTAAGGACGACAAGAAATATATATTAAAATAACAATATTTAAACTGTATATAAACTGTATGATGTACGTATGCAGACACACATATACATATAGGAGCCATGTATATTATGTTTGTTTATGGTTTATAATTTTCACCTATTACATAACGTGGGGACGTCATGGGGCGGGGTTGGTCTCACAATAATCAGTCTATTTATACACTTGGACACTTGCATGGTGGTGGCTAGAGAGGGGGTGAGCTTGGGTTTTTGCATTTTCTGTTGACCCCAAGTTTCTTCACATCTACTTTTTGCAGTATTTTTCAGGCAACTGGATTTTGTTCATTGTTTGTTTTTTTTCAAACTTTCAAATGAACAATAAATCCTTAAAAGCCTATCTCGAAGTGGATCTGAATTATTCAAACGGTAGCGTCATACAGGTGATTGGGCCTCATTCACCAATATCTTCCTAAGTTTTCTCTTAAATATGTTCTTAAGAAAGTTTCTAAGAAAAGTCTACGTCGGATTCATGACGTGTTCTTAAACAGCTGAATTGTTCGCACCTGTGTTTTTAGGATTGATGAATCCCACGTCTTCATAATTGAAAGCGTGTGCCAGTTGTTCCTAATTAGCCTAAGAAAACACCTTGCAAATTCCCATATAAGGACATGACGCGTCCTGTGCACCTACTGGGAAGCGGGAGACTGCTTATTTTTTTATTTAAGTTTATTTGAATAGGGACAAGTATGTAACATACTACAACATTTTAGCTGAAGCTAATTCTCAATGTCAGAGATGTTAGAGATGATTGTCGGAGTCGCGGTGGAGAAAGTACTAAATCTCTAGTAAAAGTACAAATAAGAGACATATTTACTTTAGTAAAAGTAGAAGGTGTCCACTACCACAAACTTCAAAAAGAAGTTCCTATCCTAACCAGCATAAAACGGAAATGTGTTGTTAGAATCGGAATGCGGTTGGTTTCATTCATGAATGTATTTTAAGATTGTTTTATTTTCTTTAACCGTGCAAGTAAGCAAATAAAGTGTGTGAAGCAGCGCAAATGGGGAGATGTGAACAGGTCCAGCCAAATAAATAAATAAGATATGAACGCGTCTTACGCAGCCTGGCGGAGGAGTAAACGACGCTGTGGAGAGAAATAGATATAGCAACTATGATTTAAAAACGGGAATAATAAAAAACAAACATTTTCACTTTTACCGGGGCTGTATTACCGAGGATCAGCGTCGCTGCGCCCGGGCTGTGCAGCACCAGAGCCGGCTTGGATCAGCGGTGCCCCATATATACAGTATCTATGGCAACCAATATATACGGTATCTATGGCAACCCATATATACAGTATCTATGGCAACCAAACTTCACTGGCGAGACAAACTTGTGACGGAGAGGAAGACGTTTTGGCAGGGGGGAAACTGATCAGAAAATGTAACTGAACATTGTAGAAATGTAGTGGAGTAGAAAGTATAGATAATTGCTGCAAAATGTAACAAAGTAAAAGTCAAAAGTAGGCTATGCACTATTGAGTCTACTTAAGTACAGATACGTGAAAAATGTACTTAAGTACAGTAACGAAGAATTTGTACTTTGTTACATTCTACCACTGCATTTCGGCTCTATAAATAGCAATCAACCACCAAATAACGCAGGATTTAATCAGTTTAATTGTTGATGTAAATTGCAGTGTTAGTGTTTTTTGCATATTATGATTATTTTTTTCAACAAATGATCAGAAATACATTACAGTACAATACTATCATGGTAAACGACTGTAGAGTTAAATAAAATGCAGTAACCAATTATTTGGAGCAAATTGTCATCACTCAAATGTGCGTAAGAGTGCTTTTCAGTGTTCGTAGATTTTTTTTTCTTAGCTAAGAACAAATCCAAGATAAGAAAACAGTGCGTGTCAGAATCTTCGTAAAAAGTACGTAAGTGGGGTTTAAGAACACATTTCTTCGTAAGAACGGTTGGTGAATGAGGCCCATTGTTCCCTGACTCAGCCTCTCGGCGGCTTATGGAGGTTGCAAAGAAGTCACGACAATACACTTACCCGGACAATTTTCTGGCAGTCCACATCACCACACTTGGGGGCTGTAAGGTTTTTCACCCGGTTGTTGGCGAAATCAGTGAGATGGCGGATGTAGTATGCCTCAAACCGAGTGGCTATAAAGTCCACGAGCTGGGTCAGGTTGTATGCCTTCAACCTGTGAAGGACCTTGTCTTTGACAATCTTCATTGCACTTTCAACATAGTTGTTGGTGTTGTTGCCACGGGTTAGCAAATGGACCCGCAAGCACAGTGCCCACTCCTGCCGCCTCCCATACACCTCCAGCAAGTGTTTCATAAAGTTCTTGTGTTTTGATGCCAGGGGATCTGCAGACAGCGTGGCATAGGCTGCAGACAGGTCTTCCGCTGTTCTGGCATACACAAGACCTCTGAATCCATTTAGCAGCTGTGGGCGTTCTTCTTTTTTTATGCCATTCCACAGCCATCTCCACATCGCCTGGAGCAGATGAAAGGTGCACAAAAGTATGCTTGCTCCAGGGTAGACAGTGGCAAGTGCCTGTCGCAGAGCTGAACAGTCATCTGTCATGACTGCCTGTGGACCATGGTCTTCGCGCCCAAAGAAAGCACCAGGTGGGAGAAGCCGTTTAAGCAGGGAGATCCCAGCTGTTAGAGTGGCTGCACTCTCTGATGTGGTGATCAGCACACCAAGAGGCAGCCCCCCTGCAGCAGAGTGGGTTAGAAAGAGAAAAAGGCAGTGGTTTTGCCTGTCACAATACCCCGAGGAATCCACAAAGATAATCTCTCCACTCTGTTGTACTCTTGTGTGGACCCGCTGCATTACAGGTGTGCAAATCGCCACAATCTGCTGGCCATCGATGGTTTGTTCTATCTGAGCACAGACACAGCCCTGTTCTTCGTTATACCTGGCAAGGCGTTCTTCGAGGTCTATGACCATCTTTTCTCCAGAAGGGGCACCATATGATTTCTGGAATATTTTGTAGTATAACCTGGTGTAACACATAGATCATTGACAGAGTTAGGGATACAGCACAAACAGAAAAAGAAAGTAAGAACGCACCCCAGTAGGTTTTTTGTAGTTTCTCCTATGTGGACACCGGTTTTGATGAGCTAACCTGTAGCAGAACTGGACGTCTGGGCAGATGGCGCAGTCTGCTGCTGCATAGAGGTACTCTTCTCCCTCTTCCTCCTGCAGGTCATATTTGATGGTATCGAGAGCAGATGAGGGAGAATGACCTTTCTCAAAGAGCTCAGTCAGCCTTTCAATGGTGACGGCCGACACATCCCTTTTCCTCAGGGCATTGGCGCAAGCAAGGCGATGGTTGTGCTCATTCCTCAAGTTGACATATAGGAGGTAACCCTCTGCCATGTGTCGATCTGACGATCTGTAAACGGCAGAGGAGTGGAACATTAATGACATTGAAGGATACACACATGCAATAAAATGATCGTACAGAGTGGAAATTTAGACACCGTGCACATAGCTTTATTCTGAATTGTACCTTGACCTCCTATTCTCCATACTTCTTTTGAAGACAAGAAACAGTGTGGCAGGGCAGTTGGTGTTTCTTGAGTATTTGCCAGATGCGTAGGTTTTATGCTGGCATCTGAGATCAACCTGAACAGTATACAGAAATTAGTAGACCTGCTTGTGGTACTCTTTTTTTTTTTTTTTTTTTTTTTTTTTTTTTTTTTCATGTATATTCATGCTCCATGTCAAACAAAAACACATATTGAAAAACTTCTCATTATACCTCTCCCTGTACACTACCCTTCCACTTCCAAAAGCTGTGCTCTACTTACTCTATACACATTGTATCGCCCTGATGCCGGATACGTTCTGGCATTCCTCCATGTTAAAGTGGAGGAATTTTGAAATTCCTCAAGCCATTTCTCCACCTCCTCTTTAGTGGAGAGCTGCACTTTTAAATGGGCTCGAAACTCATCCTCCTTCACACACAGCAGATGTGTGTATCCAGATGGTAAGAGTTTCTGTCATCCAAAATGTCAATGTTAGAAAACTGTTCACTCACAAGGGAGTTTGACCCATTCACGGTTCATGTCACAGAAAAAAGGTGTGCACATGTCGGAGTCAAAAGCTTTCCATCCCATTGAATTGTGTGTGTGTGTGTGTGTGTGTGTGTGTGTGTGTGTGTGTGTGTGTGTGTGTGTGTGTGTGTGTGTGTGTGTGTGTGAATTGATTGAATTGGTGCATGCACCCAACCTTGGCTCTAGATGATCACAAACATTGAAGGGGTCAATGCAGAAAGTAAAACCATTAGAAAACAAAGACTGTATAAGCGTCACAGTCCCTCACAACAATATGGCGGTAAAAAAAAATACACACAACATTCTTATATAGCTACTGTCTATGCATCCAACAAAGACATTTTATGCCTTACCTATCCAAGTGCAGTTTGCAGACTGGCTCTGTCACTCTCTATGGGACAGGAAGGTACAGGGTAAATTTCAATCATTGACTTATGGTGCTAAGCTATTGTGCTGCTAGCGGCTAATAAGCTATTGTGGCTAATAGAAATGGTGGTGAAGGAGTTGGTGCAAACGATATTAATATACGTCGTTTAGTTGTTTCATTTGTAAGGCTACGGTTGGTACAAACGATATTAATATACGTCGTTTAGTTGTTTCATTTTTCTTACCGTTATTAGCGTCTCCAGCGTCTCCTTTCTTGAACACATATTTCAAACTGCGCGGCGCCGTCGAAACGTCAGCGGCTGTGCTGGAGAGCTGGCAGCGGCGGAGGTACTGGAGGTGACGTGTACGTGTAAGCCAATCAGAGGTAGGCATAGGGCGGGTCTTGGCGTGGCCATAGTGGGATTCGTAATATCGCGGGGGGCCCAGGTTCAAATCCCACTGTGGCACATCTGTCATGTTCCTGGCAAAGGTGTTATTTGACTTTTTCAACTACTCTCACTACTTCAACTTATACTCTCACTACTTCAACTTATTTTTACGGTTTTAAGCTATTCATCCAGTTTAGCTTTAGCAATTCAGCTATTCATGTTTTATTCTGCAAACACACACATGCACACACGCAAGCACACACGCAAACACAGATACACACACAGACATCAAAGGGAGGCTTTATAAGTACTCAAGGAACATTGTTTACCTGTCCTGACTATAGCACAGTGGTCATGGTGTGTGGCTGTGGTGTGGATGGACTGGGTTCAAATCCCGCTGTGGCACGTTAACCAATGTGTCCTTGGCCGTTGGTGCAAACGATATTAATATACGTCGTTTAGTTGTTTCATTTGTAAGGCTACGGTTGGTACAAACGATATTAATATACGTCGTTTAGTTGTTTCATTTTTCTTACCGTTATTAGCGTCTCCAGCGTCTCCTTTCTTGAACACATATTTCAAACTGCGCGGCGCCGTCGAAACGTCAGCGGCTGTGCTGGAGAGCGGCCGCGGCGCGGAGGTACTGGAGGTGACGTGTACGTGTAAGCCAATCAGAGGTAGGCATAGGGCGGGTCTTGGCGTGGCCATAGTGGGATTCGTAATATCGCGGGGGGCCCAGGTTCAAATCCCACTGTGGCACATCTGTCATGTTCCTGGCAAAGGTGTTATTTGACTTTTTCAACTACTCTCACTACTTCAACTTATACTCTCACTACTTCAACTTATTTTTACGGTTTTAAGCTATTCATCCAGTTTAGCTTTAGCAATTCAGCTATTCATGTTTTATTCTGCAAACACACACATGCACACACGCAAGCACACACGCAAACACAGATACACACACAGACATCAAAGGGAGGCTTTATAAGTACTCAAGGAACATTGTTTACCTGTCCTGACTATAGCACAGTGGTCATGGTGTGTGGCTGTGGTGTGGATGGACTGGGTTCAAATCCCGCTGTGGCACGTTAACCAATGTGTCCTTGGCCAGGATGGCAATTGACTTCTTCAACTTATTCTTATGGATTTAAGCTATTCATCTAGTTCAGCTTTAGCTATTCATGTTTTATTTTGCAAACACAATCACACACACACACACACACACACACACACACACACACAGACCCACACTCAAAGACAGACAAAGTCACACACACACACACACACACAGTGTGTGACTAACTATGATCATCAGGCTATATCATTTGCGTTCCACTTCTGTCTGTCTGTCTGTCTCCTTATGTCTGTATCCCTCCCTCCCTCCTTCTTTTTCTTTTCTGTCTCCCTCACTCCCTCTCTATCTCCTTCCCTCCCTCTCTGTTTCTCTCCCTCCCTCCCTCCATCTCTCTCTTTCCTCTCTCTCTCTCTCTCTCTCTATCTCTTTTTCTTTATCTCTGCCTCTCTCTCTCTCTTTCTCTCTCCCTGTCTCTGTCTCTCTCTCCTTCTCTCTTCATCCCTCCTCCTCCCTCCCTCTCTTACCCCCCTCTTCCTTTCTTTCTCCATCTCTTTCTTTCCCTCTCGCTCCCTCTCTCTCTCTTTCTCTCTCTTTCCATCTCTCTCTCTCACTCTCTCTCTCTATCCCCCTCTCTCTCTTTCCTTCTCTTTCTCTCTTTGTCTCTCCCTCTCAGACCTCACAATAATCTACATAATTTGTCATTTTTCAACTTTTGAAGCCAACAGTTCAGTTTAGCGTCAACTTTTAGCTTTTTAATGAAATTCATACTTCTTAAAAAGATTTCCACTTTTTCTACTACTCTCACTAATTCAACTACTACAAACATTCACTGGCCAGTCGTTACCATGACAACAGATACACACCCAGATACTACAGGCAGGAATATGAACTTTAGTCTGCCGTCTCTCTTCTATTCTCTTGTTCTGGTCTGTCTGTCTGTCTTCTCTCGCTCCCCCTCTCTATCTCTCTTTTTCCATCTGCCTCTCTCTCCCTCTCTATCCGTCTCTCTCTCTTTCTCTCTCTATCCCTCTCTCTCTCTTTTTCTTTCACTCTCTCCATCCCTCCTCCCTCCCTGTCTCTACCTCCCCCTCTCTTCCTTTCTCTCTCTCTATCACTCTCTTTCCCTCTCTTGCTCTGTCTCTTTCTTTCCCTTTGCCTCTCTCTCTCCCTCCCTATCCTCTTTCTCTCTCTTTCTCTCTCTATCCCTCTCTCTCTTTCCCTCTCTCTCTCCTCTTTCTCTCTCTTTGTCTCTCCCTCTCTCTCCTTCTCTTTCTCTCTCTTTGTCTTTCCCTCTCTCTCTCTCTCATCCCCTCTCTCTCTCCCCCTCTCTCTTCCTCTCTCTCCTTCTCTCTCCATCCCTCCTCCCTCCTCTCTCCCCTCCCTCCCCTCTCTCTATTTCTCTATCTTTCTTTCCCTCTCTCTCTCCTTTCCTCTCTATCCCTCTCTTTCTCTCTTGTTTGTTCTATGCAATGGATATGGCTGATAATAAGTCTTTTTAGTCAATTTATTGAAACTTCCACTTTTGACAGTATTACAGTTTAGCTTACCGCTTTTCTACAAATGTATTTCAAGAAATGATTTTATCATTATATATTATATTATATTTTATTAGTGGTGTTCTTCAACTTTTCAATGAAATTCATATTTATTGAACCAATTTCCACTTTTTCAACTATTCTTCAGCTTCAGCTAAAGACCTCACAATGTTCTACATATTTTGTCATTTTTCAACTTTTATAGCCAACAATTCAGTTTAGCGTCAACTTTGAACTTTTTAACAACTTTTTCAACTATTCTCACTATTTCAACTTCTTCTTACGGATTTGAGCTATTCATCCAGTTTAGCTTTAGCAATTCAGCTATTCAGCATTCCCACGCATTTTCTGCAGGAAATGCATTTTCTAGTTTAGCTTGTTATAAAGCTTAACTAATAGTAGCTAGATCTTGGCTATAAAGAATGAACTAACGCTGAAACAGTTAGGATGAATAGACTATAGACCTAGGTTTTAATAGTGGCAATGAATTGCCGTTATTTTCATTTTGTTTGTTTTCATGTTGTCACTCAAGTACTTAAAGGGATATTTCACCGTTGGAAAGATGAATATATCTTTAAAATGGGTCACTTATGTAGTAGAAATGTGAAATTTCTTTTACAAATTGGTGGCTTAGGCCAAGAAAAGCCAGAAAATGTGTTTTTGGCTTATGTGGATGAAAGACACTAAATCCCAGAACCCACTTGCTTCACTGCTTTATTAGTCTACTCCCAAGCCACGCCTACCATTTACAGACAGACAGTGAGACAGTCAACTCAACTCAAGAGTGTTTTATTGTCATTTCAACCATATACAGGAAACAACGTTTCACTGTGGCTCAAGTGGTTATACAATTAAAATATATAAAAACGACATTATATAAAAACGACATACGAAACAGGCTACATTTAGTGCACACACATTATATGCTCCGTAAAGTTCAGCTAACACATAGATACTAGCATTAGCGCTTGGTGGTCAGTAAACACAGAGTATAAACACAGCCGTAAATTTGCATGGAATGTAGGATGGTTGGTATTTAACAGTCACAAACTCCACCAGCAGTTAGCAGTTAGTTGGATACAAGCATTTCTGCACCAGGCAGCCCGTGTTAACACAGCCCACCTCCACTAATCTTACCCGGCGACAGAGCAACCGGCCTGGTAGCTGGATAGTCCAGGGGCCTGTTTTACAATTTTCAATTTTCAAAACCAAAATAAGGGATTAAGCCGGGATTTCTCCGTTATCCTGGATGAATTTAGCCTTGACTCGGTTTCACAGAAGCGGAGAGGCACATAAATCACCATGGAGATTTATTCTGTGCAGCTAGCCTGCTCCCGACCAGGCAAACAGCCAGGATTTATTAATCCTGGAGCCTTTTCTGTTCACCCAGCAGTGGTTTTTACCTTATTTTTATAAGGCTGCATTAAAATACAACAGGTGCATATTGCTGTTCAGTTAAGCACTGTTATTATTTAAAGTTGTGACCATTATTTATTTTATAATTATTCATGTGACAGTCATTGTTACTGTTATATTGCTGTATGAAGACTGCTGTTCACATATTGTTAGAAGTTTGATAGATATATTATGGCAGTTGTTGAGATAATTAGAAAAGGCTGATAAAATTTCAAATGTGTTTTAAATGAAGTCTGTTACTAAGGGCAATACATACAATGCTGTACATTTTTATAGTGGACCAATTATTTTAGTTGATTCATTTTTTTTTTTAGTTTTTAACAATAAGGTCATAAGGATCATGTTTGTTCTGCTTCCATGTGCATTGTATTTGGCATTCTTAGCACACAATTTGTGTTGTCCAGTAAACTGGGACTATAATTTGTGAGGATTGTACAATTAAGAATATATCCTAATTGTACAATCCTCCAAAATTATAGTCTTAGTTCACTGGACCAGTAACTATCTTGTGATGTAGGCTACTGTACATTTATGTGACAACAGGGAGACGACACCTCTTTGACCTTATATTTTGCTGGGGAGAAATAACTGATGAATATCTGTTCCATTCATGTTTACTTTGTGCATGGAATTTATTACTTTATTAGTTTCTAGATTTTAGAGTGTCTTTATTTTCTATGTACATATATACAGGGAGCAAGGCATATAATATGTAGAGAAGGAAACTAAATAAAAAAAAAACGTGAGAAAAAGCGTGGCATATAATAGCGGACAGACAGAATGATAGTCTAAAAATATACATTTATGAACTACTGCTCTTAACTGAAACCATTCAATGAGTCACTGTCATTTGCAAAAACAAACAGTTGTACACTTTGCATTAAAAGTTAATATGACTTTGGAAATTTATATTTTAGCCCATGAGAGAGAGGGAGGAACATGGTGAGATATTTACGCATCATATTCTAGCGTTGTAGAAAATTGATCTTCATGGTAAATTTCCTGAGTAACATTATCTTCTGCTTACGTTTATGGCAAAGAGTACAGCTGTTAATTCGTACAAATGATTAGTAGCCTAATCCTTGAATGGTATGATTTTGATGGTTTCACTTCAGAGCAGTGGTCAGTTAATGTATATATTTAGGCTACTTACACATTCAGTCTGCTACGCTTTCTCTTGCTGTTTCATTACAGCAGCCATGTTTCTTTTCTTTTTATACAAATAATGTGTTTCACGTCATCATACTTCCACAAGAAGCTGCTGCTCACTCTGTATAAAGTATGTACAATGCGTATTCTCCATTTTGGCATCAGTAAATCTGTGATCAACCTCGCTCCTCCTCAGCCTGGCTTGGCCTTCGTGAAATGCACCAAGCCAGGATGCACAGATTAGACTAGGTCAAGCCTCGCTTTATCAGTTATCCTGGATTTATATAGTCTGCTTTTGTGAAACAGGCCCTGGTACACTGTTGTTCAGCCATGTTTCCACAACAACAAAAACACAGAAGTCTCTGAACTCGCGTTGGGAGTTTCGTTGAAGTTGGATTTAGTCCAGTTTGTTGTCTAATGAGCGGACACTTGCAAGCAGGATTGATGGAACAGGTGGCTGGCTAGCGTTAGCTTTCCACCGGCACACTCGTTCAACGTTCCCCGCTGATGATGTCCCTTTACCGGCCAGATGCATCGAGCACCACCGCTGGTCTCTATAGCCAGCGGGGGAAACTCGCGTAGTGTGTTGAGTATTCCATCTGTAATAAAGTGTCCTGCATATTTTCCAATCTGTACCAATTTGTTCTAAAATTTCCTTCTGGATGAATAAATCTATCTATCTCATAGACAGTATAAGATCTATCTATCTAAAAGTTTTCTGCTGAGAAGCCAGTAGCGAGGATTCAAGATGGCTGACGCTCGTTTTGCTACGACAGTCCAACCCCATATGGGCTGATTGAAAACATGCGGAAGTAGCTCCTACTACTGGCTGTCCATTGCCTCTTGGCAAAAAATCTTTTGATGACGCAAAAAAACAGACCCACAATACAGAGATCTCTTGTCTCAGGGGGATATGAGGGAGGGAACCACGGTCATTAAAAAATACTACTGTGTTTCTGCTGATACAAAGCTTAATGCTAAATCAATGAAGTATCCCTTTAATAGACCATTATGTTGTGAATGGTAGCCTATAATGCATGCTTAGCCTCCATTATTACATGGAACCATGGAACCATGGCACAAATGGAACCCCTTAACGTCGAGATGCTCTGAAGGTGTAATTTCATAAGTGTGAAGGTGTTGATGTCTTTTTATGTCTTTTTAACAAATGTCGCAGTGTGTGTCAGTGCTGGCTGATATGTGTAGGAAGATTCAGTCACAGCCAGTGATTAACAGGCTGTTAAAGTCACTGCTTCCATCTAGTGGTAGGCCTAGATATTATTTTTAAACCAGGAGGATGCAACAAAAATATGTCATTCCATCGCACCTGACAAACCATATCGAGATTTCTCTGAAACATACAGCCCCTGTTTGGTTTTGTGTTTGTTGACTGCACCGTTGAACTGACTGAACTGAGAAAAAAAAGGTGGAGACGTTAAAGAGAAATGCTGTGACACCAGCAACAGGTAGAGTCGCTTTTACATTCCTTAGCTAGTAATAGAACAACACGTTTGTTCCTAGAGGAAGTACGGAAGTTGCCAAGTGCTTGTTCAAGATCACTCGTTTCATTTTCTAGATGTGCATATCGGTGAGCTGACAGAGAGGCTCTGGGATCATTGAATGGTGACTGAATCTTTTTTTCTTTTTATCGGGGAAGTCGCATCTGTATTCAGTCTACTCATCATGCCCGGCCACAAGAGGCAGGTAGGTACCTAATTATTATTCACACATGTAATATAGAGATCATGTCGATACACAGTGAAGCTGTTCTTAGGACGGTGTTGTGTTTAACATGGCCTGCTGTTTATACCACGACTGCCAATAGCTCCAACAGAAGCTGATTCCAGTGCTGTAGGCTACAAGAACCCACCCTTACACAAATCAAGACTACATATCAAGTCATGTTCAATCTAAATAAGGATTGAATGGGGTGTGTATGTGCTTCCCCTGATATCATACTGTTCAGATTGCATGTCTAGGTCTGCCACACCTTTACTGTGTTGGCCTACATGTACAGTATCAGTGTGTAGACTGCCCTGTAAGTGAATAGCTGGTTTGGCATGAAGGTGAGAGCATTTCCACATGCCATGCTGTTTAATCAGGTAAGATTAACCCTCTTCTCTGACAGTCAGTCAGGGTGAGTCAGGATCACCACAGTGACATTCACTGACACACCCCCATGTCATAATTAAACAGGATTAATTTTTCATAAAACCATTATTTGTCATTCATGCCTTTTATATCATTTCATGATCACCATGTGTGGAATTTGACATCATTGTGTGGATGACTTCTACTTGTATTATTTTTTCAATATTTTGCTGTTTAGCCCAGTATTGAATTCTTGGAATTGATCGGAGTGGTAAAAGAGAATGGCAATGAACAGACATCACTCCCTCCTTTGGTAAGAATTTGATGTGTCCACTTAACAACATGCTATCTAGCTCTGGCCAACGTAATATAATATACAGTATATAATGTTTGTCACACAGTATACACCTCTATCATATGACTACGTCCTGGTTGCCAAAACAATTGATAACCAGGATAGAGAGGCCTTCAAGAAGCAAACTGAATACATTGAAGAACTGGAAAAAAAGAACTTGAAAGTTACCGTAAGTCTTAGTAATAATGAACAAAAATGTGTCTTTACTGTTGGAACGGTCACAAGACTATTTTATTCATCTCATCTTTATATATCCCTGTTAGAAAATTATAGATGATGATCTTGTCTTCTATGGGATTCAAGGACCTAAAGCAATTTTTGAGAAGTACAGGTATCTTCTCAAAGTGTCTGATGCTTGTAACTGGAGCTCGGATCAGAACGCTGTACCACTCAGCACCAGGTAAAACATGTTGCCGTAGCTATTTGTAGACAATCACGGATGCCATTTGAAGTATCTGTGATTGTTTATGTGCTCCGTATGAGCTTAATACAATTTTGTTTTTAAATATGATACAGAGATACAATCTTAGTCTGTGTGTTTGTATGAATGTGATATTTTAAAAGCCCAGCTCTTCTTTAGCATTACTAAAAGGCAACATTTCAAAGATTCCATAACGTTTTTAGTTTTTACTGTCTCTTGTTGCACGTTCAGCTTTTTAAGTGATACTTGTCCTTATTTCAGGATAAGGATTATCCACTTCATCTTGAATCACACCCCTATACGTTCAGGAGGTGAGAAAGACTAACTGTATTTACAATCTCCTCAGGGAACCGGACACCTAATCTTTCATGTTATTCTTCTCACCTGTTATTCTTCCCAGAGGGTTTGCGGGATCTTATGAAGATGAAGGTTTTTGAGGCAAGGTTCTGCTTGCATGAGGTAATAATCCTAACATACGCTATTGTTCTAGTACAGCATCTATGATTTATCACTATTATGGGTTGCAATATTGTCAGCATATCTGGCCTGATAATTGTGTTATCACCAGGTTTTGGACAGAAACTGCAGATTAAACAGATTGTGTGAATAAAGAATGAAAACAGTAGACTGAATCAACTTTTTCACACATCCTCATACTTAAGATAGTGACACTATTATCTACTGATAAATCTCTTCTCTTCACGTGGCCGCAAACGTGTTTTGTGTTCCTTAAATAGCATCTAAAATGATGATGTGAAACTTGGCAGTGGCCTTCCAAAACAGTAAATTGCTGCCAAAAAAGTATTTGTTCACAGAGGCGCTATGTGAGGGATGTTACAGTAATGCAGTGAGTCATTCAGTGCTGGGGATATGTGGGCATGTGTGTGAACATACATACATGGAAGCATGTACATGTGTGTTTACTCTGTCACAACGTGGAAGGTGAAGACGTTTCCACAAAATCAAATGTCCAGGAAATTAAAATTTGAATCAATTTCCAAAGCTTATTCAAAATATGTTTTCTAATTGTATGTACATTATACATTGTAAGCTTCTGTTTTCAGTTTGACTGGATGTTGTGTTTACCAGTATGTCCAAAGGTCTTCTTTATGTTGGTAATTTCCTTAGATTTACAGTATTTGTTTGTGCTTCTGCTTTCAGAAAAAGAAACAGAGAGAGCTGAAGGAGAGCTGGGCACGATGGACAGCCTGTCTCCAAGGGCAACCCATTACTGCCGTCAGGTTTGAACTGCAACACAACAGCCTATTCATTACCCTGCTTTTATTTTTTTTACAGTTGAAGTTATTACAGCATTATTGTTTTCCATGTCAAATATGTCACCCCCTACGCATGATGCAGGCATTGTTTAGACTCATTGCTTAAAATCATGAACAGTACTTAATGCTGGTACAGATAAGAGCTGTTGTCTTTGGATTCACTTGTATATTGAGTCCAAACCATAGACTGTAAAAAAGGTCCAAACAGCATAACACAATGCTTTCATAATCTGAGTTGATATTTATTTCATCATTGTTGTGCTTATGTGCTTTTGTTTGTGCTTATAGGTTTGTGTTTATGTGCTCTTGTATGTTTTCTTTTAATGTCAATAAACCTGCCAGGGACTGCAGATGAAAATAAGCATTTCTTTTGCCATATTAACACATTGGACTCAAGTGCTCGTGTTAATTAATGTGCATTCTTAAATAAATAAACATAATGCAAACATGCATCATGTCTCCAATTTTGAGTAAAAAAGTAATTGGATATGTGTAAGCTTCATGTCAGTATCCTAGCTGTGAGATTCTAGCACCCACATTAGGCCTATCAGCAAACCATAGTGACAAGATACACTGTACATCACCACTCCACGTTTTGTCGAAATCAGTCAAACTTGCACAGGAGGCAACAATGAGCCAATTCCACTCTCATTAACAAGCAGTGTTTTTTCTGTTTTGCAAGTACCAGCTGGTTGGTTTTGCAAATGCAATTGGTCTATTAAAACCTTGTGGGCCACACATGGAAAAAAACTGTGCAATACATAAAATAGTTGGGGGGAAAACTTGTTGTCTTCATAAGTTTAACTATGTTAAATACCAGGGGACTAAAACAGCCGTATGTACACTTTATAAACTTTACATATCAATATATAGAGTTTCTGTTTATGTCTTGCTTGATATGTCAATTATATACAGATTTTATACACTACCAGTAAAATTTGAAAATGTTGGTTAAGTACCACATACTGTTCTTTAATGTATACCTTGCATGTGTGCCTTATGAGTTTGTCATTTTCTGTGTGTGTGTGTGTGTGTGTGTGTGTGTGTGTGTGTGTGTGTGTGTGTGTGTGTGTGTGTGTGTGTGTGTGTGTGTGTTCTCATGTCAGGAACTACTTTGGGGAGAAGGTGGCATTGTACTTCCTGTGGTTGGGCTGGTACACATATTTGCTCATCCCACCTGCTATCATTGGGGTCATTGTCTTCCTTTATGGACTTGCCTTCTTCAACAGCTCACCCCTCATGTAAGTTTTTCCACAACTCCATACTATCTGTGTCAAAATAACAGAGCATTTACACTGTAACAAATAAAGTGCTTATTGTGTTGTAGAAAGGAGGTTTGTGAGTCCGACACAGTCATGTGTCCTCTTTGTGACAAGGGATGCAAAGTGTGGCAGCTCTCCGACACCTGCACATACGCCAAGGTACATCAGTGCATTTACAGGAGACATGCAGCTGAATGGTGTATTTGTCTGTTTGTGCTCACGGTCTCGTCTATACCTGCAGGTGAGCTTGCTGTTTGATAATAATGGCACGGTGCTCTTTGCAATGTTCATGGCAGTGTGGGGTGAGTTTTGTGTGTCCATATGACATAATTATTCTTATGTTGATAGAAATAGTTATGTATTTTCAATATTCTGCTTAAGATAGATTAGTGTGACTTATTACAATCATACTTCCTGCAGATGCAATTTTGCTTCATAGCCATGTAAACCCATACAATAGGCACATTTAATAAAAAAGAAATAATTGAATATCAGGGTACATAACTCCAATACTGTTTATTGGCCTAAACATGTTTGGCTTCACAGGACAACTTGTACAAAGAAGTCTTTTATCTGCTTCACATTTATTTTATTCAACTGCCTGGATGTTTTATGATCACTGAGATATGCACTGCCAACGAAATGCCACATTACTGAGAGAACCTACTCGTCCTGGCTTCTCACATCTAAATCAACCCAGGCCATCTGGCCGTGGGGGTGGTTAGGCAGTGATCTATAAGAATTTATAAATGCTCTTTCACTATTCAGCTTGATTTATTTGAGTGACATTTATTATCACAACTCTGGGAAAAGTACAGTTAACCAGAACAGTCACTGCAGTCTTCAAGAAGTGATTACATGAGTATATGAAAAAGTGTGTAAGGCAAGGGTGAGACACAGAAAGAGGACAATAAAATGTTGACATTGCAGGACAAATTGTGCCGAGCTCAATGGGAGAGCCCTTACAATACCGGTTTGAAAAGAAATTTGTTAAAAACTAAAAGTAATAGCCTAGAATGTTGTGTTACTGTCTAAATGAAGCGTTGTTGCTGCTTCCTAGTTTTTGTGACAAAGCCTTGTGGCACAATGCTATAACCAAATATGTGTGTATATGGGGAAATTAAAACATTTTTCAACAGATGTTAAACCTTAAATGGATGCATGTTGATATTTTTATAGATTCAGAGAAAGATGAATGCAAAACTGCTACCATATTCCAAAACTGGCCAAAGGCATTACCAGTGGATCTGTTTTCAAAAACTGTTACTGTTCAGTTTTGTTGTTTTAGTTTTATGAACAAAAGATTCTTGATCTTCACAGCAACACTGTTTTTGGAGTTTTGGAAGAGACATCGGGCTTCCTTTGTGTGCGAATGGAAAGTGTCTGATTGGTGTGAGGAGGAGGTATGATCAGTTTTATACATCCCCGTTTCAGTAACACCTGCTCAGTGATCATTGGAATTCATGGTTGTGTGTATTTTTCTATTATATTTAACTGTAGGAGGAACTGATCCTGGAAATTGTGAACAACGTCAACTGTGAACCAAAAGAATATAAGCACTCTTATCTACGCAGCACCTTGGTTTTGATCTGTGTCACAGCTATGGTGGGGAACTTGTCATTTTTGCACTCTTCATATATATTAATCAAGTGGCTTGAACTTCTTTAGAGTTCAGGTTAAAATAAGAATTTGGTTGAAGTTGGATAAGGTTCAGGTTTCGGCCTGAACAGTCTTTGAGGGTATTTACGTTAATCATAGTTAATGGAGGCCCTCACAAGTATAGTAATACAAATTAGTATTTTTTGTGTTCCCACAGATATTGGTGATCATTGGCCTGACACATGCCTTGGTGGTGTTCAGGGTGATTGCAGCAGTGCTCTTGGCTGAGGGATCATGGGAGTTCCTGAGCAAGTACTCCAACAGTGGAGCGATGATGCTGGGGGCCGTCCTCCATTACCTCATCATCACTGTCATGACACGGGTACGCCGTTCTGTTAATGTGCATCTCTGTCTCCTTTAAGTGATACTATCTGTGACTCTGACTATGTCTTTGTCTTTGCAGATCAACAGGATTGTTGCCATGAAGCTCTGTGAATTAGGTACCTTTACTGTACCTATTTTGATTATTACATTTTTAAGAGATGCTCATACACTAATATCACACTGATGTTTCCATGGAGAATTAAACGTTAGCTTAACATATTTGCAGTTGTCAATGTGTTGGGCAGTGAGAACAGGCAAACAAATGCAGGGGGGGCTGAAGCAGGCTATCAGACAGGAAGCAGGTCAGACACACAAATAAGAGAAAGATAAAGTGTCTGGAACACAATATGATGTCTCTGAGAGAGAATGAAAGCTGTCCTCTATCCAGTAACCCAAATCCAGTATCCACTATTACAGGCTCACAGACTTATCTGCATGTTGTTGTTTAAGTCTGTGAGGGTTCAAGGCTGTCTCCCTGAGAAATTATAAAGTGCTTGAGAAGAGAATTACCCACAAATCAACATCAGCAATCAAAAACAGTGGCAGCAGAAACCCAAAATCATTTTTAAAAACTGTGAAGGAAAAGTTTTCATATAAATAGCAGCAAGCACAGTGTCTTTATTATATGAAGGCATTATCATGTTCATGAGCCGTGATAGATCAGGTGATATTCAGAAGAGGGAAACTCCCCGAGGGCAACTAGAGGGAAGGTGAAGTACGACAGTGAGTGAACTGCTTCAGAACATACAGTACAGAAAAGAGAGAGAGAGAGTCTGAGGGTGTAGAGTGGAAAGTAACTATTTACATTTACTCACCACTTTGAGGTACTTGAACTTTACTTAAGTATTTCCATTTTATGTGGCTTATACTTCTACTCTCCACTACATCTCACAGTATTTCTACAGTGTGGTATTGCTACTTTTACTTAAGTAAAAGATCTGAGTACTTATTCTTCGCCACAGTGCAGCAAGCCAGTCAAGTTTAGCTGTGGTATGTTGATTACAGTTTCTAAAAGCTGCCTATAAAAATGGAATAAAAAAAACAATCACTTGAGATTTGAACACTTAAAATTATCTTTATATTGTGTGCACCAACATAACGTTAGTTAGATGAATAAACTGTAAATAGAGGTAATAATATAATAGACAAGTTTAATTCAATAGTATGGCTTATCTTAAGTGTGTGAGATTGTGCCATCTATTGACCAAATAGTGAACTGCATGAACACTGACATGAAGTCTGTCTTTACCAGAAAAAACAAGATCATTTGCTACCACAGAGAAGAGTTTCACTGTCAAGATGTTCACCTTCCAGTTCTTCACCTATTTTTCCTCCCTCTTCTACGTAGCCTTTTTTCTCGGCAGGTGAGAACTTTTTGACTGGCCGAAAAATGAAATATTCACTTTGAAACTTTGGGTTGTTTCATATATTTTATATCGGTATAAAAAAAATATGCTTATTGATATAATTTCAAACATATTACTCAGCTCCAGACTCACATTCCAAACCCACACAACACATAACATAAAGTACTTTAAATTAATGTCCTAATTAAATAAAGTCATTGCCTTTACTTATTAATATCCTCTGTCCTAACCTGAATAATGATGACATGGTTTTGTAACACACCTGACAGGATAAATGGCCATCCTGGTGGTTACGTCCGAATTTCAGGGAAATGGAGGCTGGAGGAGGCAAGTGACATAAATATGCATCTCATTTAGAAATACAAAATATCCAGTTTTAAGTAAATAAATTTGCTTTTTTACATTTGAATATTGTATCTGATTGGATTCCAAACATGTCACTCTCTGCTGTGCAGTGTCATCCCAGTGGATGTCTCACAGATCTGTTCATCCAAATGGCCATTATAATGGTACTCAAGCAAACCATCAGCAATGTCTTTGAGTTCACTGGACCGTAAGTATATATCAGATTTGTAATTATATACTGTATATCACTGTACAATCTACTTTACTTATGTCGGGTCCAGGATTTTGAAAGCTGTCTCTTGTTTGCATCAGCTGGCTCTGCAGGTGGTTGAAAAGACAAAGAATTCAGAAGCTACAGAGGAAATGTGCCCACTGCTACCTGAAAGATGAATCGCAGGCCAAATATGGAGCTGAACTGTGTGATAACTGCAAGCTTCGAGACTGGCTCAGCAACTACCGTCTTAATAATGTTGACTCCTTCAGCCTGTTCAATGAGTTCCTGGAGATGGGTTTGTACTTCGCTAAACACTTTAATAACCAAGACAGTAGGCACTATCGACAAGTACTGGACTGGTTTTGGTAAATAATATTCTTCTTTGCTCTGTCCTTAGTGATCCAGTTCAGCTTTACCACCATATTTGTGGCAGCGTTTCCTCTTGCTCCTCTGCTAGCCCTCATTAATAATATCATTGAGATACGCCTAGATGCCATTAAAATGGTCACTCTGGAGCGCAGAATGGTTCCTAAGAAAACCAACGATATTGGTGAGTATCACTTTTGAACTACAAATTAAAATGTTGTTTGCCTTTTTATACTGTAGATGAAATTCTCTTCACATCAATGTTTCCTTTCCTCAGGTGTGTGGACAGACGTGTTGGAGGCAATTGGTGTCTTAGCTGTCATTGCAAATGGGCTGGTCATCGGTGTATCTTCAGACTTCATCCCTCGATTAGTGTACCGTTACCGTTTTGGCCCATGTGCTAACGGCACAGCAACAGATATTGAGTGAGAATTCTTCGAGAAAACGTTTATGTTCTGTCATGTTGTGTGCAACACTCACTTTAAATAAGTTATTCTGTTTTTCAAGCTGCATGGTTGGATACATCAACAACACTCTCTCTGTTGCACGAATGGATGACCAAAGCATAGGCAACGAGTTTTCAGGCAGTCAGATGATTACTTCTAGTGGCTTGAATGTCTCTTCCTGCAGGTTTGTTCTTTTTCAATCTTATTTGTCTTCTACAGCTGAATAGTTATTCTGGCATTATGGTCAGGAGAAAGCAAAGTCAAAACATAATTTAAGTGATAACAGTCAAAAGCACTGATCCTGCTCAGCACCAGTGTACATAACCGCTCAGTGTTCGCAGTCTTGGTAGTATTGCACTGTGACTGTTGCTGTAAGGACTGTATAACCTCAGGTTATATGAGTGCTTTATAAATAAATTTGGTGGCCATCACCACAGCTGGTAGGGGGATAACTTCCGCTTTCTGGTCTGTTTCTGTTCACAGGTATAAAGACTACAGAAGCAATGAGGACTACAGTCTTACCCCACAGTTTTGGCTAATTTTAGCTGTGCGGTTTGCATTTGTAATCCTGTTTGAGGTAAGCCTTAATCATGACCAAACAAGGAATCACTAACCACTTCTTCTTACATTGATTTCTTTGAGCAGTTTTGTACTTTAGCACCTGACACAACACACACAATGTCCTCCTAGCTCACCGTTTGTCTATTTTGATGTTTCACAACATTGAAATGCTACAACAAAATCAGGAAGTGTCAGTGTTATCTTTAATGAAACCACATTTTCATAGCTAGAAAAGGAGATTAAATTGCTGACATTTTCCTCTCTGCTTGCAGCACGTTGTTGTCATATGCAAGTTCATTGCAGCCTGGTTTGTGCCGAGCGCTCCCATGCAGGTTAAGAATGATAGACTCTTTGATAAACTCAAAAGACTAAAAGAGGAACTCAGGTGAGTCTCAAGTAATATGTGGTTGCCAACAAAATGTACAATCTTGCTCATTCGTTTTCAAAATAACAAAATATAACATGTTAAGTGCCTCTTGTGATTTTGTTTAAATATTTTAAACATAAGTTAATACAGTGGTTCCCAAAGTTTTTTTTGGATTCACCCATCTGATACGCTGGATTGTTATTGGAGCTGATACTGACCTTATTAGGTGCATCAGGTATCGGCCATGACGGGACCGATTACCGCCACACAAAAGCAACAAGGTGCTCCTGCTATATTTGCGGTGATTTCAGAAGCAAGATACTGTTGGCTCCTTCATATTTTGAATTTAACTGATGTGTTTGGTTTATTAGCATGACCACTTAACTCATTTACCTGTTAACTGTTTGAGTTTGAGGATGAATCAGATTGAATAAATCAGATTCACAGATGTTTTCACTTTTTCTCAGTTGACATTCTGACTTGTGGAAACCACTGCATTAAAATTTTAGAGAAATGTTGCCCTGACCTTGAAATTGTATCCCACTGTATAAGCACTTGTTTGAGGTTTTTTCAGTTTCTAAAGTAAAAGCAAATTAATTGCTGCATGATATATATACAATACAGCCAGCATTACTCTTCATTAATCATTTCTAAGGTATACATTGAAAAAAAATATTCCACTCAAATTGTACTTAAATTTAACTGAACCCTAATTGCCTAAATTATGAAAAACAAATTTGGTATTTGTAGGTTGTAGCTGTAATTCTGTGTTTATTATACATTGATAAACATAAGTTTTTAAGATGTGTTTTACAGTGTTGTGACCACATTTAGTTTAAACTAACCAGCCTTTGCTTTTATTTTTTACAGTTCATTTGAAGTGTGACCCCCATTCAGACACTTAAGGGTTACACATTGATCCCTAAGGACATGAGCCCAGTGTTGCCTTGAGCATTAAGGTGTCCAGACTATCACAGTGTTGAGTTAACTTAAAGTCATTCTCTCATCTCTCTGAAGTATCATCTTTGAAGGCAGACTCATTTTTCTTGGACAAAACAAGTGTACAGTAACTGATTTTATTGACCACGAGATTGTTCCCATTCTATTGTAAGAATGCACTGATAGCTTACTGTTGGATCACTATATTTGTGAGACGTATGTGAGGGGTTTTAATGAATGCCTAAAGATTATTTATACTGCTAATGCACATACAGTACCGATTGTGTGTTACGATGTTGCCTTATATTGTAAAAAAGCGCTGTGATGATTGTTATTACTGCAGACCAAATCTGATGGTGTCTTTTCTAAACCAGACACAAGAATGTTTTGCAATATAATATTTTATATTATTGAATAAAAGAGGAAATCTTTGGCCCCATATACTGAAATGTCTTTTGAATTTAAGCTTGTCCGTTAAAGGTGTGTTACAGGGGACATTTTGAATTTGCCAAATTACAGATTTAGGAGTAAAAATATTTTACGAATTTTCAGTAATAGCTACATTTATGTCAGTGTTGTCTTCCTGTCCTCTCTCTACACTGTTCAATGCCCATTTGGTAGATTTAATGTCCTGAGGATAATGTTACTTTCTGTAACTACGAAGAAGTCAAACATGTTTTTTAAGGCTGATTCTAGTATTTCTTAGTCTCAATACCTTTACAATAAAATGTTATTATGTACAAAATATTATAGCACAATTTATCCACTAGATATGTATTCCTGGCAGTGTGGAAAAGGCTTTGAATCAGCAGTTTGACTATCCTCTAATTTAAATGTTAGGAAAACATAGTTGAACACACACCATTCTGTAATAAGGCACCATTATAAGTTGTTACTTTATTAATGATAAATTATGAATAACTTATAACCATTAATAAGGACACCCATTGGGTTGCCAGGTTGTGAAAAATGCCCTCAACTGGTTGGACTTCTAAACCTCATTTTTGGAAAGGGCTGCTGACAATCCATTAGTTTTTCACACTTACAGCTGCAAACTTGATGATAAAAAACATGTATTACTTATTAACATTTACACTAATAATGATGGATATTATAATATTAGAAAGGGAAAAACTCATGAACATTTTTAAGTTATATTGTACATATTTTTATAGTATCTTTTTTCATATTTTTATTGTAATTTTCTATTCTGTATTTATGTTCTTGACTGCTGCAGTACCTTTCCTTTATTTTAATTTCCTCTTAATATGTTTATTGTATGCACCAAACATTTCTTGTAGGCTAAGTGAAAACCTACTTGATATATGCCTAACCTTATTCAGAGTCTAATGGATTAACAACATGAATAACTGCAAATACCAAATAGAAATAATTAACAGCCAATAAGATTTTTTGGTGATTTTCAAATTATTTATGTATTATTATTAATTATTAATAAAAGTAGTCATTAGTTAGCCTACAACTTCTATAAATCATGTTTAAAAAAAAAACGATAATTTACTAGAGCGGGGCGCACTGGAGTAGATGCATTTTGGTGAGTTTTCTGTCATCACCTCCTCCCAACATTCACTCAGACTGTACGCAGGTAAAAGCCGGTGCAAACGTCACGTGAGCACGGGGAGCCAATAGTCAGAAGAGTTTCAGGTATGTGTGGACAGGTGCAGTTGAGCGACCCGATGGCGGACCTGTTCGCAGTCACTTCTACGGCTCCGCACAGTTACGAAACTTTAATAAACTAACAGGTTATGTGATGTAGCCTTACAAAAACTTTTCACTAGGGTTTATTTGTCACCTGAGGAAGGAGGAAGAGGAAGACTGCGGGTCATGGCCGTGATTTTAGTCGCTTTCATATTGGCGTTCACCGGGAAATGGGACAAGACTTCCCTTGCAGTCGGTAAGGATGTAGAAAATGATTAAGTTATTAAAGTTATTCAATTAAATGTAGCCTACATACTGGGAACTCCAGTTTGAAATACACTGGATTGGCTGATAGATGTAGGATTCACCTCATTGTTTCTAATATATTTGTTCATTATAACGTTAGTCGGAGTCAGTTTTACGGGATGCTGGATGGGTAAACTCAATACCAGGTCAATGCACATGTGGTCAGTGTGCACCATGGTATACAGGTCAGTAGACGCAGTCACATGCTGTTGCCTGGCAACATGAGGACCAGACCGGACTTCGGACCCGGATGTGTGTCCCTTTTGAGAAACTTTTAAGCAAAACGAATTAAGCAAAAGGGAAACCAGAAAGGAACCAGAGAGGGCAGTTGTGCGGGTTATTCGCGATGAATATCTTGAAGAACAGGTCCAGGTTCAATAGGGCAGATCTCATTAGTTTTGTCTGAGATGTATTTTAAATCTGTCCTGGCATAGGACTAGTTAGGCCTGATAGTAAGTTTTTGCATTGATTGAACATGTCCAAACAAACAGAAAAGGAGAGTTAGTGTTTTTTTTCTTTTCAACTAAGTCAGCAAAACACCCATTTGTTCAGTCAGACAAAGTGAAAGAGTAAACAGGTTCACCTTTATGCACCATTAGACACTCACCCATTGCTAATAGCTAAGCTGAACCCAGTCTTCTGAAGCGGCACAGAATGAATGCAAACATCCACAGATGGTAGGCAGTGTGTTTTTTAAATGAAGCAAAGGAAAGCTTGTAGGTAGGCTATTGATATTTGTTTCTTAATTATGTCATTATTGAAATTAATTTGTTCTTGAATTGAGGGATCAAAATCAGTTTTGGGGCAGATAAAGTTGGCTTGGTGCATCCTTGATGTAAAGAAGACTGTGTAAACTCCCTCTGTCTCTATTTGTAGCTCAGACTTGTGTGAATGAGAGCAGGTTTAAAGAGGAGGTGCTCTATGTGGAGCAGCAGGGGCCTCCATATCGGCTGAAATGCCCTCTGGAGCCCGAGAGCTCCCCCCAGCCCAAGCTGACCTGGCAGAAGGACTGCCACCAACTCCCCACCCAGGAAGGGAAGGACTACCTGGAGTTTGCCAGCCTCGGCTTGCAAGATCAAGGGAATTACACCTGTATGCAACTGGGCAACAGCACGGCCTCATTCACTGTGCGTCTCATAGTTAAAGGTAAGTATTATATCCATGTGTAAGTATGATGAAGTCATCTCAAACCTGAATCTGCAATTATGTGGCTCTCACAGTAAGGTGAAATAAACGTAGGGTTTGTATGAGGGTTGATGAGGCTGGCTGAATGGTTACACCTGCAAAGAGGCATTTGGTTTCAGTGTGCCTTCCCGCTGCAGTCTCAGGCTGTGCACATGAAGGCCTCTATTGTCTGGAGCGCCTGCAATGAGCACAGATAACAGTGGTATGTCTTTCCACAGAGTCCCAGTGCTCCAAAGTCCCAGAATTTAAACCAAATGGGAGACCAGACAGTCTCTATAGGAATGTGGGATCCTCTGTGACGCTAAACTGCACTGCTCTCCTCTGGGACCCAAGAGAAGAGCACTGTGACACCACGCTGCAGTGGAGTAAAGATGGCCAACCCCTCACCAATCAAACACATTACACGCAGAATACCTCCTCATGGTGATTTAAAGCTTTTTTAAATATCAGCTGCATAAAACAAAAAAATAAAAGAGTAAAAGTAAGATAAGTTTTCTGTCCTACGTATAAGGTCTCCTGTTGCTGGCCAACTGATGGTAAACAGTCTACTGGTGATCAACCTCAGAGAGCCCGATGATTTTGGGCTCTACAGCTGCACAGTGAGGAACATTTCCTTTGACTTCAGCCTGCCGTATTCAAGTAAGACAACTAAAGATATCTTCGCAGGGTGTCTGACATTCTGCTCTGCATATTGTGTTATATTTCTAGGAAAAGACTACCAACCCAAAGATGAAAGCCACACGTACACAAATGTGACCACGTAGATTGGAGGATATAGATTGAAGTGAAAGGCAAGACTTCATCAATAAAGAGGAGCAGCAGTGTGTATGTATATATATATATATATATATATATATATATATATATATATATATATATATATATATATATATATATATATAATATAATAAATAAATAAATAAATAAAAATAAATAAATAAATAAATAAATAAATAAAAATGTATTGTAGACATGATCGGTGTTTATCTAAACCTTATTCACATCTTTGGAGCAGAAGGAGGTCAGCCAGCTCCACACGCTTTGTCAACTGTCTCACACCTGTTGATACCAGACAGACACAGATACATCCAGTCTGTATCATTTTACACTGTCTTGGCAGGGAGCCTGGCCCAGCATGTAACCAGTCAGCATATGAGAATCCTTGTGATTGAGCTGTGAATTGAAAATGTGTACAGTACTGTTGTAGTTGCAAGGACCCAGTTGTACAGACACACTCTACTTACTTACAGATTCCCTATTCTGAAGTTTGTGATACTCAATTTGTTCGTGTTTTCCAGCGGGCCCCAACCACACAGCTGCTGTTATTGCAGCCCTCTTCCTCCTCCTCCTCCTGGCCGTAGCTGCTGTTGTGTACTGTAGGTGTCACCTGAACATCAAACTCTGGTACAAGGACGTCTACGCAGAATGTTACGGAGACAATGAACTCAATGGTGAGGCTTCTGAAGTTATATAAGGTTACTATTATCATGTACAAGACTAGTATTAACACCACTGGTATGTATGTGTCTCCATGTCTTCAGATGGAAAATTATATGATGCCTATATCTCCTATGTGAACAACGATCATGACAGGAAGTTTGTCAACTTTATTCTCAAACCTCACCTGGAGAATAAAAATGCGCACAAGCTGCACCTTAATGACAACGATATCCTACCTGGCTCAGGTAAGCTTTCTGTCTGTTGGTTTTTATAGGAATTTAAGGGAAAGTTGGAAATATTTAATCCATTGTTGGTTTTAATCTTCACTATCTCAGATTGTGTGGTCACTGTTATTCTGGGGTCTGCAACATGAAACCATTTCCTCTCATGTTATTTTAAGACAAATGAATCAAAACAAATGCCACATTTGATACATTTGCAAACATATCTTCAATTTGCAAGCAACAATAATTTGTGTGACCATTTGCGATCTGTGTGTAAGCCCTTTTTGTGAACCAGGCTCCAGGGTGCAAATTGTAATGTAACACTGTCCATTTTTAACAATGCACAACAATATTATTTGTCTTCAGAACCTTCTGCAGAGCTGCTAATGAACATTAGTCGCTCTCGGCGTCTGATCGTGTTGCTCTCTTATGCTTACCTTGAGCAGGACTGGTGCTCCAATAACTTCAGGTCAGATACATTTAATGTAGAAACCACACTGTTCAAACAGCACTTTAAATACTGTACAAAACTGAGTAAAATGACTGTGGCATCATTACAATATAGTGTAGTACAAATCAAGTGTTGCTGCTATATCCTGTAGTGTCTCCACTGTTTCCTATCGTGACACGCTGTGTGTTTTCAGACAGGGCCTTCTGCACTTGTTGGAGTTGTGTCAGCACGAGCGGCCCATCCTCATCATGTTGGAAGGTCAGTCCAAACGCATGAGGCCTGAGATCAAGCAGCTGCTCAGTGAGCACCAGCACCGCCTCACCATACTCACCTGGAAGCACAACTCTGTGGTAAGATCCACAATAATACCCATTAGTGCTTTCTGAGCAAACAAACAAAATGCGATACAAGTAATTTTAAACACCAATGTGTTACTCTTTTGACAAAAAAATACCTAAAGGTAAATTGGATTTCAGCCAACTCCCATGGAAGTAATATATTATGTAAAATTAATATATATACAGTGACTCCGTCTGCCCTCTATCTACCACTCAGAGCATTTTGTGTTTCCCTTGAAATCACATAAAACATTCACATTACATTGAAATAATCATGTGAATAGACATGAATGTCTTACACAAGATTTTTAGATCTCTAAAATAAATTGTAAGAATTTATATATTCATGACTAAATAAGCAATAATCAGAATTTATGTTAAGAAAAAACTGACAATAAAAAAATCTAAGCAATTATAGATATTATAGAAATATATTTCAGGGTAATTATATAATATGAATGAATGAATTCAAATTAGAAATGTTAAGTATATACTATATATGGTGATACATGCTAGTAAGTCTTCTGCAGTTGAGAGTTTAGTTCAGTTTGACTCTTAACAGCGTGGTGTAATGTGTCGTGTTTGGTTTCCACAGACTCCTTCCTCAGTCTTTTGGAAGGAGCTGGCTTTAGCGATGCCTCGCAGAGTCGTCTACCGCAGTGAGTCGGCGGGTGACCCTCAGACTCTGCTACAAGATGATAAGGACCCCATGCTGACCCTCGACTCAAACTACCTGGACTGCCGCTCAGACACTGACCCTGCTGGAGATCTGGGTAAGAACAACAGTCACTGGACAAGAAGAGTCCTCAAGTACTAACGTTCGGTTCACTCTTCACTGCACATGCAATTAAAATAGATGCATATTAAAGCTTAATGAGGCAAACATGCTCATGTTTAACAACCATCTGACTCTGATCCAAAGATGTAAATGCTTGTCAAAAGTTTGGCATTTCCAGTACTTTTTGTTGCATGACAAGTCTCCTGATAGACTTGTTCTCTTTTTCAACACGCACTGTGCAATTGAAACTGACGTCATGTGAGACTCGTTTGAATCAACAAACATGGATTCAACTACAGTTAATCTTTAACTTCAATAATAGGAAATCATATCACATGATCAGCTTGCACATATTGGTCTATACCAGCTTGACTGTGATGTTTTGTATCAAGACATGCCAGATTGATATGAGAGGCGAATGCTTTCGTAGCGCAGCCATTCATAATCAGTGAGAGTGATTGAGACGCTAACAGACGCTAGGTTAGGGGAGTGATTTGCCTTAAATACCCCACGAGAGGAGTTAGCGTTGAATTGAACAGTGGACTGATTTGTTGCCTTTTATCAACCACAAAAAACACAAGGGTTCAGTTTCTTGTCCTGCAATGAAAACACTCCTTTAAGTTAAGGAGTCGAAATACAAAGAGTTTGGTTTCTTGTCGTGTGTGTGTGTGTGTGTGTGTGTGTGTGTGTGTGTGTGTGTGTGTGTGTGTGTGTGTGTGTGTGTGTGTGTGTGTGTGTGTGTGTGTGTGTGTGTGTGTGTGTGTGTGTGTGTGTGTGTGTGTGTGTGTGTGTGTGTGTGTGTGTGTGTGTGTGTGTGTTCGTGTTCTTATCTGGGCTCTGAATGAATAATCAAGCTAGTCAGACGTCCTCTGTGTGCAGGTCCTATGGTCAGCCACACCGCATCCACGACTGTCCACAGTCTAGCTGCCTGGCTGGACTCTCCATCTCAGAATCCTACAAATCCTATCTGGTCTTTCAATAAAAACTACACAAATAGTGAAAGAACAAGAAGTAATTCTGTTCTCTTTCTAATATTTGACCTAATTGACCTCTTTTCCTCATTAACAATACCTTACAATATATAACCAAAAACTAAGGATATCATTTGATTACAATAAATGAATTACTATATATCATTACTTGTGGCATTTTAACACATTACTAAATTCATTATCTTTTACTTTTAACTGCAATATCCTTTTTTAACCATTTTTATACATCATTTTAATATGTTCCACAATAAACCATAACGTTAATTGACTTATCCCTACTAACTTATACATCAAATGTATATTTATTCATTCAGTCATTATTCCCAAGCCTTTACTGGCGCAAAATACAGGAGATCACAGATGGTTGAGACCGTGTGTGATATATTTGCCTGTTTTACACTCTTTGACTAACGCTAACTAAAGCTTTGAGAAATTACCCTTTTGCAAACCAATTTGCTGGAAAACTTCAATGCTTCATGAAACTTCCAGCACATTTGCACAGGAAGCAGGAAAAGGGAATTGCTGACCGCATGTAACGCTCTCTGAAGCTTGATTTATGGTTGTGCGGAGGCTCCACGCAGAGCTTTCGCCTGTAGCCTACATGAACTGCCTGAAGTTTATACTTGTCCTTTGGCTTAGGAAACTAGCAGGGCTGGCATAAATGTGTGTGTGGTAGAGAGAATGAGAGAGTGATGGTGATTAGCTTCGGAGTGAGTACCGACTCTAAAGTCATAGTGAGATAAACAAAGTATCTCCCCTGTGCTTTCTGACCACGGTGGGAAATCTGTAGCAGGAAAAGATAATCGCTTTAAGATGCACAGTGTATTGCGCCCCGTGTGGGAACACCTGCAGCTACACCTCTAAATGACAAATTGGATTTTAGTAACCTATATTTCGTGTGAGTTACACTTTCATGTCAAAGTAAAAGATCAGCATTTTGCAGACAGTAGATGAATAGATCAATACCACTTTTATATCCTGGCTCTGTCCAAAGATAACAGAAACCTAATGGTACCTTTTAAAGCACACTAATTGACACGTAATATCTTGTTTGTTTAATTGGCTCAAAAACAGAAGTGTATAGATTACAGGTTGTCTCTGGTTGCCTCACAATGACTAAAACATTTCAAAAAGTTACTCCACCTGGACATCAAATAGTCAAGCACCTAACCCCACATAGTGTTTACACTGGTGGTGGTGAGCTGGCTTTAGAGATACTGGTAGATTGATTTATTTATCTTTGCACAGAGCTAGGCTAGCCCCTGTTTCCAGTCTTTATGCTAAGCTAAGCTAACAGGATGCTGTTTTCACATCTAACTCTTGGCAAGAAAACAAATAAGTATTTCACAAAATGTCAAACTACTCCTTGACTAGTCTTGAGCAGCTTTGCATGAAGCGTTATCTTGTAACTGTATAGTAAAAATGCATTTTACCCGTAAGCTTAAATTGATCTCTTCCTGTAGGGGCAAAAAAGAATGTGACCAAAATCATAATTTAATTAGATTTCTCATTTACATAAAAAATCTTGCAGTGAACAATATAATGCAGTTGCATTCATTTGGATACATGTTTCACCTTTCCTCTCTCTGCTGCAGGGCTCCGCCTCCCTGTGTACAAGGCTCTGGCCTTTAAAGCTCCAGTCCTCCCTGCTGCTCCCATCGCTGTAGCTGAGCCCAAATCCTCTGAAATCGACGTGTCGGATCTGGGACTACGCAACTATGGAGCCCGCTCAGACTTCTACTGCCTGGTCACTGAGGAGGACATTTGATCCACACTCCTCTCACTTCTGACTTCTAAAAGTTAACTGCATGGAGATCCATTTTAGCTTTGCTTTATAGTTATCTAAGCCAATCTGGTAAATAGTTTTTTTCTTTTTATATATATATATATATATATATATATATATATATATATATATATATATATATATATATATTGTTAAAATATATATATATATTATATGTATGTATGTTTGTGTACAGTTTGTTGTTTAAAATCAAAGACTGTTTGTTTTTTTTTTTTTTTATGTTTTTTTTTTTTTTTTTTTTATTTTTTTTTTTTTAAGAAATGATCAGAAGTATTTGTGTCAACCAGGAAAAGAAGTAACTTTTGATTGTCATTTCACTGCCAACATCTCTCATGAAGTCACCGGCAGAGGGCAGAGTAACGTCAGATAAGATGAAGCAATTCTGCTTTGTCATAATTTGACAGCTTACAGTACACAGAAGTTCGGGAGAGCCAAAGAAAATAATTGTTACATTATCTTAAAGTCAGATTTTAACACAGAACACACCAGTCAACTGAAGCAGGTAAATGCTCATGACCGAAAACTCAGTTTTTGATCTCTGTAAAGGTGGGGGCTTTGTGTGTGATGTAAACACACCCTTCTAACACAGCAATCACACAAATAAAGCAATTTGACAAAATACCTGCTTATTTCTCTCTCTAGGGACTGATGATCTTTTTCCTCATGGTGTAATGATTACCTGCAGTGAAATAAGAGCCTAAATAAGGGTGCAGCAGAGGTCTGTTTTTTTTCCTGTCTGAGCAGGAGCAAATATGTAAACAGGGAGTGGCCACCATTTCACCATGTTGGTGTCCCTTTATTAGTCACAGCAGACGCTGCAGCACACATGCGTGAGAAACGCTTAAATAATGACATTTCACTATTTCTTTATTAGCTGAAAAAAATCCAGACAATACATCTGCCTGTACACAACATAAAAGCAAATATTACAACAGTCAGAAGCCACACAGAAACACAAGGTTTTGCTTTTCAATTCACACCACAGAGCAGTGCAAAATAATTCAAAGATTTAATCGAAATTTTGAGTTAAACTTTCTATGAATACTTACAAGTTACACAAATAATTAAAATATACCTGCCAATCAAAATAAGTTTCAATGGGGTCTGAATGTAAAGTGTTAGATTTTGCAAAAAAGACCTCAAATACAACAAATATTGTACTTGTTCTGAAATAAAATTTAGGACTGTATCCTGTGTAAGAAAAATAAACAGACATAATGGTACTCCATAAGTTCTGTATGACAAAGCGATTATGAATGTCACAGCAGCATTTTGTGCAACAAGACAGATTATGCAAGTTTAAAAAGCACATAAGTACAAAAGATAACTCTGGAGACACAATCATCCACAGATTTCTGAATCTAAATTAACATCCACATTCTTTAAATGTCCTGTGGTTTACATTCAATATAACTGTTATAATTTGACTCATTGATAAAAATATTTATCTACCCAAAAAACTACAAATACAAAGTACACAACTGTAATATATAAAACATTTGATTTCTGTGTAAAAGAAGAAGCAATATTTACAAAAATGCCATGTTAGTACCACACTTGTTTGCACTCACGCTGTGATTGAGGTGCAACAGTGAGAAGATAAGTCACAAGTGTCCACAACATTGTCCATCAACAGTTGTGAACTGTTGTCATACGGCAGAAACACAAACAGCTGCATTTTCATCTGAATACATGTCGCTCTGAAAGAAAAGAAATCCCTGATTCCACAATCAAACATACAGTGTTCAAACAAAGAAAGTAAATGGTTTACGTGCACACATTTCTATCAGTCCATCAATAGTCCATCGCTCCGGATCCACATTTCTTTAACTGTCCATTGAGTTTCAAAAATACAGAGAAAGTCCTTTTCCATCGGGTAGATCCTCCATTACTTGTGTGTCCATGTTCTCATCACAAAGTTTAGCAGATAAAAACTGGAACTTGTGTTATCTTTGAATAGTATAAACAGTCTATTTTTATTCCACAGGGGGCTGGTGGAATGCAGGCCTGATCACTGTTGTAGAAGTTAACCGTGTTACTTTTGATTTTAGATAGACATGTCTGCAAAATCCGTTCTTGTAAACCCTTTCTGTAACACAAAGAAACAAACAAGATAGTGTTATAACATTGCATGGGCATGAAACAAAGATTATTGTTTTTCTAAGATTTGTTTTTTGGGGCATTTTTGGGCCTTTATTTGACAGGACAGCTGAAGACATGAACGGGGAGAGAGAGGGGGGAATGACATGCAGGAAAAGGCCGCAGGTCGGAGTCGAACTGGCCCGGGCCCGTTGAGTCAAGGAGTAAACCTTTTTGTACTGTAACATGCGGTGGTTACTGAGGATGAAATTTGTATGTAAGACAAGCATTAATGCATTTTTTGTTCTGTTGGGACTTGTTAGGAAATAAGACGAACACTGCACCCTTAGGAGGGGCAAGTCGTGATCTGCAAAAGACAGTAAATCTACAGTACCTGGGCCCTGCCCAAGACGAGGACACACATTGTCACTCTTTTTCACGCTCGGGTGCACACACACACACACACACACACACACACACACACACACACACACACACACACACACACACACACACACACACACACACACACACACACACACACACACACACACACACACACACACACACACACACACACACACACACACACACACACACACACACACACACACAGCTGTAGATACTCTAAGAATGAGGGTGGGGCTCCATGAAGAGAGAGCTTTGGCTTTCATGTGGCAGTCGACCTACAAAATCTAACTTGGTGTTCTTGCTATGTTAAAGGACAGGAGACTGTTGAAAAAGAGATTGTTTTGTACTGAACTGACAGCATTGTCGTCAGAAGAAAGGTGCGCAAATTAAGTTGATCATGTTTTACTTTGGTGTGTTTTTTTTTATATCTTTTATACTGAATTAAAAAGCACTATAATGTGTGAGAAAAATACTTTTAAGTCCCTTATTAAGACGTCCTAACATGCAGTATAGTCATACTATACTATATATCCTTTGACACCAGACGTTGATGTTATTGTTTTACTGTATGGCTGTCTTCTCTTGTTTTATATCTCTTAACTTTTATTTGTATTCGGTTTGTATTTTATGCCTGTGTGAGTTATGTACTTTATGTCTTTTTATATTCTTCTGTATAGCACTTTGGTCATCTTTGGTTGTTTTAATGTGCTCTATAAATACAGTTTGATTGATTGACTGATTGATTGATTGATTCATTCATTCATATAAGTTGGTAATGCTTAAAGTTTTTTATAACAGTGCGATCTGTGCTTTTGGAGTTTTAACATCCTTATTCATGTTTAAAATCTGCTACTGTGTGATTTTATGGTTTGATATCACTAATAACTTTAATCACAAAATTCATAATTTGATCCTTTTTAAGGCATCTGAATGGATGTGACTGACACTTAAAAACTCTGCTCAAACTCGCAATAGACGATTAGAAAAAATAATTTAAAAATAATTTTCAAAACTGTCGCATTATCTTTGATAGATTATTGATTTGTTTAGTTTTTTGGCTACTCTATCATCAATCATGCAGAGCTCCTTTTAAGTCTCTTACCTCTTTGTAGTTTTTGTGCAATTTCTTGTACTGGAACATATTGCTGAGAACTGTGGCTGCTGCTTTGGCTGCTTTTATCTTTCCAGAGCTAGAAAAAAAATTCAAGGTTAGCGCTCTGTATGAAGAACCTTGTGTGAGAATAGGCTGCACTATTATGAGAAACATTCAATTCAAAATGTTATGCAAATGTACAAATGTCTGTATCAGGCTAAGTACACAGTGCGTTTTATCACAAAGCATTCACCTGTTGTCATGCGAGTTCTTAATGCCGACCAGTTTTGGCAGGCCATCAAAGAAGGTGATGTCTCTTGCAGCTAAAGTGCTGCTGGTCACCAAGTTATTGAGAACACCACAGATGTTGACCACCACCTCGCTGGAGGGCTCCTTCTTGTTTCCATCGTCAGGCAGCTTGTTCACCATGTTGTTCACCACCTTTGTGGCTGAAAAAAAAACAATAAGTCTTGTTAGGATTAATATGTTTAAAACTTCTTTTTACAATCAAATAATTCCTGTGAGCAATGGGATCCTGCAAGTTCAATCAGTTTGGTTATTTCACATGAGAGATTTTCCGTATTTTTTTGTTTTACACTTTTAAAAATATTAAATGACGATTGATTGATTCCATTCAGGCTTTATTTGCTTACCCTGGGTGTACCGGATGTTCAAGTTTGAATTTCACCTTAAAATTACCCGAATGAGTTTGAGCAACCGTATTTTATTGACTTGATTTGAATCATTCAATCCGAATTTGACTTATTTTATCTAAATTTCTAAACCCTGTAAAATAAATACCTACAATCAAGTTTTGAATTTGCACTTAAACTTACCTAACAAAAAAACTTTCAAAGAAGGAAATTTCAAACCACATACATTCAGTTAAAAGCTTTTCAAATAAAATATTTAAAATGCTAAATTCAGTGGCATAGACGTTTCAAAATTTACATTGAGACGCAACACCGGTGAGAAGAGTGTCATCTCACAACGCACCCACAATTACTGGAGTTTGTCTCAAATGTGATAAAACAACACATTTTACAACTGTAAACTGGTTATTCGTGTTAACAAGTAACTCAAAGGCATTGCATTATCAATAAGAAAAAGAAAGACTGACCCATGTCATTCTTATCCCTGGAATGGCGGGACAGATTTCGGAGGAAGCCCGTGAGAGAACGCAGCTCCAGGTCATTGTTGGTACGCAGGAGGTCCAGCAGCACTGGTAGCATGCGCTCCTGCTCCAGAGCCACCCGGCTCAGCACTGACGCCCACTGCAGGACAAAGAGAGAGAGACCATTTAAATGCTGTATGGGGCATATAAACGTATGCTACTTACATATAAACTTAAGATTGTTGCATTTGAATGCTGATGAATATGCTGCTTACCCTCTTGTCTCCAGCTGTGATGTTCTGCAGCGCTCCGGCAGCAGCCTCACGGGTGGTGGAGTTGATCTCACACTGACGCAGAACACGGTTGTACACCCCAACTATATGTGGGTGCCACAGCCACTCCACGCCCTTTGGCACCCGAGCCACCTCGGTGAAAGTGGAGAGATCCTGGTTCTTGCTCTGTCGGGGGGAAGGAAGACACAAGAAGACATTGTTGAGACGGATGAATCCTGTCCTTGCGCACAAAATGCTGATGGGTAAATATTACGTGTGCGTACATTTTTGGCTTTCCGGCTCTGAGGTGTAAAGCAACCAATGGCGTCACCCTTTCCTGAGTCCTGAGCTCTGGTTGGTCCTTCCAGGCGTATCATAGCAGATGGAGGCATCTCACTATAGATCTGGTAGGAGAGGTTCCTCAAGACACAAACTGCATTTTCCACCCCCTAAGAATAAATGCACACACAGAGGCAAATGAATACAAAAGCCTTGGGTTGAACAGAAACAGCAGCTTGGATTCAGCTCCATCACGTCTCTTCTCACCTTGTCTTCTGCATTGTTTTCATCAAGGGAGTTCTTGATGTAGACCACTAAAGAGTCCACCAGTCCATGTGTTTCTCTCATCAGCTGGCGGGTCTTCTCGTTTACAGAGCTCATATTCCTGAGCACACAAAGAGCAATTGAGGTGTCAGAGAGCTACTTCAGGTGAAATTCAGTCAGGAATCATGCATGTGATTACTTTTACTAGAGATGGCAGTAAAGTTTGGCTTGGGAGTGAGTTTCTACTCCTGGCACTGTGCAGCATGATAAATATCATGCAGGGAGCATTGCAAATATCCCCCAAATGAAAATAAATAAGTAGATAAAAAACCCTCACGGGTGCACATAAACAAAGCCAACAGCAACTGGAGGCTGAAGTTTTTTGCGAAACATTAATGGGTGTGGTGAAAGCTCCAGTAGCTGAGAGCTGCCTAGTGAGTTGGAATGTCCTGCCAGAACAAGTTCCCCAAAAAACAAATGAGGTCATGGGAGAAAAGGCATGCATGGTGAACAAGGACGAAGGAGCATGCTGCAACCACAGAGAGAAAACACAGATAAGTGAGGTGCACCTGAGGCATCCTGTGGTGTTGTAGAAGATGTCTGCCTCAGAGGGCGTCTGCTGGCTGGCCTCAGACTCTCCGCCAACGCCTGACAGAGGGATCAGGATCTTGTCAGTCAGCTCAGGAAGTGTCTCCCTGGCCAGTTTCTCCTTCAGGTTGTCTTTAGATGAAAGGTTCCACAGAATACCTGCACACATGTACGCCAGGGGAGAGTCAGCAAAAAGGCCAGGGTTTCCCACACATAGACTAATTTGTGGCGGTGCCCCACACAATCAACACCGGCTGCCACATATTGCGTTTCGTTATTATTTATTTTTTTAACGCTATTTAAAACATGCAGCGTGTTCGTTCAGCTGCATTTCCTTTCCCTGCTCTCCCTCCGTCTCTGTGTCACCACATGACACACACACACACACACACACACACACACACACACACACACACACACACACACACACACACCAACCAGTGCTACTCAAGCAGAAAGACAGATTGTCAGGGAGAGAAAGAAATAGATTTGTCATGTCCCACCGGTCTGACACGGGGAGACACCCCCCCCCACCACCACAACAAATTGCTTTCTAAACTGTGGAAAACACTGAAGGCATTTATGCTTTATTTTGCATATTGCTGCAGCTTCTTTAATGTTTTATTTCGCAACCTGGATGTCTGGACTTTTTGAAAATTTTTACTTCAATTCTCATGTTTTACAGTAACCTCAGTTTTATAGAAATAGTTCAACATTTTGGGAAATAGGCTTAATTGCTTTAGCAAGTTAGATGAGAAGATTGAAACCACTCTCACATGTACAGTAAGTAAGTGGTATGGATCTTCTTATCGAACTTTCTGCAAGAAAGCAAATAAGTGTATTTCACAAAATGTTAAACATATAAAATTCCTTTCAAAACCTATGAAAGAAAACTCAAATGGCAGTAAATATAAAACATTATTTGGCACTATAAGACCCTGTGTGTCACATTTTGGCAAACTGCCCTGAAAAAGGCGCCCAGGTAAAGTTATGTTAAGTTATTTTTCACTTTCACACTGACATGAGTGTTTTTAGCGACCCAAAAGATACAAATCAAGGTGTAACCGCTCAAAGGATAGAGTGACAAGGCCATCGCTCATCATAAAAGGGAGCCACCGATATACTGTGAGTCCACAGGACCAGACAATTCTCTCACACTCCCTCACCCCCACTCTTCACACACCGTGTAGAAAAGTCTGCAGCTCTACCTCATACTCTGTGCACTCTCAGACACACTGCAATGTCTACAAATCTCTACACTACAGTATGAAGTTGGAGTTGCAACATCTGTTTTCTCAATTTCCAATCAGCATTCATTTTATGAGAAAGCATGACTCACTGATGACAGATAATTGTGAAAGACAGTGGATGAATTTTTGAGAATGTATGAGTGTTGAAGGCTGTGGAGTTAACTGGAAACAACTTATTTAGACTCAAACTGTGAACAGCCAACAGACCAAAAAAAAACAACAACCCTCTATTGTGAGAAAGAATACTGTTTCTTACATTTTAAACTATAATTTAGTTACAGTACATGCTTTTAATCTGTGGATTCTCGTAAAAGTGTCCTCCTATTTGTACGTTGCAGAATAATATCAATTTCAAAGGCTACTGTAGGTCTTGAAGAATTCCAAGGACACCATGTTGCATCCAAATATTGTGACTAACTGATTTGCATAATTTTCTACTCAAAGGCAAAAGTCCAAAACAAGCAGTCGGAGATCAGCTCTGCTCACTGTCGTGTTTTTTTTTTTATTTAAAATGACTGCCATCGGGAATTTCCTACCAGTGATGTTTTTGTAGAGCTCGTCGTCGGACTCCTTAAGCGCTTCGACAAGCTGTGGGATGCCGCCCTCCTCGATCAGGGCCACCTTGTTGTCCATGTTCTCATAGATGAGGTTGCGTGTGGCACCTGTGGCGTACCGCTGCACTTCCTGGTTATCGCAGTTGAACAGCCTCACCAGCTCACCAATACCCTTCAAGCGACGCACCTAGAGACAGGGTGGTACGGAAAACAATTCTGCTTAGGATATTTAATTTTTTGGTAACTCCATTTTCTCCAATGGCTCGGTGATTCAAGGTTTTTTGTTAGCTTAGACAGTAAATAAAATAGTTCTAATTGATCAAAGCGTAGAATATTTAAAGCCCCTACGTGTAGAATGTTTATGTGAATAGAGCATCTTTGAAATTATTCTAACTTTCAATCGTGGAAGAATTGGTGCAGTCTCATTTTTATTCTGAGTGACCCTGTGTTGGATCCATGGTGAATAGGCATGCATTGCTGTCACCACTAGAGTTGCCAAATTCTTGTTACCTTTAGACAGAGCCAGGATTGCTGTTTCCCTCTGTTTCCAGTCTTTATGCTGAGCTAAGCTAACAGGATGCTGGCTGTAACTTCAGATTCAGAGATACAAACCGGGGAGAGTGGTATCATTCTTCTCATCTAACTCTCTCTCAGCAAGAAAGCGAACAAGTGTATTGCCCAAAATGTCCAACTATTTCTTTTAATATAAAATCATCTGGATCTCTTTTCATTGAACTCATTAAACACAGACTAAAAATCAGCTCACAAGAGACCTCAGAGCTGAAAATAACTTCAACATGCTAAAAGCACAGGGCAGCGACTGAGCTGTCTTTCACACAAGTCTGTCTGTCACATCACTGATCACAACCCCATCAGGCCTCTCAGGTCATCAGGCAGAGGTCTTCCTAGTTATAACCTAAATGAAATCCAGGTCTGGTGAAGGGGCCTTCAGATACTGTGGTCCTGCTCTCTGGAACAAGCTACCCGATAACCTGAGATCCATCACAACTGTGTCCACATTCAAAAGCAAAATCAAAAGCTTCATATTCTCTCAGGCATTTGTTAAATTACAGTGTGTGTGTGTGTGTGTGTGTGTGTGTGTGTGTGTGTGTGTGTGTGTGTGTGTGTGTGTGTGTGTGTGTGTGTCATTCAACACCTATGCAGGGTGTAGTCCAGGTACGTTTACAGCAGTGATAAAAATGGACCAACATGGGGATCAGCTGGAGCCCACCAGAACAGAAGCAAAACTGAAGCTACTTTATGTCACCAGAAATGGAAAAAAAACATCCATCAATCGACATCAACGCCTACATTTTTCTGACTGAGTTTCTCAATAACGGATTGCAAAGAGGAAAGACACTGAGGAATTCTAACCACATATTTAATTAGTTTGAAGTACCTCATTTTTGGCATCGCTGTCATTGTAACACTCATGTTGAATGTAGGCGGCACCCAGGACCTGCAGATCATGGTCATGCTCTCTCAGATTTTGCACTGCTGTGGGCATGTCCAAGGAGGTGATCCTAGTGAAGGAGCAAATTAACAAATGTAACCAAAGAATCTAAAACATTTTAATGATGTCATTAGTCTGTTATGTATGGGATACTTTTGGATGTTTGAATGAGAAGGCAACAGTAATTATTCATAGATGATTTGTTTCTTGTATGCAGAATTTAGCTTGTTGAATGTCTTTCAAATCACACAGTGGTCTGCAATTCCACTCGGCTAACCACACGCTGTGGGATGTGTGAAATGCGAGGCCTGACACGGATCTGCCACACCCAAAACCAGTTCTGCCACTATGGAGCCTCCTCCCAATCCACAGCTCTTATGAAATACACTGTTCACACCACACACTCCCTCACTTAAAACCTTGTGACAGATGAAAGTTGTGACTCCATCATACTGGTGTGCCACTTTTACCAGAATATTACTGACGTTTAGGAAAAATCCAACAGACTGAGTCACCAAAATGACTACAGCATCATCTCTGTCATTGTGTATTATGACCTAATTAAAGGATAAGGCTGGCCTGGCATTATTCTCTTATTCTCTTATAAGAAATCCCATGAAAAGATTGAAACCAATAATGTGTTAGACCGTCTCGTAATACTTTCTGACCACCCTACCCTGTCTGTGGTTGTCAGCACCAAACCCATTTGTGCCTATTAAATACGTAGAGCTTAGATAACAATTGCTCAATCATTTCATTAAACAACTAAACACTGTAGTTTTTGGCAAACGTTACTCAGACTGGAGTAAGTAAAGCAATTGCTTGCAAATATTTTCAGCAGGAGATTAATACATATTTGAAGCGCTAGTGAGGATTTACGGTAGAAGGACGGTGTATGTGTGAGTGGATTTAAGATAAACTACATGACCATGTTAATCGTAACAAAGGGACATGTCAATCAGAGCAAAGGTGTGGCTCATTGATGTGTTATCAGTTGTTTTTGGACAATGAAAAACAGACAAACAAAAAAACAGCATTATTGTGAATGTGAACAGAAATAATGGGTGACTTTGACGTCATGTGAGCTTCTCACCCGCTGAGGTTGCCCATGCTGGCTCCAAACTCCATCTGCCCACTGTAGATGTCCATGCCCTTGCCCACACTCTGCATGCTTTTGACTGACATGGCACGGGACATGGGGCCCTGACGCTGCATTAGGTTCCCCTGGGAAGCAGAGGACACTCCGGATGTGATGAACCCTCTGTCCACTCTGTCCCCGCCTCCACCATAAGTGCTTCCACCTGAGGAAATCTGATGCCCAGATATGGAGCCGATGCTCATCCGGTTTCGGTTTGTAATCCTGTTGATGGTGCGGTGGGCTGGGCCTTTGAAGGATGGTTGCTGGATGATCTCAGCATCTCCTACTGCCATCCCTCCGCCGCGAGAAAGTGTGCCACTAAGCGATCGCCGCATGGGTGACGTAAAGGTCATGGTGCCTCCTCCTTGCCTCATCTGGCTGGTGTAGCCGTTGTTTACGCTCTGAGCGTACTGGCGGTTGAGGGTGGCGTCACGCTCGGAGATCATGCTGCCAGCATCGCTGCCATCCACCATCCAGGGAGTTGCCTGCGCTGTGTGCTGCCGCACTGCATGCAAGGAGAGGCTCTCTGGGTCCATTCGGCTCTGTTGCCTGGCAATCCCTTGGTAGCCACCCATGCGTATGTCTTCACGATAAAAACCACCACCACCACCACCAACAACACCACCACCACCACCCACACCCATTCCACCCCCGACACTGATCCTGTGCATCTGTGCCAGGTCTGGGCCAGCAGACTGGCCGCTAAAGCCCGACCGCTGGGATATGCGCGGACCCTGAGGATGAGGAGAAGAGTAACTGTTACAGTCACAGGTATAACCAGAGTTACTTTTTTTAATTCTTCCATTTGTTGTGAGTCATAGCATATCGACAAACATGGTTTCTAAATTTGATCACAGGGAAATAAAAGGTCATGCACTAAGTATTTTTTGTCATATTCATTTCCATTTCTTACATAAAAATATACGTTCATTTAGGAGAGGAGGGCAACATTATTGACTCAAATATAAAAGCATGATGTAACTTAAATGCAATAAATGCAACTTCAGGTCTCTCTTAAGCTCGGAGCTCAAACATCTGTGGCACAAAGCCAGTGACTTGCTGTTGAATCACTAAAATGGAGGAATCTAGAGCGTGGACTTGAAAACCCTGAGCTGATCTCATCACGGCGCACTGTGAAATACCACACATGCTGCGTCCTTGGTGACCCACTGTGGCACCAGCAGAGGGTCAGTGACAGTGTTTGTGGTATTAGAACATCAAGTTAAATGACACATAACATGATCAATGAAATATTTCTGTGATAGGTGTGAATACACACTAAAAACAGTGAGATCATGATGTAGCGCTTACCATTGTTCTGGAGCCTGAGTACACGTAGGATTTAGAGCTGTAGTTTGGGTTGTAGGTCTGATATTTCATTGCTGTAGAGCCACTGTAGTCTGGAAGGAAGCAGAATAACAGATAAATACCACATATAATATCACACTGATTTCCTGGAAGACTTAAAACTGGTTTACACCTTTTTATTTGATACAGTACATCCTAAACTATTAATTAAAACATACAGTGAATTGTTTGTAACTATATTGCCTTTTTCCAATGGTAACATATTTATTTGTAAAGAATAGGTTCACAGTTTTTCCAAGTTTATCTTAAAACAAAATTAGAAAGAGTTTTTTTAAAGCAACACTAGAGAACTTTTCCCGCTTCGGTCCCCTACAGGTTGGAAGCGGAATTGTCCATTACATTACATTATGCAAGTTTGCCAGATCGGGTACGAATCTGTAGTTCGGATGAACTGGACAATGTAATTTAATGGACAATTCCGCTTCCAATCTGTAGGGGGACCAAAGCAGGAAAAGTTCTTTAGTGTCGCTTTAACGGAATGATAGAGTGCTTAGAGGTGCTTAAGAATAAGCACTTCTAAGTCTATTTGTCACCTCTTGGGATGGCATTTAGCTAAAAAGTTACTTAAAAAGGTCCAGTGTGTGGGAATTTCTCCCATCACACTCTCACGCGCTACGCAGTTCAAAGTACGTATTACAGCTACGGTAGCCTTCACACGTTTTTCTGATGATGCCGGTCTCTTGCTCTTTTCAATATCCTTTTTCTTTTTCTGGGTGAAGAAGACTCCTGTTCCTGAAATTTAGATTTTGAATACGTGTGGTCCTCCATGTTTCCTTCTTCAAACTTGCCGGGGCCGGGAAGCGACGATACTCATTAGCAACACCTGCGAGTTTATCATGTGACAGCGAAAATGCGAAAGGCGGAGCATTATATCCTGTATGTCCCTTACCGGCTAACATATTTCAAGATGGCGCATGAATATGGAGCGTCTACCCCAGTTCATGCAAACGCAAATGTAAAATTTCAAGCCAATAGGAATACTTGGAATTGATGGTGGTGGTAAATATTCATGAAAAACACAGATTTTGAGAATGAACAACTAAAAAGGTTACACACTGGACCTTTAACTAATCAGCATTTATGGGAATTTTATGATATTAAAAAAGAACACAAAGACAACTGGAAGCTCTTAAATTGCAAAAAGCACTGTCTTGTTGAGCTTGAAATATGTTACCCACATATCTGCATGTTATGTTAAAGTTACTCTGTTCATCTTGTTTTGCTGAAATGTATTGAAATATTTTCATTTTTTGTAAGGAAGGAAAAAGTAGACTTAGCTGTTGTTGTTGTTGTTGTTGTTGTTGTTACCTTTCAGTAATGATAAATGTAGGACGTTTTATTTAATTCACCATTTATTCTTCCATCATTTTAAATTTCTCAAAACACTGATTAATGTTGTTTTGTAATCATAAGCGGGACAATGTTGGCTGTCTTGGAAATACCTGACAGGAATAACACTTGGTGTTTGTTGTGTCAACTGATCATTGAGCTCTGTCACATACATAAATAATACAGCATCAAGTCAAGCCTGACCTTTGGTGGAGTTACTGCACATAACATTACAATCATGGAAACAATGACAATGTAATCCTGTTAACTTTTACAAGCTTGTGTTTCCAAATTAAAACCCAAATTTCTTTGGGTTGTTGTTTTTTTAATTCATTTGTACTTACTCATTATTTAAATATAACTGAGTCTCACTTTTTTGTGTGCAAGACTTACTGTTAACATGGCAACATTCAAAGTAAAGAGGGTAGGTAACAAATGGCACAGTGGAGGTAGATTTAATCACATCATGACAGCCATATCGAGGTCTAACTCTTTAATTTACAACAATGATTTGCATGAAAGACACAATTTGAATAGCAGGTTTCCTGTTTCACTGAAGACTGAACTTTCGATTGCACACACAGTCTGTGACAGCAGGACCCGACCAGTCACCAGGCCTAATGTCTCTGGTTACCCTTCACTCAGAGTGAACAGTTCACATCTGACACACAAAGACACTCTCGGGTCCCTCAGCACAGAGTGCAAATGTTTTGCTCACAAACCAGAATACAGAGTTACCCGACAGGTGAGTGGTGAATGTGACAGCAGACACGTGAAGTAACAAAGCAAAATAAGACCCAACAAGTATTATACTATTAATTATACTGTATGTATCTATGTGTGTAAGTGTGTAATTATGTTAATGAAATTTCTCATCATTAGGAATTAATCGTACATCCCGTCATTTACTTTCAGGAAGACTGAAACAGACTTTTAGGAAGTCATATTGTTCCAGGTACAATGCAGTGATTCAAACTAACAATAAAAAGATTACAGCCATTCTAGCGGCTCTAAGCTAAATGCTGACACGTCCTAGTTTAGTGTGTTGGCATGCCAACATTTGCTAAATAGCACTAAACACAAAGTTGAGCTGAGGCTGATAGGGAATGTCATTCGTTTTGCAGGTTTTTGGTGTTAGAATTAGACAAAATAATATGTCCTGACCTGATGATGACGCAAGATGAAAAGTTTAGGGATCACCAAAGTTATTACAAATCATCTTCAGGGGGGACAGAAATATCTACAAAAAAACTAAAATGTCAACTTCATGGTGGCACTAGAGGAAAAGTCAGGGAACCACCAAAGTCAGTAGGATTCAGCCTCTGGGGACCATGAACATCTGTACAAAATGTCATTGTAATACATTCATTAGTTCCTAGATATTCATAAAGCCACACTGCTAGCATGGCTAAAAAGGTAACCAGCAGAGCAGTGTCTGAAGATCTGCAACATGTTCTGACATGACGCTCAAGCTACAGTAGTGATCAGTATTAAATTCAAGCTGCACTGATCATGATTCAAAACTATTTCCTTTGCTTGAGGGAACCCAAATGTAATGACCTCAGACGGCAACTAAAAAAGAAAAATAACTAAATAATTTTGAGGAAACATTAAAAGAAAACAAAGCTTTTTGCCGTGTACTGTACATGTTTGTCTGTATGTTTTACATTCCCCATGTGAAGTGTGGAGGGGTGAACTGCCTTCACGCTTCATTTCTATAGAACACACACACACACACACACACACACACACACACACACACACACACACACACACACACACACACACACACACACACACACACACACACACACACACACACACACACACACACACACACACACACACACACACACACACACACACACACACACACACACACACACACACACACACACGGTACCTGCCCCAGCCCAACCTCAGCCACACCCAGCAGACCTTTGCACCTCATGGTAAACACACCCTAAACTTTCTGTTCTCTTTTGAAAAATTCACTTTGGTCATAAAGACTATACTTTAACATGAACTGTCTTTTCTGCGCTCACTTTCTGCTGAGACTTGCATACCTGTGAACACCAACCATTCACAATTGTTGCAGCATTTAAATACAGTAGAGCAGGCTTTTCTTGCAGAATCCTCTGGGTGTTTTCCTCTCCTCTAAAGCCACAACCCACTAAAATTGCAGCATTCACTGTTGTGTTGTCAGGAATTCTTCTCCCCCTCTTGTACAGGTTTCAAAAGACGATGATTATGACGTGGCAACATTTTATTGTATGTGTGTTTTTCCCCAAGCAAAGCCCAGGGCAAAGGACAGGCAGAGATAACAGTGTAAAACATAATGCTTGGCCTATATTTTCATGCAGTGTGGCCATGTTTTACTCAATTGTTTGACAAATATAATATGTAAACCAGACAGTGACTCATTTAGCAGACGTGTATGTCCCTCCGCATTCCTGCTATTAAAAATGGCACAAACACTTTTCTCTTGAGGCAGGTACAGTTGGCGCCACAGGGTAATGCTCAAACCAGAATTTTAAAAGGGTTATATAACGGACGTTGAGCTGCTGCCTCGGTGAGTATGATCTAGCATCTACCTGCTCCATGTAGTTTGTTGGAACACTAAGGTAGAGAATCACCAGAAGCCACACGATACCATATTGTCACAATATGTATGTCCTATTACGATAGTATTTCAATTTTAAACATATTGCGATATTCTGCGACATATTGCAATGTATTACCTTTTTTCCATTTTCAAATTTTGACCCCAAAGGAAAACTTTCTCAACATCGGTTTTATATAAATAAAAAAATACATTTCTCTGTTTGTTTACTTCAATACAACTTTAGCAAATGCTTTTATGTTTTTGATACCAAGAAGTTAAAATCTCATGTGCAATTTATATAATAAAAGATCAATACTTGGTGTCCGTGAATCAAAACAATATTGCCACGGAAAATATGACAATACTATGCTGTATCGATTTCCCCCCCACCCCTAGGGAACACAATTAATTATGGGACGTGAAGGAATGTCTTAATGCATCAACCAGGTGCACAAGTTTTAGTCACCATATTTATGTGTCCATCCATGTGTAGCTCTACATGAGCACTAGTTCAGCTCCTTAACCTCATCAAATTATCAAATGTGTCATAACAATGGAGTAAACTAATTCACAGCTCTCCTGGAAGCCTTTAATTCCCACTGTAGGAGTCTCACTGCTGCTCACATAACTACCCCACCTTGACTGACTGCCTGTGGGCCAAGAAGACTCAGACTCAATGCGACATCTTTGAACAGACGACACAACAGCTGGTTCTCACGACACCGTCATCTCCCAGGTAGGCCTATCTCTTCAGCCATAACCTTTTTAAAGCTGAGTAAGACCTGAAACCCAATCCCACAAAGGGAGGCTTTCACCTCGATCTGCTATCAGGGAAGTCCATGAAAGCAGCGCTTGTTTGAGCCGGTTACACATTAACCTTTTCTAATGTGCTGGTACACGGCACACAGCGATGTAAGATCGCTGCGGAGGATTCAGCTTCACGTTCTTCTGCTAACAAATTCCCTAATGAGCTGACAAGAAACATGTCTACAGGAATGCGCACACACGCGCACACGCGCGCGCGCGCACACACACACACACACACACACACACACACACACACACACCAGGTGTACAATGCATTGGGGGATTTATGAAATTGGTTCCTTTAAAATAAATAAAAGCGAAACTAACTTTTGGTAACCTCTAGAGCTGAAACGATTAGTCAAATAATCAATTTGTCGGACGACAGAAAACCTATTGTTTACTATTTTTTAAATTGGATTAAGTCTTTTTTTTTTAAAAGGCAAAAGTTCACTGGTGCAGCCTCTTTCGTGTGAATATTATCTGGTTTTCTTTGTTTTCTATGATAGTAAGCTGAATATATTTGGGTTTTAAAATGACAAATCTGACCATATTTGGAAAATGTTGTCCCCCAGTCTATAATTCCTAATGGCGAGCCTGCTTGTTAGTTAGCTCCATGTTTACAAGGCTATTAAAAAGCTTGTGTGGTGTGATTCAAAAACTGAGAAGGAACCCTGGAGGGGTTTTAGTATTAGTTCAGGGTTTTTTATATATATATTTGCTATATGGGATAGCCAATATTTGATGCTTAATATCACAGCTCCTCACTGGAGCCCTATCTATAAACAATCGAACCCACATTTCTGTCTTATATCAGTTATTTGGAGATAGGCTTACAGGTCTGACAGGTAAAATAAAAGCTTCAATTCCCCGTCTATAGCATAAATATGTGGTCAATTAATTATTAGGCTATAAACTCAGCACTATTGTGAGAGACAGACACCTGTTACCTGTGCCTGTAAACTCGGAGTGGTTTTAGCTTTAGCAGTCTCTCACTGAGTCAGCGTTGCGTGCTTTTCACACCGCATACGGTCTGAGCAGAACATAAAGCGGGCCGTTGCAGTTCCTTATGAAAGTGATTAAAGATACGTGTTTGTGTGTACCTGACATGGCGTAGTGTGAGGCTGATCCATTTTGACGCGGAAGTGTGGACTTCTCCGCCAGTCTCATCTGGACCTGCTGTTGGACGCGCCGCGTTCGGGCCATTTCGTCCGACATGATGCCGCCGTTCCCGAGGTGGATCTCAGACGGGAGTCCATAGGTGGTGACCGAGGTGTTGGGCTGTAAAGCGGACAAAAACACGCTCTCTGAGGCCACGACACTCATGGTGAGAAGTAAAGCGAGACGCTAGTAGAGCGTCAGAACAGAAACAGTAGTTTGTTGGCAGGTTGTTCGCGCAGCTGAAAGTGTGTGACAGGCGCTCAGAGCGGGCAGAGCTGCACAGCAGCAGGAGGTGGAGTTATAGTGAGTCCAGATCACCGTACCTGACTCATACAGGTGGTGCTCTTCTTCTTCTTCTTTAAAGTTTTACGGCAGTTGGCATCTTTAACGTTGCCTTACTGTCTCCCTCTGGATTTAGTCTCTCTCTCATTGACTATTTTTAAAGCCGTGTAATTAGTCCACTCAGAAAACCATTTTCTGCCCTACACACTTTCTCCACACTCTAATATGAGGCTACTTGTTACTGGCCTCTGCGTATCCTGTATTCCGTAAATAACTCACAGGTGAGCTGCTCCTCTTTTATATAGAATCAAACCGCTGCTTTTGGTTTGGCCATATTTTTTTATTTTACTATTTACTTTAGCATTTATGGTCACATCTCCAACAGAGAAGTAGGCCATAACTGGATTTCGAAATGTTTGTGCGGCTTTATAATTAGAAAAAACCTGAAAATGCCATAAATCTAAATCTCTAACAACTTTCTCACTCAGTATTCATTCCGTTTCACATTCCCCATTGCATTACCTGTATGGCAGACGACCTGAAAACAATGCACACAAATGTTTTAACTTAATGTTAAAAATGTTTTAAATGTAAATTGAATACATTATAGTTATGTCAACATTAAAATACAAGCAAAGATCCATATCGAGAGGAGTTAAACAGCATGTGGCAGTTTGAATAAACCAAATAACTGTCAATGATTCAGTCCTGTCTAACAGCTCGGTGTTTGTGGTCAGTGGAGTCATATTTAAAAGAATAATTGGCTTAAATGTGACAGGGCCATTCATTCATTAACACAATGATGCCACATGTCATCCACTGCTGTTTACAGTGGTGGAAAGTAACTAAGTACATATACTTAAGTACTGTACTGAAGTACAATCTTGAATCTACTCCACTACATTTATTTGACAACATTAGTTACTTTTTACCGTTCAGATTCAGATTAATATTAATAATACAACATATAAATGAACTAATACATTAGATGTATTATAATAGATTAACTTAACTTTAAATTAAAGACACCCATCCGTATATAAGATAGTTTTAACTAGTACTAGCTGCAACATTAAAGTGATAAACACATTAATGCATTTCTAATTGGAAATGGGCCATTGTGCATAATAAGTACTTTTACTTTTGGCACTTTAAGTTTATTTTGATGTAATACTTTGAGGTACTTTTACTACAACCTTTAGTAGATTGTTTTCACACAGTACTTCTTCCACCACTGTCTGTTTAATTTTGCAAAAACTGTTTTATTTATTAGTTAATTAAACAAGGATATTGCTGTTGCTTTTCGATAGGTAATAAGTAGGTTAATACATGTATATCCCTTACGCTTCAGTATGCAGCAGTAGTGAGAGAACTTTGTCCCTGATGTTTTTACAAATTGGCCTGATAAGTAAGTTCAAGTTCAATCTTGCAAATGATACTGAGTATGAATGGAGAACTGTCACAAGGTGTGCCTCAGGCTTACTCTATTATTAAGGGGAAGCCACACCTTAGTTTTATCTGGTTTGTTTTATTTGAGCAACTTAGCAACTGTGAGTCACTGCAGCCGATATGAAGTGTGGGAACAGTACATGATACATGATGCATGTCTACCAGTCTGGATGCAGGCTGTAAGGTCAGAAGAAAATACACTGTTGTAGCAGAATGAACATCTTTAATTGGATTTAAGTAAATAAACATATCTGCTCTAAATGCTTTATTTCCTGACTGCCTTCCTTTGTTTAGATGCATCTGAGCAGAAAAAGATAAACCGCAGACTGTCTAAAGGTTTTTCAAGCAGCCAGTAATTTCCTTCCAAAGCAGATCAAAGGCGATAGGTTTACACTGAAATAGATGCAGAAGGAGATCTGTATAGAAGCATCCTTATCCCTCATCTACCTGAAAAAAAATCCCCTTTCACTTTAGCACCTATTTCTTTAAACTCCTTCCTAATCTCTTTACACTGACTTCACGCTATGTCTCAGTGAGTCTGAGACAGTGACAAATGTTCTCAGTGAAATTAAATTTACATTATAATTCAAAAAGCAATTAAATAGATTAATCTGGTGTAAATATTGAAAACAAATCACAGATTTTCACTTACCATTACCATTGATGCTGTGTTGATTGTAGATGTTCTCATCTCTGGTGAGGTGTACCTGCTCATCTAACAAGGTGATCTGATCTGGTGGGATATTAGAAAGTATTAAAAGTTATAGTCATAGTCACCGCCCAGAAAATAACAATTACCCTTTCCATTGCAGGTAAATGCAGAGCGTACACAAAACAAAGAGATGAGTCAAAGTAGATGAGGACACCACAGGGTGTGTGCAGAGGGGCAGGCAAACAGTATTATAAGCTTGCACAATACGTTTTATTTATGGTGTGTGATTTCACATCTGTGCAGATTTTCTTCAGGATTTTGCAACACTTTATTGATGAGTAAGAACATTAGAGCAGCTGTTTTACTGAATTCCTAGCCCAGTTCAGAGAAAGTGATTGCATCATAGAGCGAGAGTGACACCCTTCTTGCGCTGCCTATTTCATGCGTCAGGAGTCAACTGTCTGTCTGTCTGTGTTAATCTCTGAAACCACACTACATGGCCAACAGTATATGGACATGTTAATATTACCTAAACACCTACAAATTATATAATATAGAGTAAAAATGTTTGTGTTTTAAATTCACCCAATACACATTAAAAGAGATACAAACACCTATAGAGGAAATACAGCAGCAGGTTTGGACAGATTATGAGACAAGTGGTACAGATATATTAAAGGCCCCCACACCTCAGACTGAAAGAGACGCAAAACAGCCTACAGGACATAAAGCATTGTTAATAAACATATTTCATGTTTTAAATACTAAATATGTATTCCCTATGTTTGACAAAAAGTATGTTATCCTACATAGTGCTGGTAGGAGTCACTATGGAGTCAGTTTCTTCTTGTTAGACCTCCATATAGACTTATTTGGGATTTGGGTGTATGGTAGTGCTTCATAAAAAGTACAGTCAGCACCATTCACAGATATAGAGCATATTTAAATCCATTGTATTTGTCCATGCTTTACTGCTGTTAATGAAGTAATGCTTTTTTTTCTGTCCCCAATTTGTCTTAAAATTTGGAAGAGTTGAGGGGAAAAAAATCAATGTTAAGTATGTTTTTTTGAGTAGTTAAACAGGGCACAAAGTCTCCACGACCCCAAACAAGATATTAGGGTAATGAGCTCAGAGACAAGATGAGTGATGATGAGTGATTCTAAGGAACTGCAGTAATCAAGGCGGGTGGAGATGAAGGTGTGGATCGCTTTCTCCAGGTCAGAGGTACAGAGAACTGATCTGAGTTTCGAGCTGACTAAATCTTTATTTGACAACATGATTTATTTGTTTGCCAAACTTCAATGCTAAATCAAACCTATGTAATTGATTTTTGTAAATAAGAACATCTAAAGATTGAACATCTTATTACAAAGCATTGTGGTAATAATATTCTGCTGTAACAGCCTCCACTCTCCTGGCTTTCTGACAAGGCTTTCCACCAGATTTCTGAACCTGTGCGGTGCAGGGATTCATTCTCATTCAGCCACAACATCATTAGTGAGGTCAGGTGCTGAGCTAGGGTGATAAGATCATTTTGGAGGCTGCAGTTTGTGCTGCTTTTGACTTACGGTGTGTTATACTGAGAGGCGTTTCTAATATTAAGTCCAGCAAAGAAGAAACAGAGAAAACGAGAGGTCTCCATTTGTGTACCGTGTGTCATTTATGATTTATGATGTTTGATTCTACAAAAAACAAATAAGTAAAAATGTTTGAGCTCGGGGGTTGTCCTGAATACACTTTAAACTTCATAAGAGCTGTGTCCTCTGAGGGGAAGGTAAACCTCTTGGCAGAACAAACACTGGGTGGTACTGGGTGTGTCCGCAGCCACAGTACCAGAAATACAAGTCAGTTGAGTTTTTAATGTATTCAAATGTGCTGCAGTGGGAAATTGTTGAGATTGAGCAAGAGGGGTGTTTAGTGCCTATAGGGCACTAGGGGCGTTGATATCACACTGCCCCCTGTGGTTACATACGGAAAATACTGCAGGCCTGTGTGAAGGTTTGAAATGAAAGTGAACTATCAGGGGGGAAGACAGAGATTGTTGTACAGATTGAATATCTTACTGTAGAATAGAGAGCTTGTATGTGTATCACAGATAAATCCAAACTCAGTCCTACATTTAAAACAATCTCACAGTGAAGAATGTCACTGAAAAAACATCAGTGTACAACCTGGGGCCCGGGACCCTTAAGGGGTCACAAGATGAATCTAGTGGGTGACAATATGATTGTAGGAAATACGAAAAAAAACTCAGACTCACTCTACTTATTTAGATACACAAAATCATTTTTATTGTTTTACTTTTCTCTCATTCATTGCTCTCTCTCTTTTTTTTTGTTGAAAAATACTACCGTTCTACCTCTTTAGACGTCTAGAAGTTATTCAAATGAAATAATCTAAAAAGTGAAAATCCCTCTCTGATTGAACTGATCACAATTTATAGACGTGGAAGAAGAAATTGCTTCATCTTATGGAGTCACAAGCAAAATTAAAGGTTGGGAAACGGTGTAGTGGATGCTCCACCAAAAAAAAGAGAAGGGTGACAAAATGTATTAGTATTCTTAAAACAGGTTGCAGAAGAGGACATCATTATTTATTAAAAGACGGGTTTTTCACAAGTTAATAAAGGAGAGAACGCATGAAGGTTGTTCATTAGGCACAAAGAAGAGACAGAGTCGACTGAACAACACGAAGGCTAACTCGTCACCCTGATCATCATTAGAGTAGAAAGTACATTACATCAGACCACTGAAACCCTGCTGTTTAAATTATAACACTGTAACACTGCAGCGAGATGCAACACAAACAATTAATCAGGGAATACAGGCACTCTCCTAAGTGTTATTAACATATGACAAGTATATTTACAATTTATACATCCACAGAAACAGCATTTTGACCTCAGAGAGATATTTCACAACATACCGTATGTATAAAAGATTTATATGAAGCGTGAGATAAATAAAGAACGTCTGACTGAGAGAAGCTAAATTATTGTGTAAGAAAGAGTGTTGATGGAATAGCAATATTAAAAACAAGTTGTGTTTTCTAATCTAGAATAAAAAAGAGAGCTAGCCATCTTATGTTATAATAATAAGGAAAAGAATGCCGATGCATAGAAACACATAATCAAATAATTTGATTATAAGCTGATGTTGCTTGTTGAACTCCTAGTATACTCCAGGGCTGTTACGGATCCCACAACAGAGCACCATGGTGAAGATCATCTCGAAAATCTAAAGGGAAAAAGGACAGAACAGCGTAATACGTTTTTATCACGGCTGATAAAAGCAGTTGAGGTTCAGGGAAACGTTCGGCCATGATTTGAGCCTTTTCACACCACAGCGGTGTGAAAAATCCACATTTGTACTTACCATGATAACAGCAACCACCAACGCAGCCAGACCAATCAGGTAGAGCTTCTCCGAGAACAGCTCAATCAGTTTATCGTGACAGCTCTGGGAGGAGGCAGAAATAAAGAGTTAACCATGCCACAGTGAAAAATGAGAAGTGTTTTAACCCTCACACTGTACACACACTATACTGGATCACATGTAATGGAGAGCTGCGTCTGCTGTCAAAACAAGGGGCTAAATATCAGCTGTTGCTGACCGCGATATTCAGAACTATTAATTATGTAATATGTATTGGCAACATGAACACTAGAGAGAAAGGAAAAAAGTCTTTATAGCTGGTATTAGTAATTTGGGTTAGTTGAGCACCAACACAAAAATGGATTAATTCTACCCATTACCCATACTGTAGGTAGAAAACCACCTAAGACAGTTTGTTGTTTTGACCCAGTCTTAGTTTCTATATTACTGTTTGATTAATTACCAAGAGTAAATATGGAATAATTGTAAACTGTTCTCTTTTTAAATACATACATGTACATGTATCTATGTGTTACTGATTGTTAATAAAATTGTGTGTGTGTGTGTGTGTGTGTGTGTGTGTCATATTTTGCACATCGCTTTGGACAACTAACAATACATTTGTGACAGTCTTGAGGTAAATTTTAAGCTGGTTGTGTCTAACACTGGGTCGACATATTCATATTTTATTTGGAGTTAATAACCTGACAGTTATATTTAAAAAAAATACTAACACTGGGTCAAAACAGCCCATTGGGTAAAGTTAACCCAGTATTGCATATTGATCCAAACCTGTGGTTTTGGTGTGTAGTTAAGTTTCTGTAAATTAATTGAGAAATGGATAAACTAATCAGACAGGAATGTCTTTTTTTGGCTAATCCAGTAAATTAAATATCTGACATCTATATACAAATCCAATATTTTCAAAAACAGTCCTGCTCATTGATTTAAAACATTGTCCACAATGGCCTAATGCTCCCTGGGATGGTAATGTGTTATCTATCACCGTATAAACTGTATGTCAAACTAGTTATATTGTCTCACAGGTATATATTGTCATCTTGGCCATACTAACTAATTAAAATGAATCACAAAAACAATAAAGACTATTAGTTGCCATGCGTTTTCATTTTTGACATCCAGTTCCCCTTTTCTTTATGACACTGCTCAATCAAAATACAGTTTCACATTCAGCTGTATTTATTTAGCATTCGGTTCAGTGTTTCAATTAAGTTCAAGTTGAAATTTCATAAAAGCTAAAATGTACTGTATGTGTGTCCTTTCTGAAGATGCTAATAAATCATATATTTCCTGTCTATTCTGCAGCCACTGAAATATATTTTAAGGACGGCAGACAATTGCCAACATTTATAAACCAGGTATTGTGTTCCTTCATGTGAATTCCAGTATGAATTTGTGTTTACCTGAGATTTCAGAAAATCATCTGGAGACTTTCTGGGACACAAGGTGCCGACGACTTGTTTGAAGAGAGCGGTGTCGTCTCCTTTACCACAGCAGTCGAGCTGAAGGGGAAACAAAGAAACAAAATGTATGATCAAAATAGATTTCTATCGCTTACACACACATAACAAAACAACTGTAAAGTGATTTTGCATCATGACGTACCGTAGTGTGGAAGACTTCCAGCACCTTGATGGCAGCGTCTTTACTGGGAGTCCCTGAGACGTCCACAGCTTTGATGTACGCGGAGTCATAGAAATTGATCAGTTCTTTGGAGATCTGTGTTTCAGTGACACAACAACAAACAGAGCAGGTTCACTAGAGCAGAGGCGGAAAATCAATGCGAACATCAAACATTCAGTGGCAGGCTTGTGTTTTTGTTGCTTACTGTGTCCCTGTTCATGAAACCCCACATTGCTGCAGCCACTTCACAGGCAAAGAGGATCACCAAAAAGAAGAAGAACTAAAGAAAGAAAATAAGGGAAATTATTCATTTATTCAAACTCAAAGTATCAGTAACAGAAAAAGAGTTCCTGAAAGAAGTAAAAAAAAAAAAAAAGAGAGAGCTACTCACTGTTCCCAACAGGCACTGAGATTCTTGAATGGCACCGTAACAACCAAGGAAGCCCACAAGCATCATCACAGCCCCGACAGCTATCAGTATGTACACACCTGTAAACACAGAGACAACAGGAATCTGTCAATCATACATGACAATTTAAAGAAATGTAGTTTGTCGGTGTTGTGTCCTCAGCACCACCAGGGGGCAGCAGTGTCAGAGCAGGGACTTAATTCATTGATCCACATACTGTTTGCTAATGTACTTCCTACATGTTTCTCTTGCCTTCCCTGTAGGATGACATGACATTATTGACATCCTGGAGATAAACAAATCCCAGATCCTGAGAGAAAGCTGAATCTGTTCAGCTGTCAGGCCAGGAAATGCCTTCCAGGCAACCCCCCCACACACACACACACACACACACACCCAACCCCGCAAAACTCCCTCTTACTGACCGCTGACCCCGAGCATTATCCAGGAAACCAGGGGAACCATGTGAATACATATACTGTCTATGGAATACACATACACCACATCTTTGTGTGATTAAACTGATATATGAGTCTAAAAAATGTAAACTGAGAGCTTGAGCAATGTATTAATACATTTTTTGCCATTATCCTAGTAATGACAACAATACAGTTTCCTTGACTTTTAATAGCAAACAGGAGTGTGCAACAGGCTCCAGTGCAGGTCAATGAATAGCAATAAAGCTCCAATTACAGTACAGGTCTGGATTATGTTTAACGTAGCTGAAACGAAAACATTCAGGACCCAGAATGAAGTAAATAAATATTGTACCAGCTGTATGGTGAGTTTAATTTAGAGTACAAAGGTGACATTTTGACAATGAAGGCATTAATTACTGGCTATTGGAGCTACTGAATGGACCTTGAGGTGAGTTTTTTGTCAGCTGCTGTTTCTCAAAATGTCAGCAATAAATGTGTAGCCTGTATAGGCCAAAATACAAATTCCTGTTATTGGGTCCTTTTTCTTTCCATCAGAGTGATTACAGGAAAGGTTGGTGCAGCGGAGGTTAGAGGTTAGAGGTTGAGTGGCTCCGTTCCAACGGGAGGAGTTAATAAAATCAATATTGCATGTAGGAGATTTCAGAGAAGCTACAGTTTGTTTTGGAATAATTTAATTTCATACTTCCATCCTCATAACCTCAGCAGATCCACAGCGACCTCCCAACTCCAACACTAAAACTCCTTAAAAGTAAAATCCTTTTAGCCAGTGGTGGAAGATAACCAAATACATTTACTCAATCAATATGCTGAAGTACTTTTACTTAACTTGAGTATTTTTCAGATTAGGTTTTTACATGATTAAACACACAATAAGCTTATAAACACAATTACAAAATACATTGTTTAGATTAGACCAGTGGCTCCCAAAATGTTTTGGCCCCTTACAAAAAGGCTAGTTGGGGCCCATTGTCATGTTTCAGAGGTATCTGAGGTTGTTAGCAGTTCCACCAAATAGAGATTTCCACTCTTCACTTCTCAAACGATTTCATTTAAATAATCGAGATTCGTTCCCAACCATAGAGTCAGAACCACAGAAATAAACTACCTGAGTGTATAAAGTAGTGTACTGGTACTTTTACTTAAGTAAAGGATGTGAATATTTTCATACACCACTGCTGTTAGGAAGATGGTCTGGGAGCAGTCTGGGTTTTGTATTCTTACTCACACACAAACAAAACACACATAGGCTCTAGCCTGACACAGCGATCTAAACATTACAGACAGACCCGGTAAAAGACAAGGCCTCCAACACCTCACACTGTACCTCATACTGTATATCACACACTATCTTTCCCCATACTACACTCTCTTTTTCTCTGTCTTTTTCAGTTCAACACTTTATTCCCCCTCCTCTCTTTCAGGTTTTTGTTGTAGTGAGAAACGGCTACCATGGCCAGTAACCCAGCAATGCGGCAAAGCAGGCATTATTTCCACTGCCTTCCATTACTATGACAACACCCTTTGAGGTTTGAAGGCTATTCAGACTTTAACGGAGACGGGCAATTTTATACCACCAGGGAAGTTCATTTATTTCTTGTCTCCCAGTGTAATCTCTAGAGGGGGAAAAGGGGAGGTGAAGACAAGCTAAAAGCCCCACTTGGACTTTTCGCATCCAGTATCTTTAAAAAGAGCTGGGAAGTCATGTTCACACTGTCGGGGCATGACACCAATAAACTGAGATGAACACAATCATTTTGTGTGTTAATGGATAAATGGTGAGATGAGGATTAAAAAAAAATGTCCTCCTGTCATCTTGTTAACAGAAAGAGTTGGAACAAAAGGGGCAGAGAGAACATTTGACCTGCTGCAGTAAATATACAGTACTAAATTACCCAATATGTTTGTAGCCCATCTTACAGTAGCTTCAAAATGATTCACCATTTAAAGATGATTGAAGAGTTGGCACTGTAAATAGTTGAAGTGTCAATTGTCTGTAAGCAGTGGCATACGTTTAAAGTAATAGATGGTTTATTATTTATTCACTATCTTGACAAAAGTTAGAAAAGAAGATTGATGCTACTCTCATGTCTGTACGCTAAATATGAAGCTAGTGCAAGTAGCCAGTTAGCTTAGCATTTGTACTGAAAACAGAAAAACAGCTGGCTTTGTTTTTTCCAAAGCTGCTGTAACAAAACCTGCCTACCAGGACTTCAAGAGCTCACAACTTGTCGTTTTTCCACTTTGTTTTTTGTACAGATTAAACCAACAAGATGTAACATGTTAATTAATGAGCTTTAGAGGTGCTGGTAGGCAGATTGTGACACTTTTGGACAGAGCCAGGGTGGCTGATTCCCCCTGTTTTCAGTCTTTATGCTAAAGTAAGATGAGCTGTTGCTTCATATTTACAGTTTTTTTTCATTTAACTCTCGTCAAGAAAGTGAATAAGCACATTTACCCAAATGTTGAACTATTCCATTAAATGTCAGTTAAAGAGTAGAAATCGGTTGAAGTGTTAGATGACGTGCAGAATATGAAAGCAGTTTGATTTTCAGTTGAAGTGAGAGAGAATCAGAGCTGTTGAAGCCTCAATGGTTTGAACTTTAATAAACAGCTTTCTTAAAGAAACATGGAGCTTTGTTTATAGCCATTTTCATGAGGGAGATGTTTGGGAGAAATTTCCTATAAAGACAAAGCAGTTAAAGTATCAACAGAGCAGGTTTCAGTAGCTGTGAGGGTTCCTTTGTGTATAATGATATACACATTTTTATCAAATCCTTCCTTCATGTCCTGCTTAGCCAAAATGCAAGCTTCTTGTTTATATCTTTCAGCTATGAAATAATGCAGAAAAGCCATTCAGGCCAAGGCTCTGCATTATACATACAGTGTAAAGCAACTGAAACATATTGTGTAAAATCTGTCACATTTACTGTATTTCCTACAGTATGAGAGGCTGGAGCACTAACCAGACCAGAATACTGACAACTGCCACCAATTATGATTTCAGGCGCTGGTTAAAAGGCAGGAAATTGTGTATTTTCAGCCTTACATAAATACCACTTTGGTGTGCCAGCATGCTAAAAACATCCACTCCAAACTCTAATTTGAAGGGTAATGTGCAGATGTACAAGGTTATTTGAATTATGCAAGGGCGTATGTTCAAGGGAGGGTAAAAAAAAAAGGAAACCGTCCCTTGATCTCACTTGGGTGGGCCTCTCTTGCCGCACTGCCTTTAAAATCACGAGTGTGCCATTCCTCTATAAAAAGCATGGGCTCGCATTCGCTCTGTATACTTACTGAGGGGTAAGTATGGGGGAGCAGCAGGAGCCCAAATGTAAATGAATGGGCTCACTAGAGTTCACAACCACAACAAGCCGAGATGACGGACCTTTGAAATGTTTAAATATTCATCTTGTATTGTAGGTTTTAGGGCCAATCTGTGGGTTGCTGAGGGCAGGGAAGGAGACATGATTTATGACTTTAGTTCATGCAGTGAGCAAAACTTGAAGCACATATTCCTGAATCTTTGCAATACTTTTACAAAGACATATAGAGAGCATGCTGCACTGCATTAATATAAAACTCCTGGAAATCCCTGTGGATCAAATACTATAAAGAACAAGCAACAGAAGGCACATGATGGCTTTATGTGTGCACCATGCACAAAGACCAATCAGAGCCCACATATGTTTCAACATCTGTCTGAAACATCTGGCCTCTCTCTTGAAAGAACCTGGCTAGTCATAAACATGAATATTTATCTGTGTTAGTGAACATCACCTATAGTATGTGGTCATCAGAGTGACAGCTTAGTAAAAACATTGAGGTGTAGAGGCCGGCTGTGCCACTCGTAAGTCACGCTGCGGATATACGCAGGTCCTGTTTCCTGATCTTTTCTCAGAGGTCACACAGTTCCTACTATTTCTGGACTCACATGGTTCCAGCTGGGTGTGAAAGACAGGTATTTTCTGTGAATTTTAGTTAACTCATCACTCTGTTAACAGTGAGTTTCCTGTCATGTGGAGAACAAGGAATGAGGACAGAATAACCAAGGAGTACAAGGGGAAGAATAACTCAAGGAGGACGTACGCTTGTGAGGAAATGTTGGGACACAAGATGATGACCAAGCAACTTACAGGAGGCTAAATTAACAAGAACAAATTAGTAGCCCTGAAATAAATACTTATTTTTTGAAGACTATAGTCTATCTCTGTTAAGAGGAGTTGATGTTTATGGTATTTTCTTGCACCCATAGTTTGTTGTTTTGCTGTAGTTGATTGTACTATATCGTAAGCTGTATTTTGTCAAAAATACCCAAAATGAGGCCACTATACGCAATGAACATTTAGCACTGAGGCGTGAAATATGAACAGCTTTCCCAAATATGAAAAATGAATCCAGTGATGTACAGTAATCATAAAAACATGGGGAACTAGTTTTCAAGTCCACTTTCAAACAATGTATGGTGTGATTGTGAAGCTCTATTGTTGATGGTGTATACTCACTGATATAGAAGGTGCTTGGTGCCTGCTGGCCTTCAAACTGGAGTATGAGGAGGTTGCTGGTTTTACTGTCATGGCGGAGCCACAGAGCCACTCCTAAGATCACACCTCCGGCCAGCTGTCACAAAGAGAAAAGGCTTTTCATTCTTTTTCTTTCATGTTTCTTTACTTTGGTGAATCCCAGGGAGGATCAGAGTCATTTAAAATGTTGGATATTTAAGAGAGATGTTAGCAAGAATATTAAAACAAACCTTTAGTTTTTTTTTAACTTTTAAAAAAGATCCATCAAGAGAGTGCACAAAGCCTGACTCTCCTGAGATCAAATCAGTGTCCAAACCCTCTTGCTAATGTCTCTCTGTTCAGCTTCTGCGTGAGGCTGTGAACTGTCCGCTGTCCTGTAGTGATGAAAGGACATCCTGACACCTCAGTGACCTACGGCACAGACCACGTCCTCACTACATTGTTTAAAGCCAACTCAAGAACTTTGTTGTTCAACTTTGTCTGCCTTGATCTCTCCTCTATATACTAAAGCAGAAATACCCTGATAAAAATGTTATCATGTAAATGCTAACGGAGCGTAACTACTGAAGGATCAATGCAACTTATTGTTCACATGCGGACGCGCTTTTTTTCTATGCCAGTGTTTATATTAAGATATCTGCACATTCAGAGCCATGACTGCCCTCTATTGTTCTTCAAGAAACAGGAAACTAAATCCTCAACATGAAAAATAGCAAAACTTTTCACAATGACAGGCAAAACCAACAAAGGAAACACTCCATCAAGTGAGGAGTGTTCAGGATGTGGTGACTTATCTAAAAAAAGGTGACTAAATGGGAATTCACAAACAAGTAGAGATCAATTCTGACTGTGCAAGGCCACTGGTGTACACGTAAAGTGAACGGCACATCTGCAGGAAATTTGATATGATGTAATGAAGTGTAAAATGCAGACAGCTGGAACTACTGTGGCAAGTATTACTGAAATAACTTTTCAGAAAACAAGACAGTAAGTTCCATTTGAAGGGTGAATGTAAAACAAATGAATAATAAAAAATGCACCATCAGATGAGGGGTTTCCTGAGCTCTTTAAATGTTCAAAGGCAGAACATGCTACAGTCTGGTGACCAGGTAGGAACAAAGGAAATGTCAGAGAGAAAACAGCTTTCCCCTCCCCCAGAAACTCTATTAGTCCTGTTCAATCTCTCTCTCCCTTTTTATGTGTGTTTGATCTGCGGAGAACCAGACTCCTTGAAAAAAAAGAAATCATTCAGGTGGGACAATTCTGTTCAGTTTTCCATCAGAAACAACTTTAGAAATCAGACCTTCCCGTCTGGAGTATTTGATTAATGTGAACACAAGTTCATTCAATGAAATTATAGATCTAAAGCAGAGTTAATGTGAGAGACATGCTGGAGGAAACAAACAGTATTATCCCAGTGAGGAGAAGCCCACCCAGTCTGAAGCGCTCCCTCAGCCACTGGTGCTCGGCCATGCAGAAAATAACTGTTGATGAAGAGCATTTCTACTCCTGCCTTGACAAGGTTTAGTGTGCTTTGATGCTGCTCTCCTCTCAATGGCAGAACAGCGTAATTAATACAGCAGAGCGGGAAAACTGTGCAGGATTTATCATGAACTTTAAGCCCTGAGCTACAGATGTGCAAACGTGCAGCCTCTTATATCAAACAACAAGAGAGAACGTTTTAAGAAAACAGGAGTTTAGGCTACTCAAAGAGCAAAGGCGCAAATTCAAAAGCAACTTCAGAGTAAAAATATATGTTCAACTCACCCAGAAAATAAAATTAAAGAAAAATAACATATATTTAATGCATTTCGTGCAGCCCGCAACAACCATGTTGCCAGATTGTATCAGCTCGTCCTTTTGTCCAAATCAAACACTATGTGAGGTCAGTCTACTGTCCCGGATCATACAGTCTCTGCCAGACTCTATCAGGCCAGTTGGGGTATAGGCGCCTCTATGCTGCAAACTCCTCCTTTATAATCCAGGGTTAAAACCGAGACGGAGAACTGCCCACCAAGTGAAGCGTATAGGAGAAGAAGAAGGCTGAGGGAACAACAAGCTCCCCATCCGCAAGAGCGAACATAGAGAGCCCCACTTCCTCTGCAAGTTTAAAAATGGGTTAGGCTATGGTCAGATGAAATGTAGGCCAGAAACCCCCATGTTTTTTCTGAGGTAGGAGTAGGAAGGAAGGAAGTAGGCCTACAATCCCCAATCTTTTAATAATAAATCCTGTTTAGTATAGGCCTACGTTTTATTTTACATGAGAAAATGTACAAAATAAGCTATAAAAATGGCAATGTTAAGAAATCCTTCATCAGCACCAAAAACTAAAAGATTATGGCCTAATTTTCCATATTACAAACAGCCGATAAGATAAAGGGGAACAAAAAGTGAGCAATGGCGCCCTCTGTTGGTACATTAAACACAGGTGGGGGCTAATTATAGCCTACAGATCAAGCGCAGCACATTAGAGTTGCGCAAAAATAATACAAATAATTCTCTCAACTCTTTTTTTCAAAATATCTCCACAGTGAGTGCAGCAACACACGCATAGGCTACAGACCGTCAACAACAAGTTGAATCTTATATCCGTAAATCAGGGAGCTGTAAGAAGGTATATGATCAGACTCTTTCTGATGGTATATGGGCGGATCTGCGCGTTCATAGCTCCAGGTCACACTTTCTCCAGCCAGCAGTGCACGAAGACGAGTCCCTCCTGACTGTTAGAGCCGCTAACCGACCATAACCCTCTCAGCGACGACGTTAACTGAGGAAACATGTGCAGCGATGACAATTTCAACAGCTTTGAATGGAGAACTTGACGGCGTGTTTTAACACACGCAGGGTCCATGGGCATGCTCCATCTGATCTGAGAGGAGAGTTGGGCACGGTGTGAATAACAGGCAGCTTGGGCGTTTTTGAGTAGGTTTGCCCCCCTTTCATCTCCGGCTTTCTTTTTCTTTAACTACGCAGCTCAGAGAACAGCATTTTCCTCCCTTCAAATAGACTGTGTGTGTGTTTTCTTCTCGGAAAGTTCCTGAACAGGAGAGCATCTCTGCGCTGAGACAAAGAGCTGCTGCACAGCGTGTCGTTAAACGCAGAGAGGGAGCGGGAAGAGCGTCGGTGTGAAGTAGGTGAGTCTGTAGGCAGCAACAGAGGAGGAAGTGAACGCAGCGCCGAGTCTCCATCAGGAGCTGCCGGACAGGCGCTGTCCGCTCAGCACCACCGCAGTCACCTTGCTGTGAAAGTCACAAACCTACTCAGGACTGATCTGATCAATTACCGCAACTTGGGAGTCCAATGAGCTGGATTTATTCTGCTGTTGGGTGGGGGGGATTTGTCAGCGTTTGTCCCTTTATCACGACATCTTGGATTTACAGACGATGTGACGTCCATTCCTAATGTAATGCCATTGGCTGCAATCATTTTGGATTTCGATTAGATACCCTCCAGTGAGTCTGGCAGCTATAAGCGTTAATGATCCTCCAGTTGCATGACAGGTGCTTGATGAAAACACGGTTTAGAGTGAATGTAGCCTTATGCGTGTCAAGCAGCCCCGATTTCTTTCATAGTCGGTGATACACGACAGGTTGTTTTGTGCGCTGCTTCGTTTATGTAATTGTTTCCTTCAGTGTAATCACTGCTGTGCATGGTTGCACGGGGCGCCTAGACTTGCCTTTGCGATGAAGGGAACTTATTGGAGAAATGCCTAAGGGACGCAATGGGCCTGAGCGACGACAAGGATCGCATTGTGATAAACGTGGGAGGGATCAGACATCAGACATACCGCAGCACCCTGCGCACTCTACCTGGCACTCGCTTGTCCTGGTTGGCCGAGCCTGATGCACCCAACCACTTTGACTATGATGCCAAGATCGAGGAATTTTTCTTCGACCGCCACCCTGGCGTGTTTGCACACATCCTCAATTACTACAGGACAGGTAAACTGCACTGCCCGGCTGATGTCTGCGGACCCCTCTATGAGGAGGAACTGGCCTTCTGGGGCATTGATGAGACAGACGTGGAGCCATGCTGCTGGATGACCTATCGTCAGCACCGGGAGGCAGAGGAGGCCCTTGATAGTTTCGGCGGGGGGGGCCTGTTAGACCTGGTGAACGATGATGCGGAACCGGAGCTGGAGCATGCTGCCGAGGATGATGTGGATGAAATGACAAGGAGGCTGGCGCAGGGAGACACTCATGATACCAGGAGTGGAAGCCTGTGGAGCCGGTGGCAGAAACATGTCTGGGCTCTGTTTGAGGACCCTTACTCCACTAAATATGCAAGGGTGAGTTGCTTTTAAGTCTAAGATGTTTAAACTGATTGAAGAGATATCTGCACACTTATATACATGATTCAACAATGGACAGGCAAGTAAAAACACCTGTGCACATCCTGATGGGAGAAGCTCCACCTCTTGGGAATTGTAGTACTGAATTGAGTACCATGAGGTATATGAAATGGAAGCCACACTTATAAAATACAAAAAGGGGTGGAACACAGCGAAAAAACCTATACAATCGGGAAGCACCTCATGCAATTTCATCACATAGTAAATAGGGCTTTGAGAGGGATCAGGCTTGAGCCATCATTAATCAGAGATTCCGGCTATAAGAAAAACAAGGATCTCAAAACAAAAAAAGAACAGAAGACATTGGAGGGGTATCAGTCAAGAGCCATCATAAACCATAGCCCCAAATTCTACATAGAACTTAATAAAACATCTTGGCCTACAGAATAACATAATAAATCCTTGTTGAGGCCCTATATATATATATATATATATATATATATATATATATATATATATATATATATATATATATATATTCTTTTTCTTTTTTTAAAGATTATTTATTTGGGCTTTTCCGCCTTTATTTTGACAGAACAGCTAGGTGAGAAAGGGAAGAGGGGGAAGACATGCAGGAAATCGTCACAGGTCAGATTTGAACCCTGGACCTCTGCATCAAGGAATAAACCTCTATGTATATGTGCTCATGCTCTACCCACTGACCCAACCCGGCCACCCGTAGGCTGATATTTAAAGTGTCAATCCAAAAAAACTCCCATTGTTAGGCATATCTTTCTTTTCATATCTCCCCCTCTTGGCAATTCAACGTGTTAAAGTCTAAGATGTTTGCCATGGTTTTGTTCTTCTTATTTAACTTAAGATCTGAAACCTCATTAGTAATAATCATGGGAACAATATCAACTAAAAACACACAACATGTTTCATTGCTGGTATGAAACAGTCAAAGCTGCATGAACAGGAATTTAGTTGTAAATGTGTCTGCCGTTGCCCCCTGATGGTGAAACAAAGATTGATGGCTATGGGAGGTTTAAAGAGGCTTTTGATTACCTTGAAATTGCCCTCCCAGGGGTCTCCACAGCAGCAACGTGACTGTAAAAAAATCAACCAAAGACCTCATATGTCAAAATCATTTACATGCAAATCATTACTGCCATCCTCCTCTAGACTGCAGGAGAAGAAAAATAGTGATTATGGCTCTCATCTCAGTCTTTGGATTGATATTTTCAGTTCACAAGAATCCATGAGTAGGCTGGCTCTTTGGTTTAATAGGTCAGATACACATAGGAAACCAGATCTTTGGCACCACCAGGAGTTTAGTGGCAGACCTCCAGACAAAAATTGGGTTGCTGTTCGAGGTGACATTTTGGGCACTTTTCCATCTGGGCATAATGCCTTTTAATTGTGACAATGAAATGACTTTACACCTTCTGATTTGTTCTTTTTTTTTGAACAGCTGTAACACTGATTGGTGTAATTAGTTACCAGACCCCATCCAGCAAGTGTAAACTATATTGAAATGTTCTCACTCTTACAGCAAGCATTAGTGAAAGTGGTTTAACCAACACACACATGCACACTTCTTTCACATTTCACTTTCTGCATGCAGGGACATTTCCCAAAGCAGAAAACTCCTCAGATGTGTCCCACATTTATCAGTGAGCAAGACAAAGCACAGAGCGAAGATTGACAGAGCTCTACCAAGATTAATTAGATGTGAGCATCAGAGTTAATTACAGACTCTATTCACAGTGGATACATCAGTGGAAACCCTTGTCAATGCATAGCACTGTAGGCCTGTGGTTTGCCAGCAACAGTGAGATTCAGCCAATAAGGAGCAAACGATCTTCGCCTGTCATCCTCTCTCCAGGCCACACTGTTCCTAACTGTCACATAGGCACATAATTTACTGAAAGGCGGTCTGATTAGATGCAGTGTTTGTTTAACAGTTTCAAGGGTGAGATGTTCAGAGGGCTGAGCGAGCCCGTGTGTCAGGAGGCATGAAAGTAGCTTGTAAGAACGAGGCCTTATCGCACTAAAACATGCTGGCAGTGATGGTGATGATTCTTTACCAATTCTCTTGCTAATGGACATTCATACGCGGGACAAAATGACAAGAGCACCTGTCAGTTAAGATTTTGTTCATCATTGAGATAGCTGACAAATATTTTCTTGATTAACTGAAAAAGGAAAAATGCCCATCACAACTTTCTTAAACTCTTGTTGACATATTCAAACAGCTTGTTTTTTGTCAGTCCAAAAATCCAAAAGCCAAAGAGATTCAGTTTACAATTATAGAAAACTAAGAAAATATGCAATAATTATCAATTTATTATGAAGAGACAGTTGACAAAATTGTTGTTAATTAATTTTTAGTTGAACTAATCGATTGACTTATCGTTTCAGATCCACTGTCAATAACCTCAAATATCTTTTCATACTGATATGAGGTGTTGACAGGATCGGATTAATTCACTAGGAAATGGGCTGTGTGTGAATAACCTGTTTGAGGTGATTTAGTTAAACTTAGTGCACCATTAAAATTTAGAAACATATGGACAAGACACTCCCAAATAACTCTGCAATTAATGAAATAAGCACATAGCAGCTGTCAATAAATCTTTTGGGACCCCTGAAGGTCCGGGAGCCCCAGGGCAGTTCCCCCGCTTTGTCCAGTTGGTAATCCAGCCTTTGCTGTTCATTCCAATCTGTTATTTTTTGCGATCGTAGTTTTCAGTGTGGTTCAATTGGATTGGTTTATATTCTAGGGTGTACCTGTTATTTTGTACAGTACATACTGTAGAGGGGGTGGACAAAACAACAATATTATGTAATCCAATACAACATCACATATACTGTACTAATGCCTCAAAAAATGACACACAATCTCTCTTACACTGTAACAACAAAAGCTTAACATTAGCTTGACAAAGGGACATTTTGTATCTGATTGCATTAAAATGCAAAGTGTTCTTTTAGTCCACACTCTATTTGTATGTTTAAAAAAGATGGACATTCTGTAGTGAATTTAAAGAGAATACAAAAACATCACAAATCCATTAACATGCCATATTAAAGTGTGTAAATTGCAATGAGTCTCCCTCTTCATCCAAACTGATGTGTGTCCTCTTTGCTCAGTGTGAGTCGTCTCTCTGAACAGAGGACAGCCCTGCTGACAGAACAGGAGTAAGCGTGCTGTTGTCTCTGCTAATGCACAGTTTCCCTCCAGACTGCCACACTAACATGGATAAGAAGCAGACATTTAGAAGCAGCATTGATTTCCTCAGCACAATGCAATGAATTGCCAGCGATGAGATGTTATGATGAGGGCCTGTTTCCCATCTCGTGATGCATGCCTGCCTTACTGACAAACTATGAATGGACTTAACTCTGACTAAGATGGCGTGTTTACTTTGCTTAGTGAACTAAATATTTAAGATGCTCTCATGCCTAGACATGCCCCGCTCCAACTAACCTCCTCCCTGATGCTACACCTCCCTGCTACTTAACAAGGCTGTGCATTAATTTGAGCAGCACTACAGAGCCTCACTTACTCTTATAAAGACATCTTCAAGCATGAACAAACAGCTATTGATAATTTTTTGTTATTCATAGTATGATTAAGTACCTATCCACTCTTCCTCTGAATCTTTTTCCACCATCTCTGATCTATTGGCCTCCGATTACCATTGAAGATATAGTAGCGTTTTACCATTCCAACAACAGCAAACAAATACTGTAAATCACCACAGTATCGTCAGAACAGGATAACATTACGACAGGGTTGCAATCAATACCCAGTAGAGAAAACTGTATCTGTCACACCCATGCATCAGACATATCAGAGCCTAAATGTGATGAAATGGGATCATCTAATCAATACATAATGTAGCCTAAAGTACATGTTTGCCATTAAGGGAAATATAGGTTTCTCATACACGTCTGTCATCAGCTCAGCAAGCCTCTCAGCTTACTACAATTCCCAAGAGTTGATCGTCATGGATAGTATGACCTTGAATAGGGAAAACCTATTGTAGGGATGGTGCTGAAGGGAAAAGCCCCAGCTAATTTCAGTCATGTGGTTTAATGTCCCGCATCCTGCTGCTGGCTCTTAGTAATTCTAATGTATCCTTGAAAATGCCATGACCTTGGAGATACAGCAGTGGGAATAGAAGCGAGAACGGACAGCTTGCATTGATTGTCACTTTTACAGTGACGCTTTTGAATCAAGACACGTAGAGAGCGAGAGTGAGGAAAGGGGGAGTGAGAGAGTGTGTCAATGCCACTGTCACTGTCAAACCAGACGGCACTGTCTCTGATAATAGATTGAATTGCATTGTGTCGTGCTAAGAATGGCTACTGGGTGTTGAGCTTGATTACACTGCATGAATTACTGTGCTCCTCTCTGTGCTTCTTCCCCCTCCTCTCTCCCCTCTATTGCTGCTTCTGCACCCTATATATATTTCCTGCTCAGTGGGTTGCTCTGGCCTCGCTGTTCTTCATTCTGGTGTCCATCACCACCTTCTGTCTGGAGACCCACGAGGCCTTCAACCCCATCATCAACCGCACCGAGGTGGAGGTGGTGGACAACGTCACAGTGGTGCGCACCTACCAGGAGACTGAGACTGCGCTCTACCTCACCTACATTGAAGGCGTGTGTGTGGTGTGGTTCACTTTTGAATTTCTAATGCGAATAACTTTCTGCCCAAATAAATGTGACTTCATTCGGAACGCCCTGAACATCATCGACTTTGTGGCCATCCTGCCCTTCTACCTGGAGGTCGGCCTCAGCGGGCTCTCCTCCAAGGCAGCTAAGGACGTGCTGGGTTTTCTGAGGGTTGTCCGCTTTGTGCGGATCCTGCGTATCTTCAAGCTGACCCGTCACTTTGTGGGACTGAGGGTGCTGGGCCACACATTGAGGGCCAGCACCAACGAGTTCCTGCTTCTCATCATCTTTCTCGCCCTCGGTGTCCTCATCTTTGCTACTATGATCTACTACGCTGAACGGATTGGAGCTAACCCCAACGACCCTCGAGCCAGTGAGCACACACACTTCAAGAACATCCCAATTGGATTTTGGTGGGCTGTGGTGACCATGACGACCCTCGGCTATGGAGACATGTACCCTCAGACGACCTCTGGTATGCTGGTCGGAGCCCTGTGTGCCCTGGCAGGTGTGCTGACCATCGCCATGCCCGTCCCTGTGATTGTCAACAACTTTGGAATGTATTACTCTCTGGCCATGGCAAAACAGAAACTACCAAAGAAAAAGAATAAGCATATCCCTCGGGCACCCCAACCAGGTTCTCCAAACTTCTGTAAGTCGAGCATGAGCTCCCAACAACCGAGCCCCATACCCCATGACGACGTTTTCGAGATAAAGTTTCAAGGTAAGAAAGAAAGATGATGTATACTCTGATAAACTGTTGTCTCATCGCTTCTCTGTCCTCCTGAAGCAGCCACATCACCAGATTTTTCATTGTTTGTCTGTTCCCACACTTTAATCAGCGGATGATTCAGGCATGAGATTAAACAAATGAGTTTCCCACAGAAAACAATCAATAACATATGTGATGAAAAGCACGTTTTACTCTGAATAGGAGAATAGAGGTTTTGAGGCAGACTGTGAGTAATCTTAAGCTATTGATTTTACACTTCTTAATGGAGTGATTCACTCCTCCTCTCTCTTAAGACTTACTGAGAGTCTGTAATAATCATGTATTTGTGATGTTAAGAACATGCAAGTAGACGCAGGAGTCACTTGATTTCCTCTTGAATTCCTTTGGCGGCACTAGAGCAAAGATAAAGTGACCTGATACAGTTTGTGCTTGAAAACATATAGAACAACAGCGCACAAAGCAAACATAGACAGCAGCCAAACCATATTATTGCACTCGTTAAAGCCTGTGTGCATCCAGGTAGTAGAACGTGAAAACTGAAGATAGATAAAAAATGTGGCACTTCAATTCTGATAAAAGCTGTTATATGAAACCAGATTCTTTTCTTTGTTGTTTTCTTACAAGATTCTAAGCTGAATGGTGAAGCAGCTAACGCAGCGCTGGCCAACGAAGATTGCCCTCATATAGACCAGGCCATATCTCCAGAGGAAATCTTCAGCCCCAGCGAGAGAGAGCGGCCCTGCTTCCTAGTCACCACTGCTGAACGCCCCAACCACACAGGGGGCAGAGTGAGGAGGGGTACGTACAGTAACAGCCAATCACAGGCCCCTGTAAGACACTGACACCCTGTAGACGGTAGAGACAGGACACGCTCTTTTTTCCCTCTTTGCTGAGTGCTATGCCTCAGTTTTTCACAGGCACACAACACACACACACACACACACACACACACACACACACACACACACACACACACACACACACACACACACAAACAAACCTCTTATTACACACTTTCACAGCAGCTGCTTCTCCTCAATCATCCCTTTGGGATTTGCATATATTTCAAGTCACACTAACGCCAAGCACAATCACCACAAATGTCAATAATAATTGTCCACATCTACATAATATATTTTTTGATACCATGCATAATGTAATACCCCTATTTATTTACCAGTAAGAAAGCTATTTTCAAGATTTATATGGTCTAGAATGTGTTGTCTTACATGGCTAAGAAAATATTTATGTGCTATGCGTGTACCAAGTATGTATTTGTCTTCTAATGATAAATACCATGCAGGACCCTGACTTATGAGTACATTGCTTTTGACCACAACGGTGCATGAAGTGTCTTGCTGAGGGGTGCTATCAGTATGGTGAAGGAGCACAACACAAATGGAGGAAGTCTAATGTCAAATATTATTAATGTTATATAGAGCCAAATTCTAATTTACTGATTTCTACACTTTAATACCAGGGTTAAAGCCTTTGTGTTAATTTTATTTATTTAGTATTAATCTACAAATAATTCCCCTAAAAAAGTGACGTTAGTCTGTGAGTGCAGCCATCATATCAACAGTTAATAGCGTACAGTATGAAATTCTACCTGTAGCTGAGAATACAATCCCTGCCTGAGGTGCCTACCTTTTCGAGTCTTTTGTAGTGTTATACTCCAAACCATTCCAGTACCACCCGGTGCATGCTGTTGTACTCCTGATACACTCAATGCATGGAGAATAATCTGTCTCAAAGTCTGTGTTGACCTGTTTCTTTGGAGACAAAAACAAGAAAGCAACAGGTGTAGTATTACCAGTGAGGAACAACCAAAACATTTGTTATGGATTCAGTGCTGCAGTGTACTCAGAACGTTCTCTGTTTTTCAACTGAAGGTTATGAAAAGCCTTGGAGCCTTAACAGCATGTCTGGCATGAGCGGGGATGCCTCTGGAGTGTCCTCAGTGTCCGCCCTGCCCTGCAGCCCACCTTGTCTAATGCAGCACTCACATTCCCCCATCCCATCCATTATGTAGCATGGTTGAGTAGCAGACACAATGCCATTGGAAGGCCAGTCCACACTTCTTACCTGTCAAATTTTGTTTTTACACTTGTCTTCACTCTTGTTTTTTTTTCATTTTTATTTCATTCTTTTTCTGGAAAACTGTATCTTAACTGTGTCTTATACTCAAGCTTACCCAAGTGTTCTCCTTGGGTGTGTAATCATATCCTAGACTAGAAAACATTGGCACTTGCCACTCTGCATGGGTCACCTCAAAGCACTGTTCTACTTCTACCACAAGCTAAACTCACTCTTTCCCTTTATATCATTGCCTGTTGCTCTGTTGCTTTTGATCTCGCATATTCTTCGGCCAATAACTTTTATCTCATCTGCTTTTTACAATTTTGTGAAAGAAACTTTCATAAGATGTAACCCCTGCTAATAATATTCTGGACATTACTAATACATGGCTCTGAAACATATCCAAAAGGTACCATTGCCAGCTGTTAAGGGAAATCCTCTTAAGTGCTTTGTATGTTGCAAAGTAGAAACGTTATCATTCTGAAAGTGCAATCCAAACGAGGCTCAATGTTATCTGTGCCCATTAAAAAAAAAAAATTGAACATGATGTTCAATGCAATATGAAGATGGTGACAATTCCTATGATACTAGTGATGAATACATTTAATGTCAACAGAAAAACTGTTGTGTTCATTTGCATGCACTGCATGATAAATTATGTTCAAGAAGAAGCTAACTGTATCGCAGTACCTGTAAGAAAAGAAAATAATTTTTTTCTTTCAAAAGCTTTTAAAGCTTTGTCATTTTTAATGCATTTTGAGACAGCTTTAGAAGAGACTCAGTCATAGCAGAGATTTCTATGTAGCCGCCATTCTTTGCCTTTCCCCAAATTCATATATTGATTTTCTTGTATTCATTTGACTGGGGCCTCCAACTAAAATAGTGTGATTTGACTTGAACAATATGTCATAAAGCCAACTAATGCTGTTATGAGCATAAATAGTTTTATACAGATATATTTACTGGTAGTTATTAGTTTTTAAACAGTATCCGTAGTCTGCAGCAACTTCTATTACTGCTGCAATGCCTAAATTAAGGCAAGGCTCATGAATTATAAAACAACGGTGCCTTCATACCTGGTGAGTCAAAGGAAAAGCAAGTAATAAATTTAAATATTACATAAGTGCTCCCAGTGTAGCATCAATACACTTTATAACGTTTATACCATGCTCATAACAGTGTAAAAAAAGCTTTATTTTATAGGGTGCACCTTGTACCTTTTGCACCACCCTCGTACTCTTAATCACAGTAAATTGGTTATTATTGTTACATAAGATAACACTAGGGCTGTCAAAATTAACGCGTTAATTTTTGCGTTAATTTTTTAATATTTAACTCGTTAAAAAAAATTAACAAAATTAACGCAGCTGTGTTTGTTTACTTCATGTGGCGGCTGACAAACGTAATACGTCTACATAACAGCAGGCGGCGCTACTCTGTATTGTTGCCCAAGTAATAAAAACCGGCAGCTGATTGGACGAACGCGTCACATGGGTTTGTTTTCTCCGGAAATCCAAAGCCAGATTGTCATGGCGGCCGTTCAGAATACGATCTCATGTTGTACTAAAATAGTTCACTGAAACATGTTTCTGAAAACATTTTAAGCGAGAAATAGGCTGTGCAGTTGCTGAATCTGTCTTCATTTTAGCTCAACAAAGGTCAGTTTAGAAGATTTTTGTCAGATTTTGAGAGACTAGTCACGTCCCCTCACTCCGCTCACCATTTCCGGGTGAGTCCCGACTGCCCTGCTGGCGACTGAACATAGGCTCGTTGGAGATGAACTGCGCCTCGCCTGTAAAGTAGACGAGAGCAGGCGACAGCGGCCGGGAACGGTGACAAAAATCTGCTCTCAAGTCAGACAGTTTCTAGCCGTTTCAGCAGCCTTCAGCAGGACTAAATAAGCCAAATTGTTGCTGCTGTTGTTCTGAAAGATATTAAACATTCTGAACTTAGCAGAACCTTTCCTTGTTTGTTTTTTTCTTCATATTTGCAAAGTTAAGTGATTTAGCATTTAAATATCCATTATTATAAGCTTCAGTCTCAATTTAAAAAAGCGATTAATCACGATTAATTACAGCAAATTGTGCAATTAATTAGTTAATTTTTTTTAATCGATTGACAGCCCTAGATAACACATACTAGGATCTAACCCTTAGGGGGATACAGAGCTCCAAGCAGAAAAAATAACTAACTTTATAGTCCCCATCACAAAAAAATGTTTGTATGATAAAGCACAAATTATTAAAGGGGACCAGGCAACTCTACAGAGCCAAAATATATTAAGTTACTAGAAATGTCACGATGACTACGGCAGTATGTATGTCTATTGATTTAAAACATCAATACTGTTACTGTTAAATGTATTGATGCTGTCCCAATAATTATGCACAATTTTTTCAGGGCACTTTAACAAATGTTATGTTGATAAATCAGCGAAGGGTGATTTCTAGAAGAAGATATAAGTATAGCAACTCATCTACTTTTTGTCTTTTTTCTGAATGAGCAGAGATTTACATTTCGAGTCATGTCTCTTGTGGTAATTAATGGACGTTATATATTTAAGAAAAAAAAAACCATGTGAAGATTTGATGTAGAGATGCAGGTGAATTATATGCTCATGCAAATCAAGTAAAAAGAAAAGTACAATACGACACAGCATGGGATAGGGGTCTACTTGGGGGAAAGGTAAATGCATGTATTTTCCATTTATGCAACAGAAAAGTATTATATAATATATGTAAATACAAGTCCTTGCATGAAATAAATTTTATACACAACGAGTGTTTAGACTCCGTTTTTATTCCACAGCACATACATACATACAACTTTCCTTTCCCACTGGCTCAGTGCTTTCAACTACTGTTTGACCCTCTGTTTACCTGTGTCCGGGTCAAAGAGAGCATAACATACAAGGTGACTGTGAGAGCATGACGCAAAGTATACAAACGCATGACAATGACCGAACTACTGTACATCAACCTGTTAAACGCAGCATGACTGGGCATGTTTATTAACCGACTCAGAGTCTAACTTCTGCACACAGACAGTACACCGTTGTCTGATGCCTTGGCTAAGCATGGGAAATACATGGTAAACCTGTCGTTTACCATGAGGAACTAACGGAGCACATTTTCTTTACTCTCCAAGCTTGTGTCATGTCTCACCTCTCGCAGAGGTATCTATCATCGCCATCATTTCCACCATTATACATAATTTGTGTAATAATTTATTTTTGTTATTGTTTTTTTATATGTTTATAGAGACCCAGCGACAGCACCGGAGCAGACAACCAACAGAGTCAGTTTGTGTTATGAACCATGGTGTCCCAACCACTATGTGTATGACCCATAATGGCCCATCACCCACCTGATAGTGCTGTAAACATTGTTGTGTGTATTACTTAGTCTTTTTAAATGGGTGTGTGGGACAGTGACAACCTGTACATCACAAACTCAGCATAGATGTAGCACTGAGGAAGTTTTGTTGTCAAGCCTTATGTAGCTCAGTATCTGTGACTGGTTACTGTGTTGTAATTTGTGTGCCTATTTTTGGTGTGTGCCAGTGCTGTAAATACGCTTTTTTGTGTGCCGATGTTTTGTGTACCAATGTTTTTGAATGATCATCAGATATATATGTGTGCTTCTTCTGTTGAAAGAAAAAAAAATGTTGCTCCGATTTTAATCATCCAGCAAAACATTCTCTCACCTGTCAGCCAGACTTAACAGTTAAAAACAAATCGTTAACTTTGCACTGTCACCGTCACATGTTTGTAGACTTTTGCACTGTTTTGCACCACTGAACCTTTAACATTCCTTTGATATTTTTTCAGGCATCAGAGAGATAACATCCACAAAAAAAATTAAAAAAGGTCATACTTTAAAAAACAAAAAAGGAAACACCACTCTTACCTTAACTCTTACTTAATGAGGCATTAAAATGGCAAAGTGTGCTGTTAAGAGTAAATAATTGTTTGGTGAGTCAAATCTTAAATGTGGTTATTCAGAAAAGAATGCTAGATATTTAACATTCATTAAATGTTGATATATATTTATATGTAGCTACACTTTGATTAACAAAGACAGCTTATATATAAAATACATTGACTCATATACCAGCTCAGACATTCATAATTATTCTGTAGTACATTTTAATTTCTGCACACATGCAAATTGGCATAGTATGCAATACTAACCATTGCCAAAACATAACACACATACTGGACAAGTGCCTCTGTTATGCAAATTCTTCTTACCATTCAGGAGTATAGCTTAACCTAACATGATGAATTAATGTAATTTTATTTGACATTAGTCATCTGTCACCAGCCATTGAAAACAAGTCAGTTAGATACTCAAAAAGCACAAAGATACAATAAGGACCCCCATACGGATCAGTTTCTAAAGGCAAGTAATGAGCATACCTAATTAAAAACCTAGAGGAAGGCCATTGAGTACAGAGAACAGCTTCTTTTTTTGTGTGGATAAGTAAGTGAAAAGGGACCACCTTTTTACCAAACAACTGCAAACACACTGCCAACAACCTACTGAGATCTGTTACAGATCAGGTACAGCAGATCTGAATCTGTCAGTAGAGCTGAGAACAAATGGGGGGACAGTGTGCTAATCGTTGTCCGACACGGAACAATAACAGCATCTGTTATTAAACGGATCAATAACACAACTAAGAGGCAACTAATGTGCCGTTTAGTGAGACTTGAGAATGTGTGTTTTGAACACCTTGCATTTTGTGGTTAGTTATCTCAATAAGGTGTTCAGTGATCGTTTTGATTGGTTTGTTGTTTCGGAATTTTTTGTGTCTTTTTTGACCGACACAGTTCAGGCTTGTACAATAAATAGTGATAAATAAAAGAAAACACAGAAATGATCATTTTCAACGAGTGTTGATTTATTTTTCAAACTAATCCAGATATAAGCACATTAATTCAACTTTTATTAAAGCATAAATCAGTCATATGTTTTTTTATATTTGCATAAATCATAAGGATAAAATAAAAACTTTTTTAACCATTGAGTCCTGCCATTGCCCTTGACCATAACACTGGCTTCAGACCTGTAGTTGGTCCCTGCATGCTGCACTGCGGCTGCCTAAAGCTCATAAATATGTAGATTGGGTCAAATGCAGTGGACAAATTTCTCCCAAGAGGGATTAATAAAGTAGAGAGTATGAAAGTGGTGGAAATGAGACAAACGGAACATCAAAGAATATGACAGACTGCCAAGAATATAAATAAGTGATGGAGTGTTGCCAAAGAAAAAATACTGCACTCACTGTCTGTTTAAGTGGTAAATCATGAGATGACCAAGGGATTTTCAGTACGAAGTGCAGAGATTGACTGCCTTCTGACACTCAGGATCGCAGCAATAAAACTGCTGACATGGGAAGATGGAGCTATAGCACTAGTCTAGCCCATCCCTCACATGATTCTTAACGGCTTTCTTCAGAAAGACAAACATGGCAGGTGGACCAGGAGCCACAGGCACGGTCATTTCCTGCAAAGTTATCGGCCCCAATCATGTCCATCAAAGTGATGGGCTGGTCAGAGAAATGATGGCTTCTGTCCACATGTAACATAACTCAGCCTGTGTCCACCACACTATTTATGGTGACTGCAGTTTAAAGCCGGATCTTTTCAAGGAGCTCAAGTAACCTATTAAAAAGGTGAAAGTTACAGTATATTCAAAGGCACTTAGAATACTGATGTGAGCTTTGCAAGGCACCAATAAGCACCCCAAATCAGTCAGAAATTTGTTAATTCACAAAGTTATTCAGGTTTTTTGTCTTCGATTGCCTTGTGCTAAATAAATGTTCCAGCTCTGATGTTACTGAGGTAGGGTCACTGCTGAGTTTTGTCTTGAGTCAGTCGTCACAGTGCACACTGCCATAGAGTGTCCGGCTCCACAGCCAATTAGAAGAGGTGTGAGACCAGAAACGAGCTGTGGCTGAAAGACGTTGCTCTGTGAACCGTCTCCACACATTCCATGTTCGTTCCAGCCCCAGGAGAGAAGACAACCCCCTGAAAAAGAGAGGGGTCATGGGTCAGTGGAGCTGACAGAGACAGGGACGGGGCTGCAGCACTGTACCATGTCGGCTAAAATTAGTAGCCTTAAGAAAAAAGGCTGGGTGCAAAAAATCAGAAGGCATGCAGACAGACACAGACAGACACAGACACACACACACACACACACACACACACACACACACACACACACACACACACACACACACACACACACACACACACACACACACACACACACACACACACACACACACACACACACACACACACACACACACACACACACACACACACAGCAATAAAGCCTCCCTGCTCTTCACAGCTGGTGAGCTTGTTGGTGGGTGTGGTCAGGTCTGCATCACATAGGAGACACGTGCCATGGCAACACAGTTACCTAATAGGCTCCATTGCCATGGCAACAGAAGCGAGCTTGCTTTCTCAAGGGTAACACATCTTCAAGCTCTCCCCATCCTGCAGTTGTGTCTTTCATGCCATTTTTTCATTTCTTTCATCTGGGTTTTCTTTGCCTTTCTGCGTTTTCAGCACGTCTCTAAAAAATTGGTGGCATTCAGGTTTGGATTCGCCAAGTGACACATATGCTTTCGCCAGTTAGTAGCCGAGATGTCATGCCAGCCATTTATGTCAGTGTGACATTCTGCCAGATATGGCTTATACATTACAAACACACATGTTGCTCCATCTTTAAGATACTACATGTATTTATAACTGGACTGCATGGGTCTCCATCTTTGATTAAGTTTATTCAGTAAATATCCTGGTTTTCATTATTATTAGTTAGGTTAATGTCTTGACATGTTTTGTTCATTTGGGGAAAAAGCCTTGTTTTGGTGCTGTGCTTAATTCATGGACTTACTGACAGGAGTACAGCACATCAGTGTTTCCATAGCAACAAAGTGCTTGCAAAATATTCTGCACAACAAAAGGATAGAAATCAAAACACTTCCTTGTAAACAAATCCTGTCATTTGGTTTTACAATTGACAGTTTGTGTTTGTCCCTATGCATTCCTGTTCAAAATGTTCACATTAACACACATCTTTCCTCAGATTGGATGAGCTGTGCCCACTGCGTCTTTGGACTATCTTCCACGTCTGACCACAACGATGAATTTCATACATGAGGAGCACTTCCTCAGGTACAAATGTGCAACAGATATCCCAAGTAGCATGCAATGCTCTCAGTTCTTTTCCATGTGACCTACTTCAGCACCAGAAATAGCAGTACTCAGGTCTCTGCTTCCAATCCTGTTTTGCTATTTCATTGCTCCTGCCACTGCGCTCCAGACAGGAGGAAAGGAGGACAGCATGGCACAAGAGTGAGGTGCAGGAGGTTCACATGAGCTCTCCATTTACTGGTTCTGCTTTCTCATCACATCACCGAACTTCTGAAAGCACAGAGCAGTGCTTTGTGAGAACTGCCATCACGACGGACACTCACGTTTACAATTTCCTTTAATTGTAATGGCCTTTCCAGTTAACTATTCAAATTGGTCAGAACAATAAAAGTGGCCATTTGCTTGTAGAAATACTAGCAATGTCCAGCGTGTCCTTCCTAATAGAACCCCGTGCTTGTGTTTCAGTGTTCATCCGCGGTTTATAAATTCATGCCGATGTAAAAATAAAAGTGGGTCAGTGTTCAAAATTTAATGCAGAAGATTTTACTTCCAAAATGTTTATGCCTATGGGAAAGCAAGAGACTTTTGGTAAGCCTGGAAAGAATAAAATCATATTTATTCTCTTTGTAAATCTGACAAGGAACCACAAACACTCAAATCTGTGTTTGTTTAGTATTATATAAGGGATGTGTGCAGCTGCGATGTCTATGTTCTGTTCTTATTTGGACAAAGGGAGACTGCTCTCCAAACAATCTGGAACTGGAAAAACATGCCTGTAAATGTGTGTGTGGTTAATTCAGCTCTTTTGCAGGCCTGTATGGGTAATTGCTTCTGACAATGATACTCATCTATCCATGCTGTAATTACTTCCTCATGCAAAGTTCACAGAGCAATGAGCTGACCTCGGAAATCCTCTGCAGCATTACCAGAAGGATTAATATTTCACACTCATGTTAAACTGTAATGTATTAGACAGCTCCCTTACTCATTCTTTGATTCAATGTGAATTCCCTATTCTTTTATTTAGTAAGAGCCAGAGTCATGTCACGCCAAAGGTGAAGTCTCTTGTTTCAGGCGCATACTGAAGCCAAAACTGCAGTTTAGGCTATTTTTGCTTAATTTCTCAGAAACCGCTTATCCTTGATGTATCTTTCCAGTGCAGCTGTTTCATCTTAGATGTTTATGGTTATCAATATTACAGGTTCTAATACAGCAAAACAAAGCCGTTTTTTAAAATAACATACAAAAAGAAAATGAGAAGAGAGAATACACTCACCTACAATGGCATGGTTATGTTCAGATCCGCATGCGATCTGTAGAGAAAGGGATTTGAAAAGTGTTTAAAATGTGTGTTAAATGCAGACAGATAACTTTAAGACTGTAATAGCCACAATTCCTTATGCCTCCATGGATACTGAGAGACTTTGTAACCAAAATATTTTCTGAAACTGAAAAAAATGTCCATGCGTCAGGATGTAGTCATCCAACTTTTATTCAAAACTGCATACAACATGAGCCTTTTCAATATAAAAGCCCTCACTCCCCAATGCATCATCAGACGGAAGAGCAGAAAACTAGAACAGAAAAGCCAGCTCATTCATAAAAGCTAGAACACACCGGAGGAGTTAATGCAACTGTCTCAGGATGGCTGTGTGTACCTCCCTTTGATGACCAAAAGCTTTTATAAATGACTGGCCTTTTTTTCACAGTCCTCTCCTTCATAACTGCTACAAGAACTGAGGAGACGTTTAAATTCTGATCCTGAAACCTACAAAGCTCAACAAGATCACAGAGCTCTTTACTAGCAATAAAAGTCATTGAATTATGTCCTTGCTAATACAGTTTGAACTGCTTTGATAAAGCAATGTTTTTGATAAAGCATACAGCTGTGACAAGCCATGAATGGAAACACACCAATTGATTCCTGAACCACTGACAGGTTATAATTTGTTACTCCAGTAATGTTCATAGGCCTCATAAAAATGTGACAGTTTAACAAATATTGACTCTGTGGGTGTATATGGACAGTGTTAGGAGGACTAACATGGTAGGCTGGGATCCCACGATGCTCTCACATAATTGCCCTTATGGGAGAAGAGATCTCTGCCTTCACTAAATCTTATGATTATATAATATATAATATTTATGATTTGTTAAAAAGTGGTCCTCTGGCAGTATGTGTGCGCTCTACACGATAGATGTAGTGATGCAAACCATTAAGAAGCTACTCTTAGTGGGCTTGGCTCTCATTCAGTCACTGTTTTACCTCAGACAAAACAACCCTCAGCTATCTGTTTTTTGTTTGTTTTGTGGTTGTCTGCTGCCCCCTGCTGCTGTGACACAGACATTTACTGCTAAAACATGAGGGTGATGGCCACAACAATAAGAATCAATACAGTATATCATTAAAACACACTACTACATGTATAAACATTTGTCATGTGCCTTATAGGTTTTTCAGTCTGTAGAGTTGTCAAACACTGATAAGTCTGACCTGTGTCGCTCCACGGAGGACATTAACCTCTGTAGGGAGGCAAGCCTCCTGGTTTCCAGCTGAAGGAACAGTCGGTTGCAGCTCTGGGTTCTGACTGGTTGATGCTTGTCGGCCCAGCTGTCCATAATCTCCTCTGCCCCATGTGAACACTCTCCCACTCTCTGAAATAAATGATGGCCTTGTTCAGATATGGCAACTATCCGTTAAAACTGATGACATTATATGTGTTATTATGTTTCACCTGTTTGAGCAACAATGTGTGTCCAGCCGCTCCACACCCTGATAACTTTCTCTCCACCTAGCAGTGAGCGCTTTACAAGAGTGGGAGAGGACAGGAAGGGCTGTGCGGTGGTCAGCTGGCCGTGCTTGTTGCTTCCCCACAGAAACAAATCACCGTCTCCTGCACACCCAACAGCAGCGACATTATTCTTAATTCAGCAGAGGCAGCAACAGAAAGAAAGAGCAGTAATTGAGTGTTGCCGGTCAGCTAATTACAGGACAGGAGGGAGGCCAGACATGATGTATTAACATCAAGTAAAAGACAGAGAAAGAGCAGCACAAAATGCTTTGCATATCTGCTTTCAAGTTATAGCCTCGCTTATGTCCATTCAGTAAAATTAAACACTTCTAAAGCAGCAATAAAAACTGTTTAGGAAAAAAAGCTTTGGTCTGTTTGCACTATTAAAGGCTCCAAATCAATCCGTGTGCTCCAGTCCTTTTTCCTTCTGTTGGAAGTTTGTTGTCCTCGATCTGAGAAGAACCCCTCTTTTATCTAAACTTGAACTGTTTGTTAGAAAGAAGTTGTCAGCCTTGGAAGCCATGTCCTATTGTTTGTACTGTTTCTGCAAATATCTTGCTGGGATGCCTATATCCAAAATCACAATACAAAAATCAAGCTTTTTCTTTCATTTGGGCTCATAAATTAAGTGGATCTGCTGCCTTGTTTGTTGGTTGTATTAACAATCTTTTGCAAGTTTTGAGCTCACAAACATTTCCAACATGTCATTCTTTTAATTTACAGGCTGATAAGAATGTTTTTCTCAGTCATTTATGCTAAATAAACCAAATGTAACATGAACTGTATATGCCGTTGTCATACCAGTAAGGCAAACACAGTGCGCTGAGCCTGAAGTTACCATGCGTGAGGTCTTATGATCCAGACCTGTAACATAGGCACAAGTATGTGGTCACATTTATCAATCATCAGTGGCATTGTAAATTACGAAATGCTTAAAAACTTTCTTTTCTGTAACTATTTCTAATTAGTACAGAGTTTCACTTACCGGGTACGAGAGATGGTACCGTAGAGCTGAGGTGTGATGGGACAGGGCAAGGACTGAGTGCTCTCTTAGCGTGATTAAAAAGACCACTTCCCCACTGATATACGCAGCCTGAGACTGAAGGCAGAACAGAAAATTAGGATTTGTGGATTGACTGCTAAATAAAAACACACTAATGATGTTTTTGGTGCAAACTTACCAGTAACAGCTAGTGAATGTCGGAGTCCTGCTGCTACACTCAACACTGGCTCCTTCAGACTCTGAGAACAAACACAGCACATCTGCTTCAAAGGAACTGATCAGGAGGTGAAGTTGGTTTCTGGCAGTTTTGATCACTCAGGATTGATAAGATAAAGGTATGGCAATCATTAGACTGGTTATATTGTGTTCCTTGAAGAAGTAAAATACTTCCCCACTGATATACACAGTTTGAGTCTGAGGGCAGAACAGAAAATTAAAAAAATGTTGTGCTCACCTCAACAACCAGTAGATCTGCACAGTGTGTGACTTTTTGCCCAACACCTAGTTGTCCAAATGCATTGGAGCCACATGCCAGTACTCGACCACAATCTTTTGGTGTGACATAAAAAGAAAATAAATATCTCTATATAAAAATCACACTGAAATATTCAACTTTTGGATAGAAGGTAGTTCCAGGCTTCCTCCGTCATTCCAATTTTTAACATAACATAGGTGCTATAAATTCTCAAAGCAAAGTCGGCAAGATTGCAGACTTACAGAAGGTGGGGTCTAAGGGCAAAGCTAGTCTGCATGAGAGCCCTCAAGCTATTGCTGGTTTTAGGACAACCCTGATCACTTGGACTGTAAGTCTAATGCTGCATTCACATCATATGTCTGTGTCTGTCATCAGACAACTCAACACAGTTGTGTGATTGCAGAGTTGGTTGCATGATGGTAAAAAAAAACACTACACTTACAATATAGCCCAAATATTCATAAAATGTGGGTTGTATTACCTTGTAAGGCTGAACTAGCTGTAGTAAGTCCATATTTTTTGCTTTTTTTTAGGCACTTCTGTATAAGAGCAAAGACGGATATATCAGCGCTTTCAGAAAAATCTCCTGGATGTAATTACAAAGTGGATGTTGACATAAATGGTGATTACAAGTCGTAACCTGGAAATACAGTAACTTCTTTATGACATAATGTGGCATACAGTAAGTCTGTGAGGACTGCTCCTATTATCCAGATACTGTCATCTACTGTAATGTAGTTGCATTCTTGTATATATCAAACTGTTACAGCCATGTTATCCACTAATCACATTCTATTGCATATTCTTACATATAATTAATTGTTTCTTATGCATTTATTTTTATGCAAGGATAAATAAAATGCCTATCCTATCCATTATCCCGCCTATTAGGAACACCTGGGGTAGAATCTTAATCGTCGCTCATGAAACTATTATATTTTTAATTTAATTTAATTTATATTGTTTATTGATATATTGACAACCAGGCCTGAAATACACACACACATGCTCAGGACCTATTCATGCACAAATGGAGAGATGTCAGAGCAAGTGGGCTGCCAGTGCTGGACCAGCGCCCTGAGCGGTTGGGGGAATACGGTGCCTTGCTCAAGAGCACCTGGCAGTGCCCAGGAGGTGAACAGGCATCTCGCCGGTTCCCAACCCAAATCCCTAAGGACTGTGCCTGCCACCCCTAATATCCTTCTAAACATAGTGCACGTGTAAAACAGAGCACCACATCCCAGTGTAAAATGGTTCTCACCACTGAGAAGAAGAGTAAAATCCCAACCACAGGCTACTGTTGTGACCCTCTGAGTCAGGCTGCGGCAGAGTTGAAGAGTTGAGATGTCTACATTGTGACCAAGACCCAGCTGGCCTCGGTGATTCTGTCCGCACACAAACACCTCTCCATTTTCTGCCCAACACAAAATACACCACAAAAACATGAGAGAACCATGCAGTTGAGTTGGCTGTTCATGTACGAAACATTTAGATCAGTTACTTGGAGCTTGGGAGATGAGGAAAAGACATTAATAAAAAAGAGAAACACTGACTCCAAACCATAATGTATTTAAATAGTCAATAGATTGCATTTTGTTGTTTTCTAGTAGCCTTTCACCTAAATGTGATGTGTATATAATTACACTGCTTTTAAGATGAGGAAAAAAAATAGAAATTAGTATAGATAATTTTCTTTCTTTATTCTACTATTTTTGTTGTATATTGTATTGCTGTATATTTTTGATGTCTGAAACACAGTGGTGTTTTATAATCCCATGTGGAATTGGCAAAATGTTTGTCAAATAAAAAAAACAAATTAACCATCTTAACTAAATACAGTCAACAACATCAACCATTAATTTATTTGGCCTGGAGGGGGCGCCACATGATCTCTGTAGCCTTGCTTAGACTTCACATTGCTGAACGCGTTACCAGGCTTGTATTTTAAAGGAAACGTGCTGTTTAGGAGCCATAGATATATACACAGGAGCGAACAGTAACACCTACCCGTGATAACCACCGAGTGACCCCCGCCGCCGATGAGAGCCCGTATTGCCATGTTTTGCAGAGCAGTGGTGTCAGAGAGCCGGGGCTCTGACAGGTCCTCCACATGTCCCTGTCCCAGCTGCCCGTAGCTGTTGGCTCCCTGACGAACACGACATTAACCACGTTAATACCGAACAGAGCTAGTAATTCCGAGTCAAATCTTAACGACAGTTTGTTTTCGCTGCACTTGTATGTTGGAGCTAGTTCGCTATACTGTTAAGCTAACGTTAGCAAAAGTGCTAAACGTTCCCCATTGAAGTGTCAATCTGCCGGTGGTGAGTATTTGAGATAGTTAAACTACGCGGTCAGACATACACAACGTTAACACTTTAACGGTGAATATAATGAACTTACCCAAGAGTGTAAACAAAACTCCGGCCGTGAGCTAGTTTCCATGAGTAACGTTACATTATGATTTGCGACACTGCCGTAAAGCATTTTGCCAAGTAACAATTGTAAACATAGAACAGAAAGAAGAATTATATATGTCAATGCATAGAACCAGCGCTGCATAAAACATACACAAAGATAAAATGCCAGTGTATTAGAACATAGACAAAAATCACAAATCAGTTCATAAAAATGTTATATAGGATATAGATACAATATTTTTTATAGAAAATGGAAAATTCAGAGTCTTGGGAAATAAATGTTCAGACATCTTGCCAAAAAATAAAAGAGTGGGGACATACCCGGACATATCTAAAAAGATGACATTAATCTTCTGGTACTATCTGAAGAAATGAGCAGACCACATAAGTGTCCTCTTTATATCTTTGTAGATATACATCATTTTAAATGATTAATGAAGTTGAATTATGGATTTTCATTTTGTGAACAGAAAAGAAATTTATGATTAGTTAATTTCATATTTTTACTGATACAAATTACCTACCTAGAAGTACACTCAGTTGCCAGTTTACAGTCACCCAGCTTAAACTTATTCATAACTTTATTTTATACTCACAATTATGGGGTGGACAAATATATATTGGAAAAACCTCTTGGGCCACTTAACAGGTAAAACTTTCATTTTAGAATCAGTTTTATTGTTATTTTTATTGTTCCCTTTTTAATAATGACACTACCTTCTTATTGTATATGTTCTTATCTTATAGGTCATGTATGATCTTTGCTTTTTTTAAGCACATTGAGTCTACAGCTGTTGTATGAAATGTGCTATAAGTATAACACAGCACAGTTCAACAACACCACAAACAGCCTCCCAAATGATCATAATGTTGAATTAACATGTCTCTTACACATACTTTTTAACCTATATGATGGTAGGTAGTATTTAGGCTGCATTAGTTTGTGCAAGATGACTTAACTTTAAACTGGCAACTGGGTGATTAAAGTTGTATCAGTAATATAGTTTTAATGTATTAATTTGATCAGGTTTCTTCTTAAGATGGACAGAAAGTCTAAAGTGTCAACATTCTGGAGGTGGGACATAAAGGATACTTGATTTGACATGGAGATATCTTTTATTTGGGATGTTATATATCCCAAATAAAAACTTTACAAGCCCATAGAACCAGTCACCAATTCGGTGTCCAAGAAACCAACACCAAAAATCTCAGTCAGTGTCACTCAATTCAGAATGGATTCTTTTGATTAGACAAAAAGGTGATGTGGCCCTAAGGTCAAAGGGATAATTATTCTTACATTTAATTGATATTACACAAACTCTAGTCTCGCTTTGCCAGACCCTCCTCCAAAGCGTTCTGAAGGAGGGTCTGGCTATTCCAAATAGCATTCGGGGATGGGAGGAAAACGTGCTCTGGTTTAAGGGCATTTCTTTAAACCAATCATAATCGTCATGGGCAGTACTAAACTCCGCACAGAGCCGCTGCAAAATAGTCGTGCGAGAGAAAACTCAGATTGGACAGATAGTCTAGCTAGCTGTCTCAATTTACCCTGCAGAGATCTGAGGAGCAGTCAAAAAGTCGGAAAATACATGCATCCGGCGGAATTTCCTGCAGCACCGGAGCAATCCCGGATGTGGAACGTCAAGGATATAGACTACACAAACTCCAACCTGAACATAACTATTGTCACCACTTTCAGGGTCCTCGCTGTCATCATTCTCCATGATCATCATCAGCAAGGCAAGGCAAGGCAAGGCAAGGCAAGGCAAGGCAAGGCAAGGCAGCTTTATTTGTCTAGCACATTTCAGCAACAGGGCAATTCAAAGTGCTTTACATAAAACATTAAAGATCAGTTAAAAATGATTAAAAAATTAAAACAGATAAAATACAAGAATAACATTTACAGTGCTGTATAAGAACAAGTTAACCGAGTCCAACTCGGACCTCCCAGAGGTAACTACATGAGCCACTCTCTTTGGCTCACAGGAGTAGCTTCCTCCTCCTTTAACGTGCTTCCTCAGCATCTAATATCCATCACCAAACCCAAACCCACCATGAGGACATCAAAAAGTAACAAGTCAACAGGTAACAAACTATTTGACACACTGGAGACACAATTAACTCTTTAACATTTATTTATTTATATATATATATTATTTTTTCAATAGTTTCATTACATAGCCTACTCACGATGACTCATATTGTTTTTACAGTAGAAAAATAATGTTTTGATTTCAGGAGTACTACAATTATATTCACTTCAAGCGGAGGTATTCAAAATCATCACTGTAAAATAAAATAAAATACTGTAGGTCAGGGTACATGGGCCAAGTCTGTCGTAATAAGTCAAGAAAACATTCTTATAACACCAGTTTTCACTTTCATAATTTCCCTCAACAGCACATATGCACAACAGCAGGAATATGATACATACACCAAATTAATACAAAAAAGTACATTTTATACACATCAAGTGAGGAAGATTAAATGTGAAGACGAAGAAGTAGAAGAATACAAAAAAATGCACGTGATAATATACAACAGCAGAGGTAACGATAGGATGTTTGGAATACAGAAGCCAATTGAGCCAAGTACAACTGAAGCAAAACAATGTCTCAGGTTAAGCAGCTCTTTGGGTTTGTGCATTTTACTGATATAAGTGGCTAAACATACCTCATGCACCTCTGTGAATTGTATAAGCCGTATACCATGCAGTGGGAACAACAGAGCGTTATGCCAAAAGCAGTGCACATTCATTGTACTGACGAAGGGCGATACACAAGCAGTATCTCTACAGCAAGCGTTGATGGACTGTATGTGGATAACTCCAACTGGAATGTGGGCAGTCAGACACCCAGCTGCTTGTTCAGCCGGTTGAGGGCATCACCTACGATGTCAAGCTCGTGTCGAAGTTCCTCCACCACGCTGTTGATGCTGGGAGTGTCTTTTAGCACATCCACACTCTGGGTGTAAGGGTTGTATCGGACTGTGAAGGGACGCTTGATGGTCTTGGCAAACTCCCTGAAATGAAAATAATATCTTCATTGAATTTATTTATATATTATATATAATTATATATAAAACAACAGTGTACTTTGTAGATAATTATCATCTATCCATGTAAGATCTATCAATATGAATATATCTTATGTTAAATTACTGAGAAACCAAGCTCACCTCATCTTAACTTTGGCCTCCTCAAAGCTGTCTGACACAAAGTAGACATCCTGAAATGTTGTGATGATGCATTCTTGTTTGGATGTAACTTTGGGGTCAAAAGGCATTATCCTTGCATTGCCAGACAGTGCATGCTGTAATATAGAAACAAAGAACAGATTTTGCAACAATTTTAAGTAAATCTAGGTAATATACAGCTGTTCAGGCACTTTTTGATGTGTATTCTATGGTGAGGCAATACATTTAATGGTGCCCAGTTGGGAAATATTAGGAGGAATATTGTGCTAACATGTCCACTGTACGGTCCTGTTAAAATGATCTTACCTTAAGCTCACTGATAGATGACAGCAGTCCTGCTCCATATGCTCGCAGCTGTCCTTCTTGTTTGCATAGGCCAAACTCCACCGTAAAGAAATAGCACTGTAACATAAGCGTCAATGAAACAGAAACAATTATGACAATTATTTTAGATTTTAAATTTGAGAATAGGAAATTGAATTTGATTTGATCAGCCTCACTCACTGTGGCCAGTTTCTGAACCGAGTCATCTGAGGCCCCAAGTGAAGCAAGACCAATCTCCTGAGAAAACTGGGCAAAGCTTGGCTCTGCTAGCAACGGGACGTGACCTAGCAGCTCATGGCATGTGTCCCTTGATAATAAAAAATGACAGAATATTAGGACCCAGAGATGTATATGAACACTTTCCCTTTTTCTAAATATAGTACTGTATATTACTCACGGCTCTGGGGTGTATAAAGGGTCGGAGCTGTGTCGCACATACTGGGTACAGTGGAAAACCCGGAAGGCCAAACCAGCGAGGAAGTCACGTGGGGACAGATAACCAGCCACAGGCCTGATGGTGAATCCACTGCGTTCTGAGACGATAAGATGTTTAAATCACAGATGAGTGAGGGACTACATTAACAAAACTGAAAATACTTAAAAATGACATTTCCAATTTTGTATTTGAAGTAAAAGTTAAAAACCTACCCCTGAGGAAACGTGACACATCTTCCAGCTGAGGGATGTTGTCCTCCCGAAATTCACAGTATTTTGACAGCAGTGGCAGGTTCTTCAAGTATTCCCGGCAGGCATGAGTGGGGTACAACTTGTTGAGCTCCCTGTACACAACTCCCCAAGTCTTCACTTCCTCCTCTGTGAACTCAATACGAGGAATGGGATCCCCACTGCAACAAGAGAGAATAATTCTATGAATATCAAGTAAAAACAGCACATATTTCCAAAATAACAATTAAAATATACAAGAAATGCTCACTGTCTGTATGCCATGGCGAGATCAGCAAAGTACTTTCGCCTTTTCCTGTAGACATTGTCCTTGAAACCCTAATGGAGAGGAAGATAGATGGATATGAGAATGCTTCAAAATTAAGGAGTTTCCTTTTTTTAAGTCAACCAGTTGTCTGATTTGTGCCTACAGTACATACCGGATGATCCGCATCCAACTCAGAGCCATACATCAGGACACGGTTAGCACACTTGTCCAAGTCTGAAATCTTCTTTGGGAACCAAGGTACATTAGACATATCTGAGTAGAGAGAAGTAAAAAAAATTAGTTGTTTGCTGATAATACAGTCTAATATAATACTGTATATTTGTAATACAGTGTCTTCAGGATTTCATTTACCTTCTTCATCGAGACAAGAGTTATCTGGAGGATCCATATCTACCACGCTCACATGCTTTCTAAGCAGCTGGATTATTTCATTCAGTTGTTCGTGGTTGCTGTCGCAGTCCACAAAAATTTCAAACTCAGAGTTGCGTCTTTTGGATTTTCTGGACTCTATGTGTACAAGGTTGACATGGTTTTCCTGCAAGAAACATGGAGATTCATTTTTAAGTTAGCTACATTAGCCTTATCATCAGCATGATAAATGAATAAGTTGCTGGTAGACATATATATGTCATATGTATGACATTTATATGATATGAAAATGTTATTCTATAATCAAGACTATTCCAGGTAAATACATTAACATGAACAGGAATAACGTTGTCCATACCTGGAAGAGTTTGAGAGCCTTTACTAGTCCTCCTACTTCATTCTTGAGGGAAAATATTATTGTTGCTCTCCCTTTCTCTGATGTATTGTTCTTTTCAGTGTTTTCCTCAATTTTTGTGAAGGTTGATTTGTTTATCTGAAAACAGTAATGAAAGAAATAAACTCTTTTTAAAATTGTGGCATCAACATTATTGTGAAAAGAGAACTTTACTACCATGTTCTGTGCTACATAGTTTCGAGAACCTTTCAGTGTTACACAATGCATCCACAACATGCAACAGGTAGTGAGCTCGAGAGTCACAGAAAAGTGCTGCAGAAGTATCTAAATATTTCTGACACCCTGGAAAAGCAACATGGGTTGTTTCTTTACTTCCATACTTATGAAACAGGTAATACAATTACATTAGATACATTGAGAGACAGGGCTGATATTAGTGACCACAGGAGGCGAACCAACCCCTTGTGTATATTTCAGCACCTTGGACAGCGCTGTCACGTTGACGCATGACTGTGCACGCGCTGCACAGGCGGAAAATTAATCCCGCATCAGATTTTAGAAGCAGGACTGCAACATGCCAACAGCACAGAAAACTAATCTGTTTTGATTGGCTGCAATGTATTCTCGTTTACTTTAGTCGTAGCATAACGTCTGATTCCGACACTGTATTTTGATCCTGACGTGCAACTACATTAGACTTTCGAAATATCACACAGTCTAATAGATCAAACTGATTTGTGGAAAATGAGTTTTGTTAAATGCATTTAGTTGCTGCCTACCATATTCCACCCTTCGAGCATTGTGTAGACAGCGTGGCAGACCAGTTTTCGGTGGACCCTTGTCGGTAGTATCCCTGAAAGCATTATAGAGACTGGATCAGGACGCTCCCCGGCGTCAGCTCTTTGCGTCTCGGTTTAACGAAGATGAACTTGTCTCTGTCTCCAAGTATCGCCTTACTGCAATCTCATTTAGACAGCGGGGAAGCCTATTATTAGCTCCCTGTAGGTTTAATCACTGCAGCGCGCCGCAGGTTTTAGGCTGAAAAGTGCGATGATTTTACGCACACATGTTCTTTATCACATACTTATTTTTCTTGATGTCAGCTGTATTAATGCAACGTATACACAGCTTTAAATGTATTTTCTATATGCACATTAAAAGTCCGTGTGGTTATTAAAAATTTTAATCTACAGTTAAGTCCAATTACAGCTGCTTAATTTAACCCATATTTATCCTCATTGTAAGAGAGAGAAGATTGTTGTTTCACATTTATTCCCTTTTAGATATAATTTATTGTGTGCAGCATTAGGCCACTGTTTATCAGAAAATGCCTACAATTAATAAACAACTCTGTGTTTAACATGTACAAAGTTTGCAGGTGAAGGTCACAGACACAATCGGATTGCCTGCTGAAGCTAGACTTTAAGTCACGGTTTAGAGAACAATTTGTCTCGGTTTATCTTTTTTTGTCTTTTACTTTGGAAATCAGTGAATGGTGAACAGATAGAGCAATAATGAATCTTTTATGACATTGAATTTGGAGGTAGGCCTATCCCACTTTAACCCTCTTAACCCTTTGACGCAAATTACACTAGCTATAACAAAACGGCTTAAATTAATCTGCGCTGACGAGAAAGTGAAGGCTTATTTAATAAGACCATCTCCGCACCGCGGACCTTTTCACCTTATTGGTAATAGTCTCACCGAACAGGACAAAACAACCGTGCTGCTGACAGATGTCTGTTTCAAAGGATTACACATTAGGCTTTTCTTCTTACCTCATTGTTCAGAAGTTTTTCTTCCAAGCCGATGTTCATGGAGTCAAAAGATCTTCCTCTACGCGGTCCTTCGTTTTTGTTTGAGTACATATTAAAGTGCTGCTGGGTTAACTACCTCTTTATGTAGTTCTTACAGGTGGATTATTTTAATAACCTCCGCTATGTAAAGTGGGCTGTCTACCACGAGAAGCAGCGCGCTTTGCTATTTAACCACGGAGAGAAAGAGGAGGGGGCAATAAGCTCACTCACAGCAGCAAATGGAAAAAGAGCGCCACGGCTCACGTCATTAGGGGAGAAGGGTATCTTTTATTTCACCTAACGGCCTGAAACAGCTTCAATGAGATCAATCACAAATTCAGATTTTACTGAGAGAGAGAGAGAGAGAACAGTTTTTATTAGATATTTTAATGTATTAAGGAAAAAAAGTGCACCAGTTGTCATAAAGCGGGATTTATTGTTATGTCTAACAATTAAAAGCAAATATGGAAAATGTTTTATCATATAGATATTGATCGCATTTAGTTTGAATGCAGATCTAATAATTAACTGTGGACTCTTCATGTTGATACAAGCAGTTAATTCTCCTTGTTTGTTGACACCTTGAGACAAAGAAGGGGTCAAGGTTTAAGAGGATTCAAGCGTGGCCCCTCTACCTTCATTGTGCTGTGATCCAAACATGCCCCCCCCTCCCTTTTAAAAACCCTCTGCACTGTAAGCACTTCTGGGTTCTCGTGCACATGACATGAATAATCTGCACGTTTTCCCGTCTTTAACACCATGACCCTTTTAATAAGATCAAAGCAATCAGTGGAAAAAGCTTTGGGGGTCTCTGCAAGCAGAATCAAGATGAGGGAAAACTGAACTTAAAGAGGCCTCATTACTTTAAACAGATAACACCAATTTTCTCTGTAAGCTTCAGTCACCTTGCAAATAGGAAACTTGAAATGTCTGTCAGCCAGCCGGTACCTCACTGCTCTAATGCAGTGATACATGTGGCTGATGCACATGCTGTTTGTCTCAGGTGGTCCTGTCCTGTGTCACTCGTGACATGGACAGATGCTTTACACAACAAAGGAGCCAGTGAAGGGAACTTCCTCTTCTCAGGAACTGAATCCAGATCTGCTCTCAGATGTTGTGTTACAGAATAGTAAAGCACTGTAAACGTATTATGTGGGCATCCAGTCTGTTCTGGTAGTCATTAAAACACATCTGGCACCATTCATATTAACGCAGGAACCAGTCTTCGTACAAAGAGCCTCACCATCATTAACTACATGTACCAGTATGCATTGCTCATAAAGCTAAGCATTACCAAAGTATGAGTGAACATGTTTACCTGACTGTTGGTTTAAGCTCTTTATCACCTCCACCAACAGAAGGCAAACATTTCTGCTTCTATGTGCAAACACAATATACCTGAGCTACAAATGAACAATGAATATTTTGTTCAGTTGAAAGGTCAGCTGAAACATTTTACGTCTCCATTTTAGAGTTAGCAGCGTTAATCACATTAAGCAATAATAACTACAACAAACAAATGATATATTATCAGATAGCAATCTTATAAAAGCACAGACTGGCTTACAGAAACACTCAGTCAGACACTCTCTGGTTTCTGTTGGCATCAAAGTAATTATTAGTGCTAAAACAATTAGTCGATTGATTGATTAGTTGATAGAAATCAAATAAATTGGCAACTGTTTTGATTGTCAAATAATCATTTAAACTCAAGTCAAAACTCCAAACATTCTCTGGTTCTGAAATGTGAGGACTTTCCACTTTTCTATCAGCTTTATTATCGCAAACTGAATATCAGTAGATTTTTGGATTGTTGGTCAGAAAAATCAAGCAGTTTGACGATGTCCCCACTCTGGGGTATTGTCGTGTTATAATAACAGAGCAGAAACTGAAAAGACCCAGGAACAAAATAATAGTATCATTAGAAATATACAAGGTCATAACAAGCATTTTAATAAGTAAAGATTTGAATAAGGGTACTGAGCTGACAAATCCAAGGAGATCTACTCTCTCTGTAGAAGCGTTGGTATTATGTTTTTTGTTGTTGTCCCAGCTATATAGTGGTGCCAGCTCCTAGCTTGACAGCATCAGCAACCTGTGATTCTCTTTGTCGCATTTGCTCTGTGGTGGATAAAACAAATGTGCTTTGATTCTGACAACGTGATAAAATTAAAGTAGCTAATCCATACAGTTGTCCTCTCCTGTATAGAGTAAACGTGCACATCTAAAATGCAGGATAATAAATGAGACTTCTTTCAGACAAACTCTCTTTGTAGTTCTGCCGCATTGTGGACCTTATACACATGTTAACCCTGTGACTAATATGGAAAAAGGTTGAAATGTTTTTCCTAGAATGGTTATTGTTGCTTGCTAATTTACCAAGAGGAGAGAAAAGGCAAGGGAAAGGACAAAGCCTACTGAATTGTATGTCCATGGTATTGTTCATGATTCAGTAATGAACGGTTCCTTTCATGAAGCTTTTACACAGCAGCATCAAGCTAGTCCAAATCTACTTATAAATACATTTTCACCAACAGCACTTTTATGCTGCACATGCTCTGGCCATGTCTTTGATCTCCTTGTGTCTTGAAAGCTCCTGGATCAGATCTCCTTTATTTAATTTCAGAGTCAGACCTGGCAACAGTTTTACAATTCATGCAGCACACTAACTCTAATTTTATCATTTTATCATCCTTTATCGATAATGTGATGTGGCTCATGTGTCTGCTCTGCCGTTCAGAGGGTAATTGGCACAGGTGCTTTGAGATGTTTTAAGCCATCGAGTACCTTGACAGGGGTGCAACGCGAATTATGGTTCGCTCTCCTGGTGACCCACTGTGGATAGTGGTCAATAGATAATTAGCTTCAAGGATGAGATAATATGACTGAATTCAGCCATTCTAGTATTCTATTATTACCACCCATTGTCCATCTCAACTAGCAGAACTATTCTTCAACATTATATTCTATAAATTGATACTTTGAAAAAACACACAATTTTTTTTTTAAATATGTGAATGTACTGTAAACTTTCCTTAGTTATAGCTGAACTCAGTTACGCTCAGTAATGATTTCTTGTACCTCCTGATAAGGCACTTCATGCTCTATTGCAGTCAGACAATGAGAGTACTCAATACATTCACACATCTCATTACTGAAACATAATCTGCTTATGAGGAAAAAAGCCATGGAATGGCTGTTGAAGGGCTGCCAGGCTAACCAGGCAACCAAACTATTTTGAATGCTCACATGAATAAATAAGTTATTAATTTAAAGCATTTATTATTTGAGAAAAAAAAACATTGCTTAATCACTTTCTGTAGTTTTTTGTAGATGCTGCTTGTCAGACATGTCTGAGAGCGTTAGGGCTTCACCGTGTTCTGCCAGTCTGTCCCAGTTCTGTTCACTTTAATCAGAGGGATTTACTCACAGTGTCAAGCTGCAAGAGATTTATCTGGCTAATCTTACCCCTGGTACTAAGACACTGCCCAACATAAGCATTAGAATGTAGTAAAACTGCACTACATCTCGCTGGGCATTTGGAAGATAAATATTACTAAAATACTACAATAATACTTGTGTTGTCTGTTTGAAGTGGCGCCACCATTAGTTTAGAAATCCATGGCTAAAGTAATAAATGACATACACTTTTATTTTACTAAGGTAGCAGTTACACAACCAAAATTAAGTGTTACATCAGCAAAAGAAACACACCAAAGAGGTTTGGTATAATACATATTAAAAACAGAAAAGCTTAACAAATAAATTAAAATGAAAAAGCTACCATTTTAAAATATTTTTTTTAAACAGAAATTGATTTGATTTAAATTTTTGATATATGGATGATGCACGATGACTGAGTTGGCTATTCATGTGCAGAACATTGAAATTGGCCAAAACCAAATGAATATGACATGAAACTATAGATATACAAACATTAAAGTATATTACTTTAATAGATTCTAATCTCATCTAGTTAAAAATATACATTTTTCAGCAAACATTACATAATATACTGTAACATTAATGCACAAAGGGAATGTTATTTAGACGCCATCTGTCTGTAAAACTAATAAAAGAAGCATCAGTATAGTGGGATCGACTTTTGATTCAGTTTTTTAACATATTTTATTTCTATTTAAGAGAAGGTCTCAGTGGTTTTACTTGAGTGGGATGTTCAGTCTGCCTTTCCACTCCACACTGGTGTTATTTAAATTTCCAGAGAATTCAAGGTCTTCTAATAACACCTCATCAATAGAGTTACAGTCTTTCACCTGATCCTGAACCTTGTTTGAACAACTATCTAATCAGAGCAGTGAATGGTCTGCTTACGTACACTTCCTGTGGCAGCACTACATCTCTTTAATTAGCTCCAATTCTTTCATTGCAGAACAAACAAGAGCATATGCCACTTGGTGACAGGCGTCAGCGGTACACAAGGACGGGACAGGACAGAGCTGCGCCCATAAACACCTGCCACATTCAAAATAGAAACGGGATATGTAATGCAAAAGAAAATATAGAGATTAAAAAAGGGTCACTGAAAGTCTTATTTTAAAAGTCCTATTTATTCTGGAAAGCTTTTTGAATGTGTTTTGATTATAAATGAGGTTAGGTGATGATTTATTTATTCATAATACAATACAAGCAATTCAAAACATATTTAAAAAAAAAAAAAAAAAAAAAGGCCATTTTACACAGCAGTTCCTTTTACATGTACATGTAATAATTTATTCAGTATAGTTCTATAAAAAAAATATTTACTTACAATTTCTTACTATGGGAAGCAATTCAATGCCGTCATGTATACATTATATCAATCTTGTAGATTGATCTTCATTTATGTCTTCATTAATGAAGACATAAATGAACATTCACACTTAAAAATATTGTCACATTTACTATCACACACTGAAAAACTAATAGATTTTTATTCTATATTTAGTTCATCACACTGTATAGACAAAAAAATATATATTTTTATTATAGACAAAACTGAAAGTGGCGTATTCCAGTTTTAAACATTTTTTATTGATTTTAGGATCACTCTGCCTAATATGCCCCATAGAAGATTATATTTGGCAATATATAACTTTTCTAACTGGGCATAATGTTTGTTGGTGACAATGTGAGAAAAAGGTTGCACTGCCACTGACAAAGATTGTACACTGTATAGCATCCTTGCTTTCTAGTTTATTATTACAGTTAAGTTAAGGCAAATGCAAACACCCAACGTCACCGCATCACTTCTTGCGAGCAAGAAACGTCAGTGTCTTTGATATTCAGGGATCACGAAGGGGAAAGTTTCATTGTGATTCTGTTGACAAGAGATAGAAAGCCAGGGGAACTCAGGAAATGAGCTGAAGGGGGCTTTGATTGCACCCAATAGCATCATGTGTCTTTATTAACATGCCTTGACCAGGTGGTTGTGAATAGGCCAGGCCTTGGAATCAAAGGAAGGGGAACGTGACGCTGCACACGCATTCTTCATCCCTCCATTATCCCTCCTGCTCACCCAGCAACACGTACTACACCAGTGTCAGGGACATTTCACACACTAGTGGGGCTTAACTTAGATGATCCAGCCTTGACTAAATCATACAGACATTTATTTTTATCTTCCTGGAAAGGTCAGTCCACATCTCAGAGCATAAGTCAAGAATAATTATTAGCAAAACATTATGTTTATGTTGAATGACAGACTGTCTACCATCACGTGAGGGCAGCTCAATCCCTTTCACTACATTTTGATTCCACTTGATAAAAGGTTAAAGCTTCTTCGTTCTTTTTTTTTTTTTTTTAACTGAAGAGCTGTATATTACCTCCAAATCCCTTGATGAACCTTAGTAAAATGTTCAAAATCAAAATATGTATCAACTTCTTAGTGTTATGTTCTTTCCAGGTTACACAGGGACTTGTACCAGCTGTACATTTTCATTCAAATGTGAGACAAAAATAGAACGCATTTCACTGTAAGGCAAAATGTCCGGTCATTTAACAGAACAGCGAGTTGTGTGGGCAGAGGTAATCAGAAAAAGAAGTTAACTGACATCCAGCATCAGCATCAGACAGGCCTGACATGCCTCAGCGCCAATGATGTGAATAAAACCCCAGCCACACGAGGAACGGCCTGCTGTGTTGCGTGCACGGAGTCGGATCATATCAAGCTGCTGTAAAGACTGGCAGACTGAAAATGAAGTGTGGCAGGGCAGCAGGAAACATCTGGGCTTCACCCTGATCTCTGTGACATGATAGGCCTGGGAGCGAGGCCTGAAGACCCAGCAAAGTGCAAGTCTCTGGCCACAAGCAATCTTGAAAGGCCAAACGTGATTACATCCGCATCGTTCCAGCCATTTACAGCACAAAGGACATGACTCGCAGATCAAGGCACCTGTGCATCACAAGTCTAGTCAAGGTTCAGATCGTGTGCAGAGATAGCAGTGGTTTTTTTCCCATAGGGTGATCTCTGTCTCTCATACGCTCTGACCATCTTGGGATTTCCATTAGAAAGAGTGTTCTACATATCAATCCAAGCTTTAATTAAAAAGCTGCTATATTCACAGAGCCTTCGTGAGCTTGCTGGAAATGCGGAGGTTGTCCTGCTCTTCTCCATGAGTAGGCGAAATGGTGCATTTGGAAACCAAATGAGATCATTGTTGCCAGGCTTGAGCCTTTCATCTAATTTTATTGTCGTTACCGAGTGACTGTCACCCTCTGGTAAACACTTGATGTTGTCATCAGCATTAGTACCATTACTCATATGCTTGAAGAGGTGACTCAATACACAATCAATGTAGTTTCATCTTATATAGAAATGTATATTTTCATTCTATAAAAAAAACAGGAACAAATAATATATATCGTGATGGATTCATTCAATGCTTAAAGCATTAACATACAAACAGCTTTGCTAATTTTTGGTTAAAAATGGCTTTTATGCCTAGCTGCAGTAAAGACTAATATGGTGTATGTGTGATGGAGACACATGCCTATATGTGGCAAATTGATGAAGACAGAAATACGATACAGCCAAAATAATGTAATTATCAAAAAGATTATAATTACATAGTACATATTTACAATTGTAAAATGTACAATGATGTTTAGTGTCTTTTAGTAACATGTGAATGATCTTTGGATGCCAACTTGTGGCCTTCCAGAAAATCACATTGTATGATTTTTAAGTAATTAATTTGCATTTTATTGCATGACATAAGTATTTGATACATCAGAAAAGCAGAACTTTATATTTGGTACAGAAACCTTTGTTTGCAATTACATACAGTGGTGTGAAAAAGTGTTTGCCCCCTTCCTCATTTCCTGTTCCTTTGCATGTGTGTCACACTTAAGTGTTTCGGAACATCAAACCAATTTAAACAAAAGTCAAGGACAACACAAGTAAACACAAAATGCAATTTGTAAATGAAGGTGTTTATTATTAAAGGAGAAAAAAAATCCAAACCATCATGGCCCTGTGTGAAAAAGTGATTGCCCCCTTGTTAAAACATACTATTTTTCAATTTCTCTAGCCACACCCAGGCCTGATTATTGCCACACCTGTTCACAATCAAGGCATCACTTAAATAGGAGCTTCACAGTAAGGTCCACCAGAAGATCCTTCAGGACCCAAAGAAATTCAGGAACAATTGATAATTGAGATCTATCAGTCTGGAAAGGGTTATAAAGCCATTTCCAAAGCTTTGGGAATCCAGGAGAGCCATTATCCACAAATGGCAAGACATGGAACAGTGGTGAACCTTCCCAGGAGTGGGTTCGCCCAAAATTACCCCAAGATTTTGCCCACAACAACGTCCAAAGAACTGCAGGCCTCACTTGCCTTTAAGGTCAGCGCTCATGCCTCCACCATCAGGAAAAGACTGGGCAAAATGGCCTGCATGGCAGAGTTCCAAGGAGAAAACCACTGCTGAGCAAAAAGAACATCAAAGACCTCCAGAACACATCTTGATGATCCCCAAGACTTTTTGGGACAACATTCTGTGGACCGATGAGACAAAAAGTGGAACCTTTGGAAGGTGTGTGTCCAAGTATATCTGGCGAGAAGGAACACTGCCATAAAAAGAACATTATACCAACTGTAAAATATGGTGGTGGCAGGTGATGGTCTGGGGGCTGTTTTGCTGCTTCAGGACCTGGAAGACTTGCCGTGATAAAAGGAACTATGAATTCTCAAGAGATCCTGAAGGAGAATGTCCGACCATCTGTTCGTGTACTGACGAACTTGGGTTCTGCAGCAGGACAATGATCCTAAACACACCAGCAAGTCCACCACCGAATGGCTGAAGAAAAACAAAATGAAGACTTTGGAGTGGCCTAGCCAAAGTCCTGACCTGAATCCTATTGAGATGTTGTGGTATGACCTTAAAAGGCCGTTCATGCTCGAAAACCCTCTAATGTAACTGAATTAGGACAATTCTGCAAAGATGAGTGGGCCAAAATTCCTCCAGGACGCTGTAAAAGCCTTTGCACGTTATCGCAAACGCTTGGTTGCAGTTGTTGCCCCCAACCAGTTATTAGGTTTAGGGGGCAATTTTTTCACACCCATGATGGTTTGGATTTTTTTCTCCTTTAATGATAAACACCTTCATTTACAAATTGCATTTTGTGTTTACTTGTGTTGTCCTTGACTATTGTTTAAATTGGTTTGATGTTCCGAAACACTTAAGTGTGACAAACATGCAAAGGAACAGGAAATGAGGAAGGGGGCAAACACTTTTTCACACCACTGTAGATCATACATTTCCTGTAGTTCTTGACCAGGTTTGCACAGACAACAGCATAGATTTTGGCCCACTCCTCCATACGGACCTTCTCCAGATCCTTCAGGTTTTGGGGATGTTGCTGGGCAATACGGACTTTCAGCTCCCTCCAAAGATTTTCTATTGGTTCAGGTCTGGAGACTGGCTAGGCCACTCCAGGACCTTGAGATGCTTCTTACGGAGCCACTCCTTAGTTGCCATGACTGTGTGTTTCGGGTCGTTGTCATGCTGGAAGACCCAGCCATGACCAGGCCACGACCCATCTTCAATGCTCTTACTGAGGGAAGGAGGTTGTTGGCAAAGATCTCGCGATACATGGCCCCATCCATCCTCCCCTCAATACGGTGCAGTCGTCCTGTCCCCTTTGCAGAAAAGCATCCCCAAAGAAGGATGTTTCCACCTCCATGCTTCACGGTTGGGATGGTGTTCTTGGGGTTGTACTCATCCTTCTTCCTCCTCCAAACACGGCAAGTGGAGTTTAGACCAAAAAGCTTTACTTTTGTCTCATCAGACCACATGACCAGTCCTTCCAGAAAGTTTTTTTGTGATTGTTGCGGGCAGAAATCCTTGATTATGCGGCATGTTTTCTTAAAAAATGCGATGGAATATGCGGGATATTTATGCAATTTTATATGATGAAATTTTATACAATTTTATACTTGCAAAAATTGCGTGAACTTGCAAAAATTGCGGTTTGATGAAAAAGAGAAAAAAAAAATGATTCCCCCAACACCCTGCTTTTTTTTAAAACTTTATTTAAAAAAATAGTTTACAGATATTCAGTCATCGCAATATGTAAACAAATAAGATACAAAAATATATGCAAATAATATTAAAGTAAAAATAAAAGTAATAGTCTAAACTGAGGGAAATAAGATACAAAAGAGACAGACTTTCAAAAATCGTTTAAGTATATATACACACACACACACACATATATATATATATATATATATATATATATATACAGTATATATATTATATATATATATATTATATATTATATATATTATATATATATATTATATATTATATATATTATATATATTATATATATACACACACACACACACACACACACACACACACACACACACACACACACACACAGCAGGAGCACTTAAACAAAGAAATTTCAGATAATATCAGATATTAAGATAGCTTTCTTATTGGATACCAACTTAGACTTAAAGTACATGTCAAATTCAACCTTCAACACCCTGCTTTTTGATAAAGTTCACGTCGCGTAATTACGTTCCCATGGCAACAGGGGAAAATGGATGCTCTTGTTTGAAGTAAACGCAACATTTTTCAACTTTCTGCTAAGATATATGTGACTTTTTTGCAACGAAAATGCGGGGATTATGAAATCATGCAAGCCCCGCATATTTTGCGCGGAAATCGGCAATTTATGCGGCGAAAGTGCGGCGTATTTGAAAAAATGCGGCCCCCTTATAAATATGTGGACTTTGGCTGATTATGCATTGAATTATGCGATCGCATAATTGCGTTTTTCTGGAGGTCTGCATGACCTTCTCCCATACCTCCTCTGGATCATCCAGATGGTCATTGGCAAACTTCAGACGGGACTGGACATGCGCTGGCTTGAGCAGGGGGACCTTGCGTGCGCTGCAGGATTTTAATCCATGACGGCGTAGTGTGTTACGTTCTCAATGGTTTTCATTGAGACTGTGGTCCCAGCTCTCTTCAGGTCATTGACCAGGTCCTACCGTGTAGTTCTGGGCTGATCCCTCACCTTCCTCATGATCACTGATGCCCCACGAGGTGAGATCTTGCATGGTGCCCCAGACCAAAGGAGATTGACCGTCATCTTGAACTTCTAATAATTGTGCCAACAGTTGTTGCCTTCTCACAAAGCTGCTTGCCGGTCCTGTAGGCCATCCCAGCCTTGTGCAGGTCTACAATTTTATCCCTGATGTCCTTACACAGCTCTCTGGTCTTGGCCATTGTGGAGAGGTTGGAGTCTGTTTGAGTGTGTGTCTTTTATACAGGTAACGAGTTCAAACAAATGCAGTTAATACAGGTAATGAATGGAGAACAGGAGGGTTTCTTAAAGAAAAACTAATAGGTCTGTGAGAGCCGGAATTCTTACTGGTTGGTAGGTGATCAAATACTTATGTCATGCAATAAAATGCAAATTAATTATTTAAAAATCGTACAATGTGATTTTCTGGATTTTTGAATTACAGACCTATACATGCTTTGTAGGTAGGAAAACCTGGAAAATCGGCAGTGTATGAAATACTTGTTCTCCCCACTGTTCTCCCCAAGATGATGACGAGTAAAAGCTTCTAAGCATAAGCACAAACTCCTAGAGGAAAGATATTAAAAGACTGTCAATCATTTAATACAAAAATATCATTCACAGAACAAAAACAAACTTTAAACAGAATCACAATTGAATTTCGGCGAGTGTGGCTCAAAATACAAAAGGAAAACAAAAACAATATACAGTCTTTTTTCACACTAGTCGTGGTGTGACATCCTCGTTTAGTCTTTCCAATGGAAATCTAAATAGTGTCAGTTGAAGCAGGATCTTTAGAGAGGAAATAGAGGCTTCTATTAAAAGCAGTGGTGAGAGTCTGGATGAGTGCTGAACACTGATCTGCTGGGCGCCTCAGACAGGAAACTGTTTCCTCACCATGTCTGCCATTTGGGGATCAGTCTCTGACAGCATGGAGTACAGGTGCTGAAACTGCACAAGAGGAAGAAGGGTGGGGTGGAAACATAATGTTTATTTTCCACTGGAGCTGGTGGTGTAGCCACAGTCCATCACACATCTTGACTTGACACAGGCTCTAAAATAAATCCTAAATCCTTTTGTGAAACAATGGCACCACAGGCAGCGGTTTGCACAGGATAAGGCGATTAGAGAAAATTCAAGGTGTTATTAACCAATAAATCCATTTGTCATTGTGTCTATAACATATTTTTAAACTTGTGACATTTTAAAATACCTTTTTCTTTTGTCTTTTTTCAGCTTATCATTTCAACAGAAATAACATTCAATGACCATGTACAATTATACATTAGATGATATGTTTAAACTGTTATGTGGGAACTGTTAGGATTTTACAATGAACCTTCATTTTAAAGTAAAAAAAAATAGACATGATGATTATAGTTTCCCCATATTTGCATGTAAATCACATATAATTATACTTAAAGTATTTTGGTGAAAGCACTTACTGAAGTCTTAAAGTTTAGAACTAAACTGCCTGCAGCTGTGAGAGCAGTCCTCTCTGTAAGGTAACCTTTCTTCACCAAATCTGCCAAGGTGTCCTACAAAGAACAAAAAATAAGAATAAACAGACAGTTCAGTGGCATTTCAAAGAGCAAAGAAAAGCACCGATTCACCTTTTTTGCATTTAAAAATCTCAGTAAACAATCTGGCCCAACAGGAAAGTTAGTAAAGCGTTTCTCTGGTATAATTACTTTGGAAATCTGAAAGCAGATGTCAGCTAGAAACTCAGCTGTGATCTCTGCTAGAGTCTGGAGCTGTTCATCTTTTGTGTCTTCTTTGCTGGTATCGCCATCCTTGCCCTCACTGTGGTACTGAAGCACCCGCAAAATGGTTCCGATAAGGGGAAGACCTGGAGGCAAAAGGCAAAACACATCAAACCATTAATAAGAAATGGGCATATTAAATTGGGGGATATCCTCTTTACGGAGTCTTAGCTTATATTGTAATTATATATTTTTGTTCCTGCATAATGTAACCATTTAAAAAAAGCCTTGATTGGCCTCATAATCATGTGGGTTATTTTAGAAAACAAAAATATTCCCAATTTACCATAAAATTACATCTATTTTGAATACCAAATATCTTACAGCTAACACTAAATCAATATTCATTATAACATGGTCTGGGTGAATAAAAGTAATATAGGACTCCTTCTAAGGAGTTCCAGTGAAATTGACTGTTTACTGTTCTAAATGAATGCGCTAAATTAAATGAAAAAAAAAATCTGAATATCTTATTTCCAATACCGAGTGTAGTCCTTCAGTGCCACATCCTCTGAACACCACAGGATGGCACTAACACACAATCTGCAAGAAGTAAGTTGAACTGCCTCTCTGAACTGACTTTGTTTAACAACGATCCTCTCACATCCTGTTTGCGATTCAGCTCGCTACTGCAGGCAGCGGTCGACAGTACATATGGCATATCATTTATTTGTCAAAGTCTTGATATTGATTTGGGAAAAATGGCATGATGGATAGCTATCTTGTCTTGTTGTTAAACATACTATCAAATTATATTTACTGTTCGTCAACTGTACGCAATATTATTGACTCTGAATCTTGCTAGCGTAACATTAGCTCAAGTTAGCTGAGCCAAAGGGTTCTACTGTATGAGCTGAGCGGACTAGAAATATCTCCTGTTGCCAGGTCCTATCTAAGGTCCGTTCTATTTACTGGAGCAGTGAACATCTGCATTGCATAAGAACCTAATGGGATGGGAATGACAGTTCTAGGTATTACTCAAACCCTCCGGTATTACCAGGAAAATGTAGTTATTGCTTGATAATGGCCACATCTTCGGGCATTAATCCTTATGTGTACTACGTGCATTCAAAAGGCAGATCTCAGGGCTGATGTCATTCTGTTACAAAACTTACTTGTGTCACTTCTGTGGCGCCACTGATCCTGGCATCTATAAAGAGCCTGCAGCACAGCAAATGCCTGAACCAAAATGGTCTTCTGCTCTTGCAGGACAACTGGAAGATCAGTTGGCTGGCAGAGGTCCTCACACACTACGTCACAGACAAAGTCCCACACTGCTTTGCCAGGTCCATCAGGGGCAGCTAGAAGACACAATTAAAATGATTTGTCTTTGAAGGGTTACTTCAGTCTTCCGGTAGATTTTACTGACTTAACAACTATGTTAAACATCTTTAACTTCTGTTATGATGTGTTTTGATCGCTCTTACCAAAAGTCTGAATGCCCTCATCTATGGTGGTGAGGAGTTGGAGGGTGTGAAGGTAAACCTCTAAGCCATTTGGACTCTCTGATCTGTGAAAGTAATTAAATACAGTTCAATACTGAGCGTCAAAAAAATCATCACTATCTTAAGTACCATGTATTTAGTTTGAACTCTACTACTGCTGTATCAGACCAACAATAAATAATAGAATGTTTATAGACACGTCAGTATTATCAACAACAAGTATGAAAAAATAGCGACTGAGGACATTTCATCAGGACTAAAGTGATTGTTAATTTAGGTTTTGAGAAAAATTCAGACATGCAGTTTAAAAACTCTAATCTCTGGAAACTGATGTAACAGGTTTTAACCTCAAACTGAAAATGCTTTCTGTGGAAAACATTTCTACTCCCATTGAAAGTAAATGTAATCATGCAAACATTTCACATTTTCAAACAAACACAGATTCTCACCTAAGCTGCTTGGCTGCCTCAAGAAGACATGAGGCCACATCCAGATGGCTTTCGCCATCCTCCTCTTCCTCCTCACTTGGTTGAACTATGATCCAACTCTTCATCAGCTCTTCATCAAGGTCAAACAGTTTGTCAACCAACTCTCCAACCTTCTCAAGCAAGTCAGCTATACAACACACAGGGGATTTTTGTAATAACCATTTTTGAAAGAAGACATATGGTTACAAGTAGTTAAAAGGTTCCCCTGTGAAGTTTTCCTATAAACAAAAGTTGTTTACATTCAGTGTTACTCGCCCAAAAGACATTGTGTGCATTCTTGAATGCATTTCCCATGGCAAAAATCATTTTCAAAGCCAATTTAATAGCATTAGTATTTTAAATCCAGCATTGTTTACATCCAGCGCAACTAGAGGTTAAAAACTCAACAGGGAACCTTTAAGATAAACAGCTTACGTACACATACTCTGACTTAATGAAAGTCATCTTGGTATGTCAAACAGATTTCTTTCATACACAATTAACACATCATCAGCTTATTAAAAAGAAATTAGTAAAAGCACAGTACTGTTGGTAGAACTGCACATGATGAAAAGGAGGTTGGAGCGCACAGACGTCTGTTGATGTATTCGCTGAAGCCACAGGGAACAGACATCTTTCTGAGAGATGCAGGTCAGCAGCAATCTGCAAACATCATCAGAAAAGATAAATACTTGTCGCTCAGTCTTTCTGTCTCACATCTCTGCAGATAATGCAAATGTCACCTGCTTGTTTCCAGAAGGGTTGGAGGATCTGTATCTCCAAGCAGAAGCAACAGCACAGCACTGTGGACACACAGGGAGTAGCATTAATTAGAATATTATACAAAATCATAGATGATGACTTTTACCCACCTTAAGTCTTCATTTTGGCTAAGAGTCAGACAAGTGTCAGGAAAACAAGCAATGTTCCCGAGGATTCCCACACAGATTTCCTAGAGAAGCAAAACAAAAATCTCTGACCTGTCATGGGAATTCTAAAAAAATGAAATACATTACATATGATTATATAGAATGTATGAACTGGAAAGGATTTCACTCACTGTGAGACGTGGACAACGAGATTTGGCTATCACCCCAAGAAGGATTTCTGTAGCTTTAAATTCCTGCAGAAAACCAGCCACATCCTACACACAGTTGGAAAATAAACAGTCACTAGTAAATATTCAAACATGTAATTACATGATTCACATCTTACTGTGTGTGTGTGTGCTTTTGCTGGAACATTTTAAGAGAAGTGTTGAATTATATTTGCTTCATACTGAGAGATGTTTCAATTATGTTGTCCAGCCCATTCATATCAATGAGGGTAGGTTTAACGACAGAAACACCTTCCAGTATAATGCAATACAGTTTAACAGCCCCAAAAACCACATCTTCCAATAAACATTAAGTTGAATCAACACCTCTCTAAAAAGGGTGAACATTATAACCTTCATGGAGGTTTTTAGGATTTTTTTTGCAGGATTATAAGACTACATTAGTTTTAGAAAAGAAGGACTTAATAAACTGCCAACTGAGTGTATGGTTTATAAGTAATGTGTATGAATGGCAGACACAAAGACACCAGCAGCATATTTAATTTGTGGTTAAATATCATGAATTCACCAATTGTAGTAGTACTTCTGTGGCCGAGCTCAGTTTCATTTCCGGATGTTGTTTCTGTAAAGGCTTTCCACTTCTCATGATACACTTATGGCAATAAAAGAGGTGAATGAAGAAGAATCTAATTTGTTTTTTTATTTTCCACGTTCAATCGTGGCAGGCAGTCTGGGACTTGCACTGGTCTAGTCTTGGTCTTGACTCGGTCTCAACCTCTCAAAGTAATGGTCTTGTCTCGGTCTCAATACACTTTGATCTTGGTGAATGCAAAATGGGACACAGATAAATAATTCTACCTTATCCATTGCCATATCCCAGACTCTACATAGATTTTCTTCATCATCATCAGGGAGCTGCATCTGACCTTCAGAGTCCAACTCCGAATGCTCTGTCACCATCTGCAAGACATGACCATTTTACAATGAAATTACAAATGTTAGGTACTGTATATTGAACAGTGTGCTGCATAGACTGACAGCACATAGAAACAATGAGTGATACAGTAAAGAAGTAAAGATGCTTTTCATTTCAAATTACTTAATTAGTGGTCTCTAAATTAGCTGATTGGAAAAAGCTATTGTTAAATAAGTCAAGAAAATAAATGCAGCTCACTGCCTGATCTCCAGTGCATCTGTGATTGAAACAGTGCTTACTAAAAAATATCGTAACTCAAATTTGACATTAGCAATAACAGCCACCCTACATGGATGAGACGAGTCAAGGTGCTGAAAAGCCAGTGCTTGCTGTAAACGGTGTCTCCAATGGCATCCAAATCTCCATCCTCTTCTCCATCAGCTGCGTCTGGGGGGGGTGATGGGTTTCGGTCCATTATAGGAGACTGTATTCCAGTTGGAGATGAGGATCTCTCAGTCTCCACCTCCTCAGCACCATCAACACTGTCGTCTGGGAAAACAAACAGTGGCACAGTTAGAGTTTAGTGAGATTACTATACTATGAGGTTCTTACACAGGTAGTCAATAGCTCAGGTGGTATTAAATCACCAATGAGAAGGACTGCTTTATGGAAGTATTATATGGGGAGGATTTGGGCATTAATGTCATGTTCACTGGACCAGCAAAAACAGACATCTGGGCTTAATCTCACTAGTTCTTCGCTCCTCTGTGGAACCGGAAGTGGTTCTGGCACTCCTTCGTGAAGGCCGTCTCAAAGCTCTTATTCCTATTGGCATTTCTTTAAACTAGAGTTGCACCGATTGTCCGGCCGGCGACCGGAATTGGCCAATTTTCATGTGCTGACATATGTCGATTCCATGTCGATTCCATGCCGGTCAATGCTACAAATAACTGAACATAAGTTATACGAGTTACAGTTCTCAAGGACGCACGCACACGTCTCTTTTCCCTTTCTCTCAACTTTTCCACCGTGTGTCGCGCGTACTCGCTCGCGGTGTGAAGCGTGTGTCCACGCTATTCTCGCACAAGAATTGTTTTCCATTGTTAATATGTACTTAAAAACAGTTCTGAAATGCAAAATAATAGAATTTTAATCATGCGATAAAACATGCGATTAATCGTGATTAACTATAGAAATTCAGCGATTAATCGCGATTAATTTTTTTTATCATTTGACAGCCCTAGTCTATATCCTTGACGGTCCACTTCCGGGATTTCTTCGGTGACAGGAAATTCTACCGTATTTTGTCCGTTTCCTTCCGCTTTCTTTGTGTTGGAATTTTAAACTCCGGTGGATTGAATCTGAGTGGGACTAAGACACGAGGAAGGAAGACAGGTTGAGGACTCGAGGAGGAAATTTAAGGATTATTAGATGCAACCCCTTTAGGCGCGTCTCATGTCACTTATTTGATAGCTCCTCGACTCCTCGTCGAACCGGAAGTTGTTCTGTCCCTCCTCAGTGAAGGCTGTGTCAAAGCTCTTATTTCTTTCCCCCGAGGAGCGAGCATAGAGGAGGGACCATCGAGGAGTTATAGGCGAGGATACAGGAGAGTAGCCTTCCCCGAAGCCGTGCAGCGGAAGGAGTTGCTAACTCCACCCAAACAGCTGTCATATTCATGTGACGTTTCAGAGGAAAGGACGTTTCATCTCTCTAAAACACATTTGCTCGTTACCTCTCTCCTCCGATGATTTCCTCAAATCTCTCCCGTTCCGACTAAGACGAGAGGAAGGGAGGCAAGTGGAGGAGTCGAGGAGGCAATTTAAGCCACATGAGGTCTGCCCCATCCTTCCTCGGTAGGACGGAAGTGATGCAAATTAAGGGAAGGGAGATGCAGCCACGGTCTGTGTATCACTCAGTTGCCAGTTTATTAAGTACACCTACCAAACACTACTGCAACCTTCATGGAGGTTTTAATACTAAGGTTTTGTTGCAACTGTTTTTAGAGTGGTTTAAACGAGATGTAGCTATAAAATGGCAACCAGCTTTATTATGACATAAGTTGTTATTATCCAGAACAGGAAGTTCGGCTCTCTACTGTAAAGCTCGGCGGCATTGAGCTTTAATTTGGGCTCCCAGTAACTTTCAACAGAACAGACTCGACTGTATGATTTCTGCTGACTATTAAACACTCTCTGTTAGCTAAAAGCATCGATGGAGTGACTAACGTTATACGCTGAATGCAAACCTTGCACAAGTTGGTCTTAACAATTTAGGTAACGTTAGTAGATGCACATTCTGCTATTAACGGATGGTGTAGTTGTTATCAAGCTGTCATACTCATAAACAGTAAGGTTACTTCTTACTTGTCAACTCACCCATAGTGACCGCTCTCTGCAAAGGTAACTGGCTGGTAAATATTAAATGCAATACCACCGCATGGTTTTAAATAGTCACAGTAACTTTACAGTTTCCGGACGACATTTCAAACAGCCTCCATTTAGTACAAGTAACTGGATGCGCATGCGCTAATGTTGTACACACTGCCCAGTCTTCTTCTTGTGGGAGACCACCTCAAGTTACAATTAATGCCGCCACCTGCAGTGCGCACGGGGAACGACAGAGGCTTTTTCAGCAAGAAGAGGATGGAGCATAAAATGTACCTTTTTTACTAGCCTACTGAAATGATTACTCAATTAATGAATTAGTCAATTAACAGAAAATGTATCTGCAACAAAAAAAATGTAATTCCCTGCAAAAAAACAAATCACACCTCATAGACAGAGAGGCTGTCTGTGGCCATCAAACTATATAACTCCTCACTCTGAGTGTTACACGCTTAGAGTGTCACTCACAGCACATATTTCCACTTCACATCTCAATATCCTGGAAAATTGTGTGAAATAATTTATCAGTTACAGTGCAATATATGTTATTTATTCACTGCTGCTACTTATATTTAAGTTTATATTTTTACCTATTTATGTTCTTACTGTATTTATGTTGAAACTGCAATTCAATTAAATTTTATTTATGGTATCAAATCATAACTAGTGTTATCTCAAGACACTTTACAGCTAGAGTAGGTCTAGACCACATTCTGTAATTTACTAGAGATGGCCGATACCATTTTTTGCTTCCCGATACCAATTCCGATACCTAAACTTGCGTATCGGCCGATACCGAGTACTGATCCGATACCAGTGTGTCATATATTTGATTATGTTTTAACAACTGTATACTACTATCCCTGTATGCATGTGATATGATTTCTATCTTTGTTGTTGGTCTGGCTCAGGTTAAACTCTTTGTGAAACATGAACAAACACAAACAATGAATGCAACAGAACTTTCTTTTATTATGCAGTTTGACAGTCGGTTATAACGGAAAAAGAACATAAATAAACTAATAAATAAACGTAGATTTTCTTTAGGGCTTTATTACATGGTATCGGATCGGTGCATTAACTCCAGTACTTCCCAATACCGATACCAGCGTTTTAGGCAGTATCGTAGACCATCTGTATAATTTACAAAAACCCAACAATTCCCCCAAAAGCAAGCATTTATTGCAATAGTGGTGAGGAAAACTTCCTTTTAGGGAGAAACCTCGGACAGACCCAGGCTCTTGGTGGGCGGTGTCTGAAGATGACAGTTGGGGGAGTGATGAACGGTGGCAAATATAGTAACAATAAAGATAATGGAACTATTACTAGAAATAGCAGTTGTAGTAGTTCATGGCATAGCAGGTCACTCCATTGTTTTAGAAACATAATCCTTTCAACATAATCTTACTTTTTAACCTATAACCTCAATTTACTTCTACTTTTAATTTCTTAATGTATCTATGTTACTTTATACACTTATAGACTGCTCTTTTCTTACTTATTTTTTACCTTGAATTTGACTGTGAGTAACTGCAACCAAACAATTTACCAGAGGGGATCAGTAAAGTATTCTAATTCTGATTGTGATAAACTGAATCTCTTTGGGGTTTGTTACTGTAAATGGACAAAACAAGACATTTGAAGATGTCACCATGCGCTCTGGGAACTTACAGGCATTTTTCCCATTATGTGACATTTACATGCCAAATTAGTGATTGAGAAAGTAATCAATACATTAATTGATAATGAAAATAATTGTTAGTTGCAGACCTAATAATTACTTTAGCATTAACATCAGCTGCTAATGATTGCATAACTAATAATGCAGTGTTTTTTTCAATCAAACTGTAGTAATAGACATTGTTTGGTTTCTGTGTTGTTAGAACACATGATGTTTTGTCTTTGTATATTTTTCTGCAAACAGAAAGGCTTGCTTTTCTGTTCACACCTTTGCCTTGTTAAATAATTGAAGAAGGTATACTAATCTTGCCCTGTGATCAAAAAATCTCCTCTGACTAAACCTAATCCTAACTAACGATTGATATTTTCTGTAACTTTTAAACAAAACTGTATTTATTAGCCCATAGAAAACTATAAACCTTGCTTGAATTAAAAATAAAAAACATATTCAAAAATGTAAATGCACGTTTAAGAAATACTTCAGCAAATGTGATCACTTTTTGTTTACATTTAAAGCTTGTGCTGACACATTGCCTAGTTTACAGCATACTGTAATTTCAGTCTGTTTTATGGGAAATAGAAAAGTGTTGCATGTTAAATGATATTATTTCAACATGGATTACAAAATCTTGAATAGTCCCACCTCTAATCAAAAATGTTGAGGTCATTTGGTAAGTGTACTGTCTGCCCTTTATCAACACTGTTTATGCTTTCAGACAAGAATAACTATATGTCTTTCTCATCATGCAGCTGTCCCTGTGTGGGAGTGGTCCAAAGCCTTGTTTGCACTTGGAGGAGCTTTTAGTAAGTATCTATTTGAGAACATTGTTTCCGAGATATATCCACAGATAAGACAAGTGTGAATGTGCCAACAGCTGGAGTAATTAATAAGGTTTTGAGTAATCTGTTCATATATATACAATAACAATTGGGTATTACTTGGTGTTTAATTAATTGGTTAAATGGTGTTTGAATAAATGGTTACTGTAGACGTAACAAAAACTTATTGTCAAGTCTTTTTCCAAGAGTTGGAAAGCCTGTAACTTGATATAATGCCAAGTTTGTATGTATTGAGATGATACAGCAGGTAGAGGATGACGGTAATCAAGGATGTAGTACAGTCAGTTGCACATCCTGTGCGTAAATGACCCAAGCAATTTAGATAATGCAGTAGGCTCTCTTACCACATTTAAACAAATATTCAAATTGGTTTTGTCATTGGTTGAAAGCTATTGTCTTTTTCATATTCAAGGTAATAAAATATAGTTGATGAAAAAAGAATAATTCAACTCCTCGGACACCTCATTGTGTCCTATAGTATATTCTGACATTTACAAACTAATGGATTACAATTAAATTGTAACCCTAATATCTCTGTTAAGCAATGTTCAATGTCAACCAAATCTTTTTAAATTTGCAACAGTTCTGAAAAGCAATCATCAATGAATCAGTAATCCCACATTTTAGTTGATATACTTGTCATGTTAAATTGTTTTAATAATAGATACACTAGCTTTGTGGGAAGAGGCGATTGGATAATAGCTATGAGGAGGACTGCCTATGGACAGTCAGTTTTTTCAGTGAGAGCAGCTCACACATGGAACAGTTTACCAACACTTATCAGAAATTGTGACACATATTGTGAATTTTAAATTAATTTTACAATCAAGTGTGTGACCATACTCTGTTATTCAAATAACCTGAATTGTGCTTTGTTTTATATTTTATGTATTTGTGCTGCCATTACACCTGCCCAGGAACGTCACTTGACAATAAGCCAAGATGTTTTAACTGGCACATTTACAGAAATGTGTTATAATGTGCTGTTCCTGTAACTTTAAACTGTATAAATAAATTAATTGCAACAAGTCCTTCATCTTAATTAAACTAATATCATATTTCTGCAGGAGTCTGTAAACATAACATTATAGTATATAGTTAACACTAAAGTAACACATTGTAAAACAGTATGAATGATTGCTTTATAAACATAATTTATGGTTTTACCAAGCAAAAGTTAAAGCGTCTGTACTCGAAATACTGAATACCTGGCTTGGATTGCCTCCATACCGCTCTCACATACTCTTCCCCAATTTGTGATATACCCACATTTATACCTTGTACAACAAAAGTTTTGTATTCACTCAGTTCTCACAGATTTCATTTTATGTATTCTTTAAGACTGAATGAAATTGAATGCATTTCCTTCCTTTCTTTTGATATTTTGGAGAACTGTAGCTACATTAAATATGGCTAATCTATTTAAATTGTGTTCAAATTGTGTTGTATTAGCAGATCCACCAGCCTATCATGTAAAGCAGATGGTCGATAGGATGGCACAGGTTCTGTTTAAATCATTGTTTGACGCACAATCTGATAGAATTACTTGGTGATATCAGATCGTGCGTAGGTTGACACCTCCATTAAGGTCATACTTACACATGAGACCTATACTTTCTTTGGTGCTCCAAGTGCCTCAATATATTTATTTTATTTTCATTTATTTTGTATCTAATATTATTATTATTGCTATCATGAACATTATTATTAAAATACACGATAGTAATGCTTACTGAAAATGAAGTTTTGTCATTTTGCATTAACACTGGGGATGTTCATACATATATCAGTAATCTATAGTTCTGTGTTATAGGGCAGTGTTGCGTGCTCAAGCATATCCCAGCTGACACTAGGCGTGACCGGGTTGGACAATAAACCAATAATAAAACAATATTTGTATTACCATAACACACTTCTCATATCAAGATACCATGGCTGATGAGTTCTCATCACTAAATTATATAGGTTACAATTTACTGAAAGTCACTGCATGGCATCCTCATCTCTGTGACACTGATTTATTACAAATTCCATCCAGAAGTAACAACTTATTGAAGAATATGTTTAATTAAGCATTGCGTTAGTTCATGTAGGACTCAGAAGTCATGCGCCCACTAATTGAATTATCATTTCTATTAGTCACAAACCAATTACAGCCACTCTTAGATCAAGGCGGTTCATTTAAATGTCTCCCTCCTCCTCACTGATCCCTGCTACACCAATGCTGCCTCACACTACTGCTGCTGGCAAAGCTTGCCTCCACCACCCCAGCCTCCACCTACCTAGTTTATAATGTTTTTTAATGTCTTGATTTGGGCCAACTCTATAGGGGGGGTTTCAGCATTGTGCTCCCTGTTTTAGCTTAGCATGTTGCTTGGCTGATCCAATAAATGAATGGAAATAAATGGGAAATATAAAAGCATAGTGTCAACAAAACTGTTTTATTGCAGCCCATTCCTCTAGGAATAAAAATTCTTTATTGAAGAGCATATTTGTTCAATCAAGCGATAAGAAGGATCTTGGAATGATTATATTGGACTTGTGAAGGGCGTCAGAGATCTGTTCACATGTTTGCCATGTCTTGGCAATAAATCTTCAGTTCCCACTCAGACAAAAGGCGTGAGCAAAAAGAAAAGTGCAATCTTAATATAAAGGGCTGTCAACTGCAGTCTGACTATTACCTGCTTTGGTGACAGAAAGCCCACAGCGGCAACAATGAGGTGGAGATGCGTGTGGTTGTGTTTCCTGGCTTTGTCTGTTGCCAGTGTCATCGATGTCCAAGCCAGACTTGGTAAGACTCAGATTTTTTGGGATGCTGTGGAACGTTTTTCAGAGCTTTCTGGATGGATCATTATGCTTTATTTATACATACAAATGAATAATGTATATCATTCTCTCCAATATCAGTCTGTAGAGCATTTAGTAACTCAAACTGTTTTCTACACTTTAAAAAATGTACACAGTTGGCAACCATGTCAGCAGCATCTGCAGCACATGGGGCAGAGAGCACTTCAAGACATTTGACGGAGATGTGTACCAGTTCCCTGGTATGTGTGAATACAACCTGGCCTCCGACTGCCACGAGTCCTACCAGGATTTCTCCGTGCACATGAAGAGGATAGACAAAGATGGAAACCCTACAGTCAGTCATGTGGTAGTCACCATCAATGACGTTTTATTTTACCTCACCAAGGACATGATCACTGTGAATAACCTCCCGTAAGTAAAAAGCCATATAGCCTGTGTAAGAAACTGTACTTGTAACTTTTCTATGATATTTGTGCATTATAATAAAAAAAAAATATTTTTTTTCAGTGTCAAAGTGCCATACTACAATGCAGGTGTACAAGTGGAACAAAATGCTGTTTACATCAAGCTCCAATCTAAAGTCGGCATCACTGTCATGTGGAACGGTGACGATGCAGTCATGGTATGATACACCAGGCAGAAATATATCTTCACTGCTCTCCTTAAAGTTTGTATAAGGCATATACACTACACGTTATTTTAATACATGAACAATTAATTTAAGTCTCCTTTTTTTTTATCTGACATTGGAACACTTTTTCTTTTTTAATGCGGAACAGACTGACCACCCAGAGACACAGTCAGGTTTATATATTATTTTTATATTTGAATAACTTCCTAAGGTTCCTGGGAAGAAATCAAGTACACAGACCTGTCTTTCAGTCAATTATCTTTCTTGATTGAGTTATGACAACAAAAATATGACAGTAGCAGTGATGAAATTTAATATCAAATCACACTCATAAATTGTATTCCATTCATGTCATTTAATGAGGCAATTACAATTCACCAGGGTTTTGTTTAAGTGTTATTTAAATTGTGTGAAAAAAAAACAAAACTTGTTATAACCTCTTAGGTGGAACTGGATACTGATTATGCAAATCGTACCTGTGGACTTTGTGGAGACTTCAATGGTGTTTCTGTCCAGAATGAGTTCATTCATAAAGGTATATATGGTTATTCACTTCATGTGTTAATGCATTTCTAGAATTATCCACTGTATCTTTGATTTTACACTAATTACTATCAAATGCAGGTCGCAAAATCAGCCCCATTGAGTTTGGCAACAAACACAAAGTCCATCGTCCAAATGATGATTGTGAGGACCCCTATGAGGAGGAAGATGAATCACTGGAGGCTGTGCTGGATTCATGCAAGGAGTTTGTGAGTTTATTATCCACCTAGTGTTAGCAATAGTGATAGTTGGTCATATACACAGGTTGCATTTGCAACAGAGTAACTTTGTCTCTCTTTACCTTTTAGCAAACCACCTGTAACCAGATGCTGCGTTCAGAGCCCTGGAGCTCCTGCACCACTCTGATCAACCCTGAACCTTACATCCAGACCTGTGTGCAGGACATGTGTGGCTGCGCCAACAGAACAAATGACTTCTGTGTCTGCAGCACACTGTCTGAGTTCTCTCGGCAGTGTTCCCATGCGGGCGGGCAGCCTCCCAACTGGAGGACACCTCAGTTCTGTGGTAATGTTTTGTGTTCTCTTTTCTGTGTTCTATATTTTATACAGTATGGGGTGGATAACATACTAATGCACTGAAATCAGCTCAGTGAAAAGATAATATTTTGAATTGTTCTTGAAGAAAAGGTACTGTGTTTCTATCTGAACATGATTAAGTTGCTCTAGCATGAGATGATTAATTATTTTCTATTTGGAAAAAAAATACATTTACAAGCTGCATAGAAGAAAGGCCAGATATGTCTCTTTTGTGACCTAAATTGTAATTGGTGTGATTTAAAATTAATCAAAAAAAACAAATTGTTTTTCAAACGACACAAGTACAAGTAAAATAAGTACACAAAAACAATTTTTGTTACACAAAAAAACCTAATGAGTTACACCCATGAGACACTATTGAATTATTCACATAAACTCACATCTACCTTGATGTATTTCAACTGTACCATATCTTTACAGCTAAACAGTGCCCATTCAACATGGTTTATAAAGAGAGCGGTTCTCCTTGCATGGATACATGCACACTTCTGGACACCGGTTCACTGTGTGAGGACCACAAAATGGACGGCTGCTTCTGTCCTCCTGGTTAGTGCTGTTTCAGTTTTTATTACCCTTACAGATTCTTTCAGATTTAATCTTCACAGTCTGTGAATGTTCATGTCACATCATGTGTCTTATTCAGGAACTGTGTTTGATGATATTTCCATGAGAGGGTGTATTGCTCAATCTGAATGTCAGTGCAAACACAACAAAATCTATAACTCCGGTGAGGTCTACCGACAGGACAGAGAGGAATGGTATGTCAAATATTTCAACAACATAATATTTCATTTGATCTCCTTCATTGTGTATTTTTATTGTTAACTTAAATTTTTGGGGTTGTTTCAGTACATGTGTTGAGGGTAGATGGGCTTGTGAGAGCCTTCAAACACCTGCTACATGTGCAGTTGAAGAGGGTTCACATGTAACTACCTTTGATGGAAAAACCTTCACCTTCCATGGAGACTGTTACTACACCCTAGCCAAAGTGGAAAGCAAGGTGAATGAGCCATAGCTTTGTACAATTAAATGGCAGAAAATATATATTCAGCTGATGTAAAAAAAAAGAAATATATATATATGTATAAATTTTTTTTATTTATTTAATTTTACTCACTCTGTATATTTCAGGATTATGCAAGTCCAAAGTTTACACTCCTGGTTCAGTTGGTGCCGTGTGCAAATCAAGAGTTTGACACTTGTCTAAAGAGCCTTAAAATCCTGCTGAACAATGACAGAAACAATGTAAGTTAAAATCAAGACCGTGCTGTAGTAATTTATAGATCTATATTGAAACACTCAAATGATCGATTCTGTTTTTATTCAGGTATTAATGTTCACTTCCGATGGCAAAGTGAAGCAGAACATGCAGACCATCAGTTTGCCATACCACTCAGGTGGGTCCGAAACTCTGGATGAAACTTTGTTGTTTTATTTGTTTATTTGTTTGTTTGTTGTTATTTACATTAGCAAATTATCTGACTGTTTTTTGTATTTTTCTTGATCTAAAGATGACATCAACATATTCCATGCTTCATCCTTTCACATCTTGCTCCAGACCAGTTTTGGTTTGCAAATTCAGATCCAGCATGTGCCAGTCATGCAAGTCTATGTCAGCCTAGAACAAAGCTACAGAGCAAAGACACGTGGTAAGTTTCACATTTATCTTAACATAAAACATTGGCATCATCAAAACATATGTCAGAATACAGCACATTTACAATAACAAATAAATGAAGCACCTACAATACTAATGCTGTTGATTATAATTCATTACATTAATAACAAAAGAAAAATTCAATATCCATGGCCTTTACCCTTACCGTCTTCCCACCACCCCTGAATCCCTTTAAACAAATAAACCTAAACAACATCTACATAAAATAGATGAATACATGAGTAAATGATGTAAATGGTGGGTGGATATATGTAATATACAACCCTTGTATCTCAGACCTTCTTTTGCTCTCTACATGAATAAAACTGTGGAATCTCAATTTTAATACCACACTGCAAACTCTCAATTCTCAGTGATAATGTCTGTTTTTCTTATCTAATTTCATCTTAATTTAAGTAAATTAACCAAATCCTTAATCCTATCATCTCATTACAGTGATTGACACCTTCCATTTTTTTATTTGTAGTTTCAGCCAATTGTTTATCTGTGTTTAAGTACTAATACAATTCTTCTTCTTCTTTAATTCTTTAATATTTGATTTCTTCAGGCTTATGTGGGAACTACAACATGGCCCTATCTGATGACATGAAGACTCCTCAGGGGATGGTGGAGGGAACAGCAGCAGCTTTTAGTAACTCCTGGAAGGCTAACCTAATGTGCCCAGACAGAGAGGAAAGACTTGAGGACCCCTGTTCCCTTAGTGTGGAAAATGGTAAAAAATAAATAAATAAAAGAACTGTTATTATGTAAATGTTGATCTTGTGTGTTTTGTTCTGTGTATTTCTTAGATTGATTCTTAGCTTTAAACACTTATTTCTGGTCTGCAAGTATGTTGTGTTTTAGGCAATTAGTTCAACATAATTGTAAACAATAAAAATAAACACATTTTGTTTCTCCAGAGTGGTACGCTAAACACTGGTGCGCCTTGCTGCTGAATCCAGACAGCACCTTTGCACAATGCCATTCAGCGGTAGATCCTGATATGTACTACAAGGTACTGCAAAACCTTTCTGTTTGTCTTTCATTACATTTTGATGAGACTATAATTCCCTAAAAGTATTTGCTGTCTTCTGCAGAGATGTACGTATGCCAGCTGTAACTGTGAGAAGAGTCAGGACTGCCTGTGTGCCGTCTTCTCCTCCTACGCTCGGGCTTGTGCATCAAAGGGAGTGATCTTGACAGACTGGAGAGAGAATGTGTGCGGTAAGGATTTCTTTCATTATGTTGTTGTAAAGTTGAGTGATAATTTCTGGAGTTTGACGAACATCTTTCCTTTCATTAGTTAGTCATAAAGCTAGTAAGTAGCTATCTTCTCATTGTGCACAAAACAGATAAATACACAAGGAGCTGCCCAGCATCTCAGATCTTCTCTTACAAGCATCAGAGATGCCAGTTGACTTGCAAATCACTGGGCACAAAGCAGCCAAGTTGCACTTCTGACTTCTTGCCTGTGGATGGCTGCTCCTGCTCCAAGGGTCTCTACCTAAATGAAAACGGCATCTGTGTCCCCATGGCAAAATGTCCCTGCTACCATAACGAAGTCTACATTAAGTCAGGAAAGTCCATCAACATCAAAGACGAGCACTGGTAAGTCAGCCGTTTGCAATGTAGTGACTTGATTTATCCGAGACTAGCATGCTTGTAATTCCTGCAGTATATAAGATTTAATTAAACTAAATTGTTAATTTTCAAGTGCCTTTGTGTTACATTAATTTTATATATTTGGTGTCTCTTGCTAGTGTGTGTACCAACGGAATGCTTCATTGTCATTCTTGGAGAGTGCACTCATCAAGTACGTTGTTTTGAGTTTTTTGTTTTTTTACCACAACACAAGCACTTGGTTGATACTGATTCTGGTCTGGTTGATATTGAGCAGTTTCTCTTCTGTTACAGCATGCTATTTTCCAAAAGTGTTTTTCAACTGCTCCGCTGCGAGCACCAGAGAGCTGGGACTGCGCTGTGCTCGAACTTGCTTAAATCTGGACAGCAATGATTGTGTGAGCTCTTAGTCTCAAATAACTGGATATCATATGTATTTAATGGCAAACATTATGTTACTTGAAAAAAAGTAACACTGTGTACAGTTACATTAGTTTCTACAGTAGTCTCTAGAGAGTTTTGAACAGTGATTTTCAATAGTATCAGTATTGTTTTCTCATTTTCTATCACTGTGATCTTTCTAACTATCCAGGACTCCACAGAGTGTGAATCTGGCTGTCGGTGTCCAGCTGACCTACTAGATGATGGCAAAGGTTCCTGTGTGAAAGAAAATGAATGTACTTGTCAGCACAATGGGCATATTTATTCCCCTGGATCACAAATCCCTGACCAGTGCAACATCTGGTATGTTCTTGTTTTTAATCAGACGTATGATATACTGCAACATAAATATTATCATATTTTCTTGCATTTTTTACATGATTGTATTGTATTCAAAACACTGTATTAAATGTAACCTTTTCTGCTCTAGTACCTGCAAAAGTGGAAGCTGGGAGTGCAGTAAGAATAAATGCTCACAAACTTGCATTATTTATGGTAGTGGTCACTACAATACATTTGATCAGCGAACATATGGCTTTCAAGGACATTGTTCCTATGTTGCTGTTAAGGTAAGCAAAGCATATCAAAATCATCCAAATGACAGGCTGTGTCTGTAATCACGCCCTTCTTCACTCAATCACTACTGCCTATATAATGGACACTTAACAGTGAGCAGTAAATTGAGATTGCATACACTTACATACTTACTAGTCATCTTTTTGCATCATCACTGACAGCTGTTAAGTCATTTTTGCATTACGATCTCTGACAGACAAATAAAATGGCAGGCAGTACATGTGGTGCACTGTTTAGTAAAAAGGAAGTGATTTCTGACAAAGCCATCAGTTATGCTTCACTTATAATGTTCCATAAGGTTTCATCTCTGAAAGTCACTGATATGACATTTATGAAATTATAATTATTATATAATTCTTATTTGCTAAGTTAGATACATGCGTTGAAAGACAGTCCATATTTGGTATGTTTACCTAGATGCACTTTAAGATGACTGCTTGTCATAATAAGAAATATGAATAACAAATAAAGATAACTACATGATCTTACTCTCCTGGGTATCAACTACACTTATATTTCATGTTCTAGCTTTTCTTTAACAATCTTAAAGGAATTGTGGACTAGTAAAGGCCAAGCTGAAGTTGGATTTGACCAGTGGTCTCTACTATAATGGAAACATGCAAAATATTAAGTTAATTTCTCTCTCTCTCTTAAGAACAACTGTGGTAATAAAACAGTACAGGACAACTTTGGAGTAATCACAGAAAATGTACCATGTGGATCTACAGGCACAACATGCTCCAAAACTGTTAGAATCCAACTTGGGGTAAGACCTCATAGCAACACCTGATATGCATTCTGTGCCTAAAATATTGAATACAATCAAATAGCATATATCAACCGCAGTTTTTAAAGTTACAATAAAAGCAACAAAAATGTCCTTAACATTACAGCGAAAGGAAATCAAACTATCAAAGGGTAATTATGACGAGGTGGACCTGGGACATGGTGCTGAGATTCAGTACAGAATAAGGAAGGTTGGCTTATATGTGGTGGTAGAATCTGCCAATGGTCTGACAGTGATGTGGGATGGCAAAACAACTGTTCGCATCATCCTGGAACCACAGCACAGCGTGAGTCACATTAATTGTTTAAATTATGATGACTGTTACAGTAAGAGTTTAGACTTAGAGTTTTGATATGATGTACTATTTTTGTTATCTGTAGTCTATCTCTCTTTGCATCTTTTTCTTACAGCACTTTAAAGCTTTGGGACAACAATGGTATTGATGTACAGTATATTAACATTGCTGAAAACTTGTTTATTCATAATATATGAAGTGAATACTTTATTTGTCAACATGATGCAAGTATAAAAATGGCTATAAAATGTGTTTCTCGTAACCGTAAAAAGTATTGATATGGAATACTCTCTCCTTTTGTTTGGCTGTATAGGGAGAGGTATGTGGCCTGTGTGGAGATTTTAATGGTGATGGACAGAACGACTTCACCACTCAGGGTCAGCTGGTAGTGAGCAATCCGATAGAATTTGCAAACAGCTGGAAAGTGTCAAGCGAGTGCCTGGATGTGGAAACGAATGCTGACCCTTGTGGAGAAAGACCCAATCGACTTCACTGGGCACAAAAGATGTGCAGCATTATAATTGGAAAAACATTCAAAGACTGCCACAATAAGGTAATGATACATTTGTTTCTAATTTATCATTATTTTGAAAGTTTGATGGTTGAAAACATTTAACTCGTTTTTAAAAATCTATCATGTACCTGTATATTGATAACTGAACAGGTAGCCCCCCTTCCATTTTATGACAACTGTGTAAGAGACTCATGTGCCTGCGACTCTGGAGGAGACTGCGAGTGTTTCTGCTCAGCAGTTGCAGCTTATGCTCAAGCTTGTAATGAAGCTTCTGTCTGTGTTGCATGGAGAACTCCAGAAATCTGTCGTAAGTAAACAACAATTTTACCTTCAGATTAAACTGAGGTTTTTCAGCCTTTTCTTCTTACAACCTGTTTTTAGATCCCAAAATGCTTATGACCCAAGCATTTAGAGATTTAGAAATTTGTCAAGTTTGCATATATGAGTATGGTTTGCTATTTGTTTCTTTATGGCCAGGACATTGAATATACCAACCTGATTATTTGTATTATATATCTAATATGTGAATGAACACCAAATGTAATTAAAGTTATAATAAGCATATACTGTATATTATGGAGACTTTATGGGCATCAGTGCATGCTTCATGAAGAGTATATTTTTAAAGACTGCAATGATTTATATACATGATGCCTTCGAATGAGTGATAACTTCCCACGTTTATATGAAACGAAATGCAATCCTCAGGCCTAAAAGAAATATAATGTGATAATGTATCAGGAGGCGTTGAAGTTTGAGGGCTCTTTCCCTGAATGACACATCAATGTTTTATTTTTTTAAAGTATAACATACCTTGTATGTTTTCTTCCTAGCTGTCTTTTGTGATTACTACAACAGCCCAGATGAATGCCAGTGGCACTACAACCCTTGCCACACACCTTGCTACAAGACTTGTTTGAATCCAGAAGAAAAATGTAGCAAACTTTTACCCAACCTGGAAGGTAAGAGATTAACTCACAATGCCTCACCTTACCTCTGATTAATGTGCTGGTTAAAATATTAAAATATTGAACTGATCCAATTTGGCAGAGTTAAAGACCACCTGGCCAGCTTCAGTGTCCAGGATTAAATAAACCCATATGAATAACAATGCTTTTACTATCAAAAAAATTATTTATTCTGTGATTTGTACAGGCTGTTACCCTGTATGCCCTGAAGATAAGCCCATATTTGATGAGGAGACTGGGATGTGTGTGGAGGAATGTTCAGGTTGCTTTTACAACAACACTAGATACGAGGAAGATGAAGTTATTTACAATGTAACTGACAATTTGGGAATGTGCTACTATGCAATATGTAAGAATTCAACAGTGATACATGGAAATGTACCTTGCTCTAGTACAACTGTCCCAACACCAACAACAACTATTGCCACCACTACACCCGTAACAACACCAACTGAACCTACTACTACAACAACTGAACAGCCAACTACAACAACAAAATCAACACCAACTAAACCTACTACTACCACAACTCAAGCGCCAACCACAACACCGTGTATTACAACGTGTGAGTGGTCAGAGTGGTATGATGTGCATAATCCAGGAAAGGACAAAAGTGACTGGGAAACATATGAGAACATCATAAATAGTGGTAAACAAATATGTAAAAATCCCACAGAAATTGATTGTAGATCAACAGATTATCCTGACAAAGACTTCAATGATTTTGTGAGTCAAACTGGCCAGGTTGTTACTTGCGATGTGGGATATGGTTTAATATGTAAAAAAGAGGATCAGATCACACGTCCATTTAAGTGTTTCAACTATAAAATCAGAGTATGTTGTGAGGTAGAGATATGTCAAACCACAACCCATTCAACCCCATTAACTACACCTTCCACAACAACTGAAGAGCAAACCACAACCACAAAATCTACAACCCCACCAACTGAACCTACAACTACCACAACAACCAAAGAGCCAACCACAACCACAACTGAAGAGCCAACAACCACAAAATCTACAACCCCACCAACTGAACCTACAACTACAACAACTGAAGAACCAACCACAACCACAAAACCTACAACCCCGCCAACTGAACCTACTACTACCACAACCGAAGAGCCCACCACAACCACAAAATCTACAACCCTACCAACTGAACCTACTACAACCACAACTGAAGAGCCAACCACAACCACAAAATCTACAACCCCACCAACTGAAACTACTACTACCACAACTGAAGAGCCAACCACAACCACACAATCTACAACACCACCAATTGAATCTATTTTTACCACAACTGAAGAGCCAACCACAACCACACAATCTACAACTCCATCAATTGAATCTATTTTTACCACAACTGAAGAGCCAACCACAACCACACAATCTACAACACCACCAACTGAATCTACTACTACCACAACTGAAGAGCCAACCACAACCACACAATCTACAACACCACCAACTGAATCTATTACTACCACAACTGAAGAGCCAACCACGACCACACAATCTACAACACCACCAACTGAACCTACTACAACCACAACTGAAGAGCCAACCACAACTGAAGAGCCAACCACAACCACAAAATCTACAACCCCGCCAATTGAACCTACTACTACCACAACCGAAGAGCCCACCACAACCACAAAATCTACAACCCTACCAACTGAACCTACTACAACCACAACTGAAGAGCCAACCACAACCACAAAATCTACAACCCCACCAACTGAACCTACTACTACCACAACTGAAGAGCCAACCACAACCACACAATCTACAACACCACCAATTGAATCTATTTTTACCACAACTGAAGAGCCAACCACAACCACACAATCTACAACTCCATCAATTGAATCTATTTTTACCACAACTGAAGAGCCAACCACAACCACACAATCTACAACACCACCAACTGAATCTACTACTACCACAACTGAAGAGCCAACCACAACCACACAATCTACAACACCACCAACTGAATCTATTACTACCACAACTGAAGAGCCAACCACGACCACACAATCTACAACACCACCAACTGAACCTACTACAACCACAACTGAAGAGCCAACCACAACTGAAGAGCCAACCACAATCACAAAATCTACAACCCCGCCAACTGAACCTACTACTACCACAACCGAAGAGCCCACCACAACCACAAAATCTACAACCCTACCAACTGAACCTACTACTACCATAACCAAAGAGCCAACCACAACCACACAATCTACAACCCCACCAACTGAACCTACTACTACCACAACTGAAGAGCCAACCACAACCACACAATCTACAACACCACCAACTGAACCCACTACTACAATAACTGAAGAGCCATCCACAACCACACAATCTACAACCCTACCAACTGAACCTACTACTACCACAACAACCAAAGAGCCAACCACAACTATAAAATCTACAACACCGTGTATAACAACGTGTGAGTGGTCAGAGTGGTATGATGTTCATAAACCAGGAAAGGACAAAAGTGACTGGGAAACATATGAGAACATCATAAACAGTGGTAAACAAATATGTGAAAATCCCACAGAAATTGATTGTAGAGCAACAGATCATCCTGACAAAGACTTCAATGATTTTGTGAGTCAAACTGGCCAGGTTGTTACTTGCGATGTGGGATATGGTTTAATATGTAAAAAAGAGGATCAGATCACACGTCCATTTAAGTGTTTCAACTATAAAATCAGAGTATGCTGTGAGGTAGAGATATGTCCAACCACAACCCATTCAACCCCATTAACTACACCTCCCACAACAACTGAAGAGCCAACCACAACCACAAAATCTACAACCCAACCAACTGAACCTACAACTACCACAACAACCAAAGAGCCAACCACAACCACAAAATCTACAACCCCACCAACTGAACCTACTACTACCACAACTGAAGAGCCAACAACAACCACAAAATCTACAACCCCACCAACTGAACCTACTACTACCACAACCGAAGAGCCAACCACAACCACACAATCTACAACACCACCAACTGAACCTACTACTACCACAACTGAAGAGCCAACCACAACCACACAATCTACAACACCACCAACTGAACCCACTACTACAACAACAACTGAAGAGACAACCACACAATCTACAACACCACCAACTGAACCTACTACTACCACAACCGAAGAGCCAACCACAACCACACAATCTACAACACCACTAACTGAACCTACTACTACCACAACTGAAGAGCCAACCACAACCACACAATCTACAACCCCACCAACTGAACCTACTACTACCACAACTAAAGAGCCAACCACAACCACACAATCTACAACACCACCAACTGAACCCACTACTACAACAACAACTGAAGAGCCAACCACAACCACACAATCTACAACACCACCAACTGAACCTACTACTACCACAACCGAAGAGCCAACCACAACCACACAATCTACAACACCACCAACTGAACCTACTACTACCACAACTGAAGAGCCAACCACAACCACAAAATCTACAACCCCACCAACTGAACCTACTACTACCACAACTGAAGAGCCAACCACAACCACTCAATCTACAACACCACCAACTGAACCCACTACTACAACAACAACTGAAGAGACAACCACAATCACACAATCTACAACACCACCAACTGAACCTACTACTACCACAACCGAAGAGCCAACCACAACCACACAATCTACAACACCACCAACTGAACCCACTACTACAACAACAACTGAAGAGCCAACCACAACCACACAATCTACAACACCACCAACTGAACCTACTACTACCACAACTGAAGAGCCAACCACAACCACACAATCTACAACCCCACCAACTGAACCTACTACTACCACAACTGAAGAGCCAACCACAACCACACAATCTACAACCCCACCAACTGAACCTACCACTACCACAACTGAAGAGCCAACCACAACCACACAATCTACAACCCCACCAACTGAACCTACCACTACCACAACTGAAGAGCCAACCACAACCACACAATCTACAACACCACCAACTGAACCTACTACTACCACAACTGAAGAGCCAACCACAACCACACAATCTACAACCCCACCAACTGAACCTACCACTACCACAACTGAAGAGCCAACCACAACCACACAAAATCTACAACCCCACCAACTGAACCTACTACTACCACAACTGAAGAGCCAACCACAACCACACAATCTACAACACCACCAACTGAACCCACTACTATAACAACAACTGAAGAGCCAACCACAACCACACAATCTACAACCCCACCAACTGAACCTACCACTACCACAACTGAAGAGCCAACCACAACCACACAATCTACAACCCCACCAACTGAACCTACCACTACCACAACTGAAGAGCCAACCACAACCACAAAATCTACAACCCCACCAACTGAACCTACTACTACCACAACTGAAGAGCCAACCACAACCACACAATCTACAACACCACCAACTGAACCCACTACTATAACAACAACTGAAGAGCCAACCACAACCACACAATCTACAACCCCACCAACTGAACCTACCACTACCACAACTGAACTGAAGAGCCAACCACAACCACACAATCTACAACCCCACCAACTGAACCTACCACTACCACAACTGAAGAGCCAACCACAACCACAAAATCTACAACCCCACCAACTGAACCTACTACTACTACCACAACTGAAGAGCCAACCACAACCACAAAATCTACAACCCCACCAACTGAACCTACTACTACCACAACTGAAGAGCCAACCACAACCACACAATCTACAACACCACCAACTGAACCCACTACTACAACAACAACTGAAGAGCCAACCACAACCACACAATCTACAACACCACCAACTGAACCTACTACTACCACAACCAAAGAGCCAACCACAACCACACAATCAACAACACCACCAACTGAACCTACTACAACAACAACAACTGAAGAGCCAACCACAACCACACAATCTACAACCCCACCAACTGAACCCACTACTACAACAACAACTGAAGAGCCAACCACAACCACACAATCTACAACACCACCAACTGAACCTACTACTACCACAACTGAAGAGCCAACCACAACCACACAATCTACAACCCCACCAACTGAACCTACTACTACCACAACCGAAGAGCCAACCACAACCACAAAATCTACAACCCCACCAACTGAACCTACTACTACCACAACCGAAGAGCCAACCACAACCACACAATCTACAACCCCACCAACTGAACCTACTACTACCACAACTGAAGAGCCAACCACAACCACACAATCTACAACACCACCAACTGAACCCACTACTACTACCACAACCGAAGAGCCAACCACAACCACACAATCTACAACCCCACCAACTGAACCTACTACTACCACAACTGAAGAGCCAACCACAACCACACAATCTACAACACCACCAACTGAACCTACTACAACAACAACTGAAGAGCCAACCACAACCACACAATCTACAATACCACCAACTGAACCTACTACTACCACAACCGAAGAGCCAACCACAACCACACAATCTACAACACCACCAACTGAACCTACTACTACCACAACCGAAGAGCCAACCACAACCACACAATCTACAACCCCACCAACTGAACCTACTACTACCACAACCGAAGAGCCAACCACAACCACACAATCTACAACACCACCAACTGAACCCACTACTACTACCACAACCGAAGAGCCAACCACAACCACACAATCTACAACACCACCAATTGAACCCACTACTACAACAACAACTGAAGAGCCAACCACAACCACACAATCTACAACACCACCAACTGAACCTACTACTACCACAACCGAAGAGCCAACCACAACCACACAATCTACAACACCACCAACTGAACCTACTACTACCACAACTGAAGAGCCAACCACAACCACAAAATCTACAACCCCACCAACTGAACCTACTACTACAGGTCCAACTACTGTTTCAACACATTTAACAACATTTGAAACACCTGTAACTGGTCCAACATCACCGACATCAGTGCCTCCACCAACTGCCCCCCAAATTTCTGCCACTACAGAATGTTTCTGCTTTGTTAATGAAACATATTATAGACCAGGTAAGAAAAAAAAATACAATTATGTCTTTGATAGTAACAAGTTATATGATTTTAAATTTTGTTGTACAGTTTACTCTTGTTTAATTATTTAAGTATTAATTATTCTTCATCTTTTTCTCACGTTTAGGGGATGTAATATTAGACATGAAAGACATTGGATCAGGTGTATGTCTCACAATGATATGTTCTGATATTTGTGAGATTCATAACACGACAGTAATTTGCCCAAGCATACCTACACCCACACCCACAACACCTGTACCTACCTGCCCTGAATGGAATGTAACAGTAAGAATCTTAATGTATCTAGCACTTTAAAATATATAATTGCATGTATGGCACAATACTTCAAAATATTGATTTTCCCTTTTTTCTCTTACATTAGCAAAATGAGACCTTCTTTTTGTGCAACTGCACCATGGCCAGATGCATTGAGAACAATACAATTGAAATAATTCCATATGAATGTCCACCCCTTGAGAACATCACTTGTACCAATGGAAAGAAACCAGTTCTTGTGTATGATGAGTACTACTGCTGCCAGCATTACGCTTGTGACTGTAAGCCATTCTGTGGTTAAAAGGATGTATGACATGTTTATTGACTCATATGTTTCTCTTTAAAATACATTTCAAACTGAATTTTTTGTTTGTTTTTTAGGTGTATGTGAAGGCTGGGGAGATCCTCATTACATTACATTTGATGGATTGTACTACAGTTATCAAGGAAACTGTACTTACGTCTTGATGGAAGAGATTTTACCAAAACATAACTTGAACATTTATATTGACAATGTCTTGTGTGATCCCACTGAAGATGTTTCTTGTCCGCGATCAATAATGGTATCATACCAATGGGAAGTTGTCACACTCTTAAATCATAACCTTCTTGGAGCAGCACAGTTGGAGGTATAACAGTATTTATGGTCATATGAAAGTTTGTTGTATATTATGAAAAACTCACTGAACTAACTTCCAGAAGATTATTACTGCCAATGTAGATGGAATAGCAATAATGGATCCTTTTGTCATAGATTATTATATTTTTTCTTGTCATATAATGTATTCACTTTTTACCTTTAGGCACTGAAAAACGGAGTACGTCTGAAACTACCTTATTCACAGCAAGGTGTTAGGATCTTCGACTCTGGCATTAACTTGATTTTGGAGATCCCTCGCTTAAAAGTGGTCATTACATTTGGAATAACTGGCTTTAGTGTGACCCTTCCATATCAATACTTTGGCAGTAACACACAGGGCCATTGTGGTAAGAACATATCTCTCTCCAATAGCCATGTGGTAAATCATTTGTTTGAAGTAAGACTATAATATTAACTGTTGTGTGACTCTACCGTCAGGAACATGCAATAACAACACGGCTGATGACTGCAGGCTGCCTGGAGGACAGCTGGTGGAAAATTGTGCCGTGATGGCCGACTATTGGCCTGCAAAACACATTAACCAACCCAACTGCCACATACCTTCTGTTTTGCCCACCAATATGCCTGAACCTCCACCAACCACATGCAAGCCAGATTCCATATGTCACCTGCTTAAGAGCAGGTAGGCAAATATCTAATTTATTGTAGCAATTCACATGCATCCCCATAAGTCTGACATATTGCAGTTACATTTTTATCTGTTTTTTTTGTTTGTGTTTTACTTTTACAGTCTCTTTGCAGCGTGCCATCCCTTTGTCTCTCCTGACAATTTCTATCGAGGTTGTGTTTTTGATAGCTGCCATGTTTCCAACCCAGCAGTGGATTGTACAAGTTTGCAAACTTATGCTGCTGCCTGTGCTCAGGCTGGGGTTTGTCTGCACTGGAGGAACCACACCAGGTTGTGCGGTAAGCAACCCCTCATTATTTTACTGTAAATGCTGGGATTAGTGACATCAAGAGGGACAACTTCATTTCTTTAGTTTTTGTTGCTTCTAGCACACATTGAACAGGCAGCTGCATATTTTATTATATACACTAGGTAGGCAGTATGCATTTAAAAAAGACCCAATTGAGTTTTTTTCTTCACTAACAGCAAGTGACTGCCCATCAAACAAAGTTTACAAGCCATGTGGTCCTGCAGAACAGCCAACCTGTGAAGACAAGTAAGTTTAATAAAAATCAAGTGTATTTTTATTTGCAGTTCATTGTGCACATTAGCATTTTCTGAGACAAAAATCCTAATGGATAGTGACAATAGATGTTTCTTGTTAACAACATCGTAGCAATAAGTAGAGTAGAATAAAGTATTTTTAATTAACTATGTTTTAGAGATCTTAAAGAAATAACGTAAACTAATTGTTCTTTCTTGATGATTCAATATTACAGTTCTAATGAACCAACCATGAAGTACACTACCGAGGGCTGCTTTTGTCCTGATGGAATGAAACTCTTCAACAAAGACTCTGGCATATGTGTTAATACATGTGGTAAGTGTGGTGTATATAACCTCTAGTCTTAACATTGAGCTGAATATATTGTATCAATCATGAAGGGCTTATTTTTCAACAGGATGTCTTGATCCTGAGGGCATTCCTCGTCAGGTGAGTAGATCTAGTCATGTTCAGTTAAAATCCTAACTTATGTTGTTTACTTGCAAGCGACAATTAAGTCACTACTGTGGTATATTCTTTCAGCTTAATGAGAGGTTTGAGTACAAATGCCAAAACTGCATTTGTGAGGAGTCCACCAAAACTGTGACTTGCAAGCCAAAGACATGCCCGACACCACCTATAACAAATTGCATTGGTCCCGGGTTTGTCCTCGTCAACCAAACTATGCCATCAGACCCTTGCTGTTCTACTCTTGTTTGCCGTAAGACATTTAGCATCAATGCACATTTGTCCTCCAGAGTTTTCAGAATGCTATACATTGATACCAATCTTGATGGGTTTGAACTATTTACTGTCTCCACAGAATGCCACAGCAACACTTGCCCAATCACCAACATGAACTGTCCGGTAGGATATATGCCAGTTGTCAGTGTTCCTGAGGGAAAGTGCTGTCCAGAACGTAGATGTGGTAAGTGCATTAATTCATAGTTTGCTTGTTCATAAAAGCTAATGATGGTAGTGACACTTTTAAGACACACACTTTCCATTGTCTTACTCTTTTCTAGAGCCTAAAAGAGTTTGTGTCCACAAAGACTATGAATACCAGGTAAATAAGTTATTTTAATGATTTCTGCTGCACGAGTTCTATATGGCTAAAAACACTAAAGTATGAATACTTGTCTTCTTTATTTGCTAGCCTGGCTCTTCAGTTCCTGCGCCTCTATGTCAGGATTGTAACTGCACCAATGAGGTGGACCCCCGTTCTGGTCTATTCAAGATACGTTGTGAGTTTCAGAAATGTCAAGAAGACTGTGACATGGTAAGATAAATTACACCCATTATATTCATACACACAATACATACAATACAAGTTGTTTTTCTCAGAATATCTTTTCTGAGAGAGTGAACTTGTAAAACTGGACTTGGCAACCTAATTTCCCCTTTTTCTCTCAGGGATATGAATATGTGGAAACTAATTCAGGTGAATGCTGTGGAAAGTGTGTACAGACACACTGTGTCGTCAGTGTTAATGATGATACCAAAAAGCTCTTGAAGGTAAGTCTTTGTTGGCTTTGATTCCACATGATAATGTTCAATTGCCTAAATTACCTTTTGATATCTGTATTTCACTACTCTATAGCCAGGAGAGACCTGGTCATCAACTGAGAATAAGTGTCAGCATTACACCTGTATGGAGGTCGGTGACACTTTAACAACCTTCAATTCACAAATTGTCTGCCCGCCATTCCAGCAGAGCAACTGCCAACCTGTAAGTATTATTTATGACTTTAAACAAATTAATCTGGATTGTCTGTGTGAACACCCATTAAAACCAATTATGCTGATGTTGTGAATTCCCCTCCATAGGGCACAATTCAGACTGCAGCAAATGGCTGCTGTAAAATCTGTGAGTATGGCATTTTCTTTACTTTTTTGTATAGGGTACTTAAATGAGAACATGCCAATTGTGTGCCTCTTTTGAAAAGGTGTGGAGAGGGAGAAGGCCTGCAAGGTAGTACCCATGAAAGCACACGTTATGCACAAGGGCTGTCAGTCCTACCAGGAGGTAGATATGCCATATTGTGAAGGATCCTGCAACACTTTCACCAAGTAAGGATGATATCACTAATATTTCTCATTCCTCTGCATAGTCACAACCCAGTTAAGATATAGACATTTTTAAAATATTTAGGAGTAGTTTGTGCAGATTTTGAGTTTATTAATCAATACTGTCTCTGCTTTCTTCAGGTACTCTGAAGCAGCAGCTGCTATGCAGCATTCTTGTTCCTGCTGCAGGGGGACTCGCTCCAGCAATCGCACTGTTGACTTGCACTGCCTGAATGGAGATGTGGTTCCCTACTCATACATCCATGTGGAGGAGTGTGGCTGCGGCCACACAGACTGCACCAGAGCTGCTGCACAACCCATGCGTAGGAGGCAAAGTTTCACACTGGTGTAAACTGGATGTGGGATGTAAAAGTTTCTTCCCATATTGTCTTAACAATCATTACATCTCTTACAAAGCAATTTCCTTTGTAGAGAGAATATTTATCAATTAATCAAATAAACATATGCAACTCTGTTTATGTCTTATCTTTTCTATTGTCTTTGTAGCTCTCTTCATGACAACACAGACACAGGTTGGTTCTTTGAAATGGGTGTTTATTGCTTTGCTCTCCTGTCCTTAATGCATCCACGTCACGCCTGGGGAACTCATTGGCTGCTTGTCCTGAAAAGAGGTTCTTAAATCCTTTGAAAATCCTTTACTGTTCGCCTTGGCCTTTGACAACAGTGTAACTCCAACTTAATTAGCAGAGCGCCGTAACATGCTCACGTTAGATTTCCCTTGGTTCATTAACAAATTCCGCAGCAGTGGAAACCACAACAGAGAACTTTAGTTCTGAGAGGAACAAAAAACACAATGGACTAAAATCTTTAACTATTACATCACATTAATTTTAACCTTTACATTAAACTAATTTCCTATTTACTGTATGAAATTAACTATAAATTTACTATGAATTCTGCATTAATTATGCGTCATAAACACAGCATATTTAACAGCACTTACAGTCTTGTTTGTGCCAACTTTTATTTTGTTTATTGTGTCAGTGTTTTGCTGTTACTTACACACTTGCTTTTGTAATCAGGATTATAAATTTAAAAAAATGTAATTATTAATTTAAAAGTACATGTATTATTCATTTCACACAGACCCAAAAGATAAACCATATGTGGTCCTTTACAATGAAAGAAAAGTACACTATCATTTTGTTAAAATAAAACATGGTTTCAAACTGAACAATAGAGTGCATACAATACAGTAGAATCAAGCATCTTGACTGCTTTCAGTGGAGTAGTTTAGGTGAATATAGGTAGAGGGTGAGACGGGTGGAGTTCTGAACTAAAGAACTAATGTGAGAGTGCTGTTCAAGGTGCTGAAATAGAGAGGGGTGGGTTATCCTAATGTGTCAATAATGTCAGTCCTCTATCTCTGCGTTTGTTTGATGCACCTTCATTAATATTACATTTGTTAATGTGTCAAATTTACATTGAATAGCAAATGTTTATACAGTTAGATGTGGTGGAAAAGATCTATGCTCATTGAGGGATCTGTCAATGAACCCAAGCAGTCATGAGGATTTTGCTGGACAACTAATAACCAGACACATGATCATTAAAATGGAGTTAGATCAACATCACCCCAAAAATAAAGCACATAAAGATGTGGAGGGAGCTGGGGCAGTAATAGTGAGATGTGACAGATGACTTTGCTGTGCATCTGCTTGAATATGATTAGACTTAACTAGTCATCTGATAGCCACACAGTCGTGAAGGCTCCAATGTTTGTGAAAAATGAATGAAACTGTTACGGTTAACCCCTGAACATACAGTTTTTCCTTTTTCAAAGTATGTTTTATGTTGTGTGGCAACGCAAATGGGATAGATGACACTCAGGGATTTTAAGATTTCCGACAACGCCACTTGGGATAGGCGCAAGACCTTTAGAGCACACAGGTTCGTCCCACTCGATAGGCAAAACACGTGGTTCCCAGTATACAAAAATACTTTATTTTAATAAAATGTATATAGATATATATTACCATAAAATTTTGCATGCATCACATATAAGAAACAGAAAAACCTAATCAGGGGCTGAGGCCTACTGGTGGGAAGAGCAGGTGAAGGGGAATGAGAATTAATAAAACTAAATTAAAGAAAAAGGTTCACCCAGACACACAGTGATGTCACCAAATCCAAGGAAACATGGCACACAAGAAGGAAGACCACCACCACCCACGTCACAAGCACCACCACCAGCCTGCAGCCCTAAGGACAAACAAGAGGTTACAACTAAATTAAACCCAAAAATGCACAACAAAACCTACAACATAAAAGAGAAAATAATTCACAAAATCAGCTTAACAAAACAATTTACTTACTCAAAACTATAAAGTAAAGAAAACAAAACAATTTACTTAATTCAAACAATAAAGTAAAGAAAACAAAACAAAGTAATACAAACTCAGTCATTCAGCTAAAATTAAAGAACTAAACAGGTTAAAGTCTGGTGTCGGCAATCCACCATGCAAGCCAACTGTAGCCCAAAAGTCAGCAACAAGAGCGCCCAGCAGTAGATACGCTGTGTAATTCGCGGCAGAAACAAAGCCGTATATTTAGCAGCAGAGACAAAGCTGTACATTTAGTAGCGGCAGACAATGCAGCAGCGGCCCCAATCAGCTAGTGGTGAAGTCAAGTGAATCAAGACCTGTAGACTTCGGCCAGCTGAGCGTTCCCTGTCAATAAACATAAAATTAGCATGGCTAAGCTACATTAATCAAGGCTTTTGGGGGCTAGATTTAAGGTAGCATACCTGTTTTCAAAGTCAAACCTGCACAGGGAGAGGGAGGGAGAGAAAGACCCACACGGCAGCGGACATCTACCTGTGACCACACTAGCATTAGCTACAGGATAGCATTCGGTTTAACACACACAGAGACACACCAAGGAATAAAACGGAGCACTCGGTCGCTGCTCTGCAGTGAAAACACGCAGGCTTTAAGCATGAGGACACAGTGATAAGTAAAACAAAACAAAGCAATAGCCGCAGCAGTAGCGCGGAGTATTACCTGCACAGACAACCACTACGGAGCCCCCCTGGTCCCACTTTGTCAAAAAAAATAATTATGACTATCTCGTGGCCTCAAAATACTATCTTGAGGCCTCAAGATAGTAAAGTGTCTGACACATGGACCCTTTGTTATTAAACTGGACCCTGTAGTGTAGTGCAATACTTCACATTCTGTGCAATATTCTCTGTTTTAATAATCAGTGTGCAATATAGTTTGCTGCAGTTTTGCTTTTATTTATTTACTAGTACTGTTCATCCCAATTCTGTTAATACAGTAATGTAAATCTTGTAGGCTGCATATCCATAGTCCTTTATAATTCTTCTTCATATTTTACAGCCTATATTTATACTTTTTACATGTATATATGTCACAAAGTGGAGCCAGGCAGCCAGAGTTTTCTTATGTTGTATAGTGTGGTGTTTTGGGTGTTTTATTTTGTATATAGTGTGGTGTTTTGGTTTGCCTGGCACAGAACTGAAGACTCCTCCCAGCGCACCTGAGGCAGATCTCATCAGGAGAGACGCTGGAGGAACACGGAACGCGCTCCATCACACCGGGAGCGTATTTTGTATGGAGTTATATTCCTATCTTTATTCAAGAGCGCATTCTTTCAATTTGAGAGCATTTCTCACTGATATTACGTTCAGATTTTGTAATAATTTCCCTCAAAACCTTGCTCTCACACTCAAATGGTCATGCTCGCACTTGGATTTGCTCTGCTTGTGCTCAAACTTTGTGCTCGGACTCAGATATGTTGTTCTGTGGACAGATTTCCTGCTCTCAGCTTTGAACCTTCTCCTCGCACTCAGCCTGATTCTGCGCGCTTGCAAATCTGCTGCTCTCGGATCTCTCCTGCACGCTTGGATTTTTCTGTGATACAACACTATCAAAATTCCACAACCAATAGAATGCCATACAAAGGCTAAGAGCAGTATCTCCAATTTTCCAAATAAAAGTTTTTGCACAAATAAAAAGTGGAGGATCTGCTCTTCAATCTGTTAAAATTTCATATGGCTACCTAATAAATTTCTTATATAAATTTACATTTTTAGTTTGCAGTTTGTATAGAAAAGTAGAGTGAAACCAAGGCAGAATGCAGTATCTGCCCATACTGCAGTCTGCCTTGGTTTCACTATGATACTGCAGTTTGCCTCTGTGTCAGTATGAACATTGTTGCAACTAGCTAAGTGGCATGAGTCAGGTTTTATAGCATACAGTTACTGTATGCTATAAAAACCTCTCTCAGAAAAGAAAGGAACTGTCAAAATGGCTTCACTTTTACGTGGAAAAATGCTGGTGAAACTTGCCTTAAACAACAAGGCACCCAAAATTGGTAAGTTTTAAACCTCTTAACCCTTTTTTTTGTCAGTTGTGTCTGTTTAGCTCTTTCTAGCTAGCATTAGCTTTTTTACAGCATTGGGATAGCAACGATACCTTGGGGAATACCTTAGAGAAATTACCTTAAAAAGGTCAAAATTAACGTGTAATACTGACAGCTAGTGTTTAAAAAAAGTTACTGCAGTACAAATTTAAAATACTGGAGAGAGACGTCTCCCCCGCCCCAAGCCCAGACTCAAGGGGAGGAGTTCACGGCAAGCAACGTAAGTTCACCAGAAGTTCACGGAGGTTGCCAGGCTGAGACCGCAGCATCCATAACAATGTTGCTAGACGGTAGTCTCACATAGCCAGACATTACTTCACAGCACAGTGGAGTAGCTAACGTGATGCTGGCTATATTGACAAGCCTTTTTTTGGCTTAGAATTACAGTAACAACCGCCAAAAACCCCACAACATCGCCGTCCTCTCCACACGCCAAACTCCCTCGGCTTAGAATTACGATAGGAACCGCTAAAAATACCATTACCTTGCCGACTGAACACACTTCATTGGCTTAGAATTACGGCACTAATCGCTAAACACACTGCAAACTCACAGTCTTCTCTTCCCAATGTACAGCCCCCTCTCATGGCTTAAAATAACTCACGCTGAACTACACTTTATAAACAACCATGGGCTGCTTGCCTAGTAACGTTAGCCGTTATCAGGGTTAGCAGGCAGCGTTAGTCAGGATCACTTTACCGTCCGTGTCTCAATTGTTTTTGCGAGTAACCAACTCGGTTACTCTAGCGATAGAATTCAATGTGAGTACACAGTGTTGAAATGACAAAAAACGCCCGTCCCTTGTAGCCGTGATAAATTAGCCTGAAGCTAATGCTTACCTGTTGAGGAGGAAATAAGCCAACAATGCGTCGTTTTGGGCTCTAGCTGTCTCCATCTTTCAAATACTTCTCCAATATTTACCAGAGGGTTGTTATGTCTCTGGTCACGCAACTGTTAGAAACATGCTGTTTTTAGGGCAGGCAGAATCTATCTCCGTTGATCCTGTTCGTTTGTTTGCTGATTTCATGGCTGTAGTAACGTTACAGCTGTAGCACGCTGGGTTTAAGTTTTTACAGGTATACCTGGCAACTCGGGCCTGGCTGTCAAACTGGGCAGTAACTGATAACAACACACAGGCCAAAACATAGACATAAATTTCAAAAAGAAGAAATACTGTCTAGATGATTAGCATTGTTGTCAGAAAAGATAGTATTTCAGCTTAACATGTTTCCTTAATATCTAATGAGGCATTAGTGTCATTTATGGATTTATTACAGTACATATACTACATATTGGACCTTTAAGTATGTTTTGATTTTTATGTGATTGGACATATTGAAACATTACAGTCATAGTTTTGTTAGTTTAGAGAAAAGAATCTACTATGCCATGCATACTATCTGCATACAGGCTATTATTGCACCTAGCCACTAAACTGTGTGCGCACGCACATGTTTGTGTGTGTGTGTGTGTGTGTTTGTTTGTGAAGGGCATCCTGCACACACTGTTAGTTTCACAATAATAGTAAATACAAAAACAAAAACTGGAGTCTGTTGAGCAGCCTAGTGACTCTTGTAAATAGTAAGATGACATCACTGGAGGAAATTACCCTCAAATTCTTTGAACCTGGCCATACCTTTATGAGCGCTGACTCCATTCACCATGGGGTGGAACTTGGCATGAAAAGATGCCCGGGGGGGGAAACTTTTTGATTTTGATGATTTTGTCAGAGTCATCAAATACTCCAGTTCCAACATTGAAATCATCAGACTGGAGAACAAAAATGTCCTTGCTTGGAAGGGTGGCCAGAGTCTGAGTAAGCTCACTCAGACTTCGAAATTGGCTGAGATGGTTGAGATCCAGGCCAGGAGAGGCTCCAAGGATCTATTCTTCAAGACCTCCCATGACGATACTGAGCACTGTAAACTTGACTTCCTGAAGAAGAACTTAAAAAAGAACAAATTACAAATTCCAGCTTGCCTCCGTGAGAAAGACAAAGGAGTGTCCCTTACAAAGAAGGCAGACATCATCAAGAAGCTAATCCCTTTAATGCCAGACAACCGAAGACGCTTCTGGAGGGAATTGTCTGAGACTGCTGATGAGGATGTTGAGGATGCAATGGACTGAAATTGTTGCAAAAATACTGCCTTTAGCATGGTCTGAGCTCTCCTGACACCATGTCCCAACTCACTCACTCACTCAATCACACACTCACTCTCTCACACACACACACACACACACACACACACACACACACACACACACACACACACACACACACACACACACAGAACTTAAATCAAAACTTGATCACTATGATTGATAGTTTCAGCCCTGGCTGACAATAAGTTATATCATATCGTATGACATTTTTTTGACATGATGAATTTGTTGTTCACATTGTTTTGATTAATATATTATTCCTTAGGCTTCAAGATGAGTTTATTGTGTTAGTGTGACATGAAAATGTGTTTTATGTTTATAAAACATGCATTAAAAGTTCAGTTCTGTTCCCTAACAAGTTCATAGCTTAATTTATTGATATATTAATTCCCTGAATGATTAAACTTAAACTGTTTGTAATTACATGTGAAGACCTATTCCCAAACTGAAATAAAAGCAATACGTTAATGATTGCCATAAAAGACAGCACTTTTGTGATACAATTAAAATATATGAATCTAATAACGCTTGTGTTTTTTGTTTGTTATATAATGTCAGTATATATAATATAATAAAAATTATATAAATAAATATAATATAATAGTAATAGTTTGGTAATAATTAACATATACTGTACTTTGACAATACTATAAGCAGCAGTGTGCAAAGGTTTTGGTGTGCAGCAATGCAATAATTGCTTGACATGAAGGTCTACAAGAATACCCAATTGATTTTGTTCATATATGTTTACGAACATTTTTATAAATGACGGAGTTGTGCCATTGTTAAGGCATCAAGCAGCAAATCTGTAGAAAATGTAGTAAGTGCCTCCTCAATAAATTATTTGATTTGATTTATGATATAAGCAAGTGATTATGATCACTTGCTACACTTAATGCTATATGTTATTGTATAGCCATGTAAGTATACGCAGTAATGCAAAGGCAAAGCGCAGTATAGCCTATAAAACTACCAAATTTTGCCTGACTGTCAAAAAACTAAATGTTTAATATTCACCTCCCTTTGATCTATATAATTGTACCCTTTGTTGTTAAATTTAATTGGATGCTTATATTTGGTGAAAGAAAAACACAAAAAGCTGTTTTCTCAGTTTGGAGTTTTTGCTGATACTGTTCTTTGGCTTTGTAGGGCAGAATAGAATGCCAGGTGTAGTGTTGACCAATGAAATGATCCCTGCCCCGTTGAGGGTGCGTTCGTTTTATGTGAGAACATCCGTTGCGGCCGGCTCCTATGTAACCATGGGTCTGTAACCCAAGTTTATTTAACCCCACCGTCCATCGCTTTATTATTAGTATATGTCAATAATGTGCACAGAATGGTCGACGGTCTTTCACCTGCACCCATCAGGAAACGGGAGAAAGCTTTGAAGTGGGACATATCAAGTTACGTAGCTACACAACTATGAGGGTAAGTAACATAAATTAAGCACATAGCATATGCTAACCTAGCTTGATGTCTGTAAACAAATAGCTTTTCTTTAAATCAGTAGTTTAGCTAGCTATCTGTAGATATCTGTATAGAAAGTTGTAAGTACAATTCCACTCCTATAATAAAACACTATTTAAAATAGCAGTTATTTATTTTTACCCTTATGAAATCAATACAAAGCAAATTGAACAGAAAAAAACAAGTATTATAATAATAATAATAATATAATACACTTGTAGTGTAATAGCAACATTCATGCTTAAGTATAACAAAATGGGGATAAAAGTACAGATGAAATATACTTCAAACAATTTGATTCTACCTTACACTATAATAACATTGCACTGAAAGTACGTGTTTATGATGTTTAGGTTGTAATTGAACTTCTCTTCAAACACATTATTATTGTCACAGTGGGACACTTTAAAAGCACTAAATATAGTTATGAAGTGCATTTGTAGATCACTTGAAATATCACAGAGGCATACTAAATTAACATAGTTTATAATAATTATAAGTATGATAGCGGTATGAACAAAATTACTTAAACGCAACTGTAAGTTGCGCTGCAATGCTTTTTTAAGTGTATTTCAATAAGAATGGCAATACAATGCAATTGTACTGTAAGTGTGCTTAATTGCTCATGAATCTTGATTTTCATTAGTGTATTTTAGTGCACTTGAAGTTTAAAAACAAAAGAAAATATACTTAGTACACTTTATTAAAGTATATTTTTAATAGAATTTTTTTTCACCTGGGCGATTTACTACGGCAATACTGTTGACCGCATCAGTGATCTCTTTTCATCCCGCATTCTTTCTACAGCCTTTAATACCAGTTTTCAGGCTGCCAAATAGTACACACGTTAGTGCAAATGAACCAGAGATATCAGGGTTTCAATCTCCACCTCTGAAAAGTTCCGCTTCTCCCATACTTCTCAGCCGGATTACGTCTCGCCATGTCGTAAATTGTAGGGGCGAGGCCTCAAAACCAAGAGTATATTTGGGGCGTGATATTTAAATGACGATCGTTTCCAGCCGCCGCATTTATCAATGTACAACCATTCTTATGCTCGGATTGGTGTGATACGAACTTTTCATGAATCCCACGTGAAGCCTGTCGTAAGATGATTTCTGCGCTCATATCTGCGCTGGTTTCTAAGTTAGGTTGATAAATGAGGGCCAGAGTGTGCAACATGTAGATCTCAGTTGAGCCAAGGAGCAATCTGGAGCTCAAGGCTGTTTTTTTGTGTCAATAGGCTTTGCAACTGATCAAGGTTTTTCCTGTATTGTAGTATAAGTAGTCCAGTATTCTACAAATTAGCTACAAGAGTAATAGTAGTTACCTTAAGTCACTCATATATAATATGTTAATTTAGGAGCTAAACGTGCTCCTTGAGAAAAAAGTTACCGTTATGCCCTGTTCATACTAATCAAATGAACTGGACTTTGTGGTCAAGTGTAGTCGGATGCAAAAGCCCCTTTCCTTACTGCATTATATTCCATTTTATTTTATATTTTGAATTGTTACCTGCCACCATCATTTTGTGTTTTCATTGACATAAATCAAGACATTTTCACCATAAATTTGTGCTTGAAAATGTATCAGAATGCAGGAGATGAAGTCTCCGATGCTCAAAATGTCTTGTGGGAAGGGTCCCCAGATCCCCCACTTTGTGTCTCCAAAGACCCATCCTGAGCCAGGAAAAACCCTGCTGATTAAAATACAAAAATATCTGCAGGCTGAAGATTAATCTACAGTGCTGTGACATTGCAGCACACCTTCATTAAATGTGCAACATCTTTATTGTGTTTTTCTTTTACAGCTTTTACACCCCAATGAAGATTAAACCTAAACGCAAAAGCATCATCAGAACTTCAGGGTGTTTATAACTTTGCATTGGACAGCTGTGATGGGGCCAAAGTCAAGATGAGGTGAGTGTGTCTGCTGAGTGTCAATTACACAATTACAGATTGAACAAAAAAACATTAAGAATACCTTAATTATAATAAGAAAACAAGTAATTTGAAGTGTACAATCAATTCACTTCAAATAATTACAGATCCTAATCAGCTTTAGGTCAAGCTATTTCTTTAATACAACAAATGCCATGCAGAACTTACCACAAACAGGGTGTAGCAACATATTGAGCAACAAACTGAATACTGATAAACATAGTGCGCACATTGTATCTTCTTGCACTGAGAACGAGCCAAGTAGTTCACATGATACATGCCTTCCGTGACCGTGCACCGCTTTTGGACCACTCCCTCAGTTGGACATTTACATGATCAGGATGTATAGTTTCTCTGTAACAGGATGTACAGTATTTTGTTGATTCAGGGAGGATCATTATGTTCTTAGACATACTGGCATGACTTTCAGTATCATTCTACAAACAAACTGAAATACATGTCACTAAGGCGGATTAAACAAGGTAGTGTTTAAACAAATATCAAAAGAATGATGTGAAGACATCACCCATGCATTATTTATAGTGTGTATGTGGAATAGCTTGCATTGACCTATGATGCTATAGCAGTCAAACTTAAATGTTTCTATATGGGATACATTGTTTTAGTTTTTAAGTTAAACACAATCAATTTCAATTGAAAATCTATTCAAAAAAATTACAAACAATTACAAATTAAACTAGAACTGCAAGCAGTTATGACGGGGCCCAAGCCTCCAATGCCAGACACCCCGGGGAGCTGCGCCAGTCGCCCCCGGTGACCTGTGGAGCTGCGCCAAAGCGGGACCTAAAGCATTACATGGGGGGCAAACATTGGTGAATATCGAGAGGTGTGAGCCGCGACGTCTGCGGTACATTGCCGTTGCAAACGTAGTGGTTAACAGTTCATCTCCATGCATATACAGACTACCTTTAACAATTCTCTACAATAAACAAACTTCTTAACCCCCCTGACCACAGGGGACAGCAGAGAGAAATGTAAGAGTTACTGAGAGGGTGGAGGGGGGTAGGCAGGTGTGGTGGTTGAAGGAGCAGGGGAGGGTCAGGACACTGGATTGTAAAAATACTGTTGTAAAAATGTAAATAACTTTAGAGATCTTCATTGCAAAAGGTTTATACAATGTTTTCCATGAACCACAAACAATTAATGAACGTGTATATATATATATATATATATATATATATATATATATATATATATAGGATAGAACAACATAATTAAATCTGCTAAATAAAACACATTACATTCATTATTAATTTCCCTTATTTTTGTTTCAAACAAACTGTAGCCTACTCAATTACAATACACATTTTATATACATAGTATAACGTCTGACACATAAAAAAGAGCAGACATTTGGAAAGTCATCATGGAAACCGAACCTAAAGCGTAACGGTAGGGTTCCACACAGCGAAACACCTTGCGAATTTCGGCCAGCGAAAGTTTGCCTCGGGGGCGTGGTCGCGAAAACGACACGCAAGATCGCAACATTTTTTTAAATGTCCCGGGCTGTCAGAAGACAGGGCGGTAAAAATGCACAGTAGCAAACCATCGGTAAAATGTTAGCTCATAAATGCTCTGGTAACCTGGCTATGTAGCCTAGCTGCTTTGCTATGCTTACAATGAAATGCAATGTCCGAACATTCTAGTGGTTGACCTGTCGGCTAGCTGAATCATTTTGAGTGTTTAAACTATCTATTGTGGTCTATTTGGTGGTGTGTTTGCCCTGTTTAAGTTTGTGTGACATATAAACAACAATCCGTGTTGCTACAAGCGTCAATGTTCGCCAACAAAACATGTAATCAAACAAATGCACAAGTAGCCTAGCTAGCTAGCTGCCTGGCTAGGCTACAATGAAATCCAATGTCCGAACATGCTAGCGATTAGCCTGTTGGCTAGCTGAAAAGTTTGAGTGTTTAAACTAACATATACAGTGATCTATTTAGTGGTGTATGTGCCCTAACTAAGTTTGTGTGTTATATAAAACACAATTTGTGTTGATAGAAGTACCAATGTTCGTGTAGAAACATTTTAATCACATCAACATTTTCATGATACGGCACTATTAACCCAGCCCATGGGCCCACCACCTGTGGGAGGAACCGTTGGGGTCGGGTGCGATGCCACATGGGTGGCAGTGAAGGTCAGGGGCCTCGACGGACCAGACCCGGGCGGCAGACGCTGGCTCTGGGGACGTGGAACGTCACCTCTCTGTGGGGGAAGGAGCCGGAACTGGTGCGGGAGGTGGAGCGCTACCGGTTAGATCTGGTGGGGCTTACCTCTACGCACAGTCTCGGTTCTGGAACCATACTCCTGGATAGGGGTTGGACTCTTTTCTTCTCCGGAGTTGCCCAGGGTGTGAGGCGCCCGGGCGGGTGTGGGATACTCACAAGCCCCGGCTGGCGCCGCTGTGTTGGACCCCCGGACGAGAGGGTCGCCTCCCCACGCCTGCGGGTTGTGGGGGAAAACTCTGACTGTTGTTTGTGCATATGCACCAAACAGGAGTTCGGAGTATTCGGCCTTCTTGGAGACCTTGACTGGAGTCCTGCATGGGGCTCCAGTGGGGGGACTCCATTGTTATGCTGGGGGACTTCAACGCACAAACAATGATGGAGACACCTGGAGGGCGTGATTGGGAGGAACGGCCTCCTGATCTAAACCAGAGTGGTTGTTTGTTGTTGGACTTCTGTGCTAGTCATGGATTGTCTATAACGAACACCATGTTCGAACATAGGGATGCTCATAAGTGTACCTGGTACCAGAGCACCCTAGGCCAAGGTCAATGATCGATTTCATAATTGTTTCATCTGATCTGAGGCCGTATGTTTTGGACACTCGGGTGAAGAGAGGGGCAGAGCTGTCAACCGATCACCATCTGGTGGTGAGTTGGGTCAGGGGTGGGGGAAGACTCTGGACAGACCTGGTAAGCCCAAACGTGTAGTGCGGGTAAATTGGGAACGTCTGGAGGAGGCCCCTGTCCGACAGACTTTCAACTCACACCTCCGCGGGAGCTTTTCGTGCATCCCTGTGGAGGCTGGGGGCATTGAACCCGAGTGGACAATGTTCAAAGTTTCCATTGCTGAAGCTGCGGCGAGGAGCTGTGGTCTTAGGATCTTAGGTGCCTCAAGGGGCGGTAACCCACGAACACCGTGGTGGACACCAGTGGTCAGGGAAGCCGTCCGATTGAAGAAGGAGTCCTTCCGGGATATGTTATCTCGGAGGACTCGGAGGCAGTTGCAGGGCACCGGAAGGGTTCGAAGGGCTGCAGCCTCTGCCGTGAAAGAGGCAAAGCAGCGGGTGTGGGAGAAGTTTGGAGAAGACATGGAGAAGGACTTTCGGTCGGCACCAAAGTGTTTCTGGAAAACTGTTCGCCACCTCAGGAGGGGGAAGGGGAACCATCCAAGCTGTGTACAGTAAGGATGGGACACTGTTGACCTCCACTGAGGAGGTAATAGGGGCGGTGGAGGGAGCACTTTGAGGAACTCCTGAATCCGACTAATACGCCCTCTATGTTAGAGGCAGAGCTGGAGGATAACGGGGATTGTCGTGATTTCCCAGGCGGAAGTCACTGATGTAGTCAAACAACTACACAGTGGCAAAGCCCCGGGATTGATGAGATCCGTCCAGAAATGCTCAAGGCTCTGGGTGTGGAGGGGTTGTCCTGGTTGACACGCCTCTTCAACATTGCGTGGAAGTCTGGGACGGTGCCAAAGGAGTGGCAGACTGGGGTGGTGGTTCCTCTTTTTAAAAAGGGGGGACCAGAGGGTGTGTGCCAATTATAGGGGTATCACACTTCTCAGCCTCCCTGGTAAAGTCTACTCCAAGGTGCTGGAAAGGAGGGTTCGGCCGATAGTCGAACCTCGGGTTGAGGAGGAACAATGCGGATTCCGTCCTGGTCGTGGAACAACGGACCAGCTCTTCACTCTCGCAAGGATCCTGGAGGGAGCCTGGGAGTATGCCCAACCGGGTCTACATGTGTTTTGTGGATTTGGAGAAGGCGTATGACCGGGTCCCCGGGAGATACTGTGGGAGGTGCTGCGGGAGTATGGGGTGAGGGGGTTCTACCAGGGCCATCCAATCTCTGTATGACCAAAGTGAGAGCTGTGTCCGGGTTCTCGGTAGTAAGTCGGACTCGTTTCAGGTGAGGGTTGGCCTCCGCCAGGGCTGCGCTTTGTCACCAATCCTGTTTGTAATATTTATGGACAGGATATCGAGGCGTGGTCGGGGTGGGGAGGGGTTGCAGTTTGGTGGGCTGGGGATCTCATCGCTGCTCTTTGCAGATGATGTGGTCCTGATGGCATCATCGGCCTGCGACCTTCAGCACTCACTGGATCGGTTCGCAACCGAGTGTCAAGCGGTTGGGATGAGGATCAGCACCTCTAAATCGGAGGCCATGGTTCTCAGCAGGAAACCGATGGAATGCCTTCTCCAGGTAGGGAATGAGTCCTTACCCCAAGTGAAGGAGTTCAAGTACCTTGGGGTTTTGTTCGCGAGTGAGGGACAATGGAGCGGGAGATTGGTCGGAGAATCGGGCGCAGCGGGTGCGGTATTGCATTCAATCTATCGCACCGCCAGACGAAAAGAGAGCTGAGCCAGAAGGCAAAGCTCTCGATCTACCGGGCCAGTTTTCGCCCTACCCTCACCTATGGTCATGAAGGCTGGGTCATGACCGAAAGAACGAGATCCAGGGTACAAGCGGCGAAATGGGTTTCCTCAGGAGGGTGGCTGGCGCCTCCCTTAGAGATAGGGTGAGAAGCTCAGTCATCCGTGAGGAGCTCGGAGAGCCGCTGCTCCCCTGCGTCCGAAAGGAGCCAGTTGAGGTGGTTCGGGCATCTGGTAAGGATGCCCCCTGGGCGCCTCCCTAGGGAGGTGTTCCAGGCACGTCCAGCTGGGAGGAGGCCTCGGGGAAGACCCAGGACTAGGTGGAGGGATTATATCTCCAACCTGGCCTGGGAACGCCTCGGGATCCCCCAGTCGGAGCTGGTTAATGTTGCTCGGGAAAGGGAAGTTTGGGGTCCCCTGCTGGAGCTGCTCCCCCCGCGACCCGACACCGGATAAGCGGACGAAGATGGAAGATGGATGGATGGCACTATTAACCTCCGCCATCTTTGTCAGACTTTTTTTGTAACTCCCGCCTCCAAACACAAACACACGGAGCTGAATGGTTCTCGAGTGGTCCTCATTTGAATAAAGTTAAATTTTCATCAACTTTATTTCGCTCCCCTCGGCGATTTGCTCTCATCTCGCTCAATCAGGGCGAATTTCATCTCCATTCAACCTCAATAAGAGTAAAGCGAAATTTCGCTGTGTGGAAACCTACCGTAACAGTGGTAAGGCAAATGTCAGCAAATATCCAGAGGTGTGAGCTCCAAGGTCTGAGGTGCATTACGATAGAAAATATCCCATTAGAGGTGTTCCAAGTAATGTCTCGCATTTTTCAGGCTACAACTTTTTTTTTGTCACATACAGCAAACATCTTACTATCCGCCAACTGCCTGTCCCCTGAACACACTGTAAAAACACGTCTCTTAAATAACCCAGGCTCCACAAACAACAACAACAACAACAACAACAAACTGTGGCAATCACGAAACATTAACAGTCTTCAAGCCAATAACTGGCAAAAAGGATTTGTGGGTGAAGGGAAGATGAGGGGACAAGATGACGAGGAGGGAGGGACGAGCTAGCTTCCATATTGGTTGACAATACTTTAAACATCAACAAGAAGTGACATCACCCAACATCACTTAGAGCACCTTGTTTTGCTGATAACATTTAATTTGGCTGAGATATGATATGATATGTGTGTGGTAGCTAGCTAGGAAAATGTTTTTGGTCGTCAAATACTTTAACATAGTAAAATTCTTTGGATAACTTTTGGTCAGGTCTATCTGGAGATGGTATCTACAAGGTTTCGTGCAGATCGGTCTCACGGCCTAGGACAAGTTCGAAAAAGTTGGTTTTGCGCATTGCGCGATTTGCGAAAAAACTTTTAAGCAGAAATGGGCGTGGCTTATATCAGGTAATTCAGCTTGATGCAAGGAACACGTGTATGTAATAATTTCTAATGTGCGATGTGTAATGTGAGAGTTAAAGACAAAAAAACATTGTAGCGCCACCTAGTGGTCCACATGTGTAATTTTTGGTAGTTGTGGTCCATGGCCCATTGTACATCTGCCCTGTAAGTTTAAAGTTGTTCACATTAGTGTAAGTGGTAAATTTAGACATGGGTCCCATAGGCCACGCCCACTTTGATCCCTCAGTACCCCACTCTAGGGTTGGCCTCAGTATTGGTCCTAGATGGTACCCATCGAATTTTGTATAAATTGAATGAGCCGTTCATGAGATATAAACATTTTGTATTTGTAGCACCCCCTAGTGACCAATTTTCAAAAAACGCGTGGGGGAGCTCCAGAGGGCCATGGCAAAGAAGAATCTAAAGTTTGCCGTTGATAGCTTTCATTTTGGCCGAGTTATGGCAAAGTTGGTGTTTTCATAGTTAGCTACACAAATTAGTTTGTGCGTTATATGCGCAACTTTTATCGTATAAAAATTCCTTTTATAACTTTTTCTCAGGTCAATCTGGAAATGCTACAGTCCAAGTTTCGTGCAGATCGAAATTGCGATTTTTCACGCATAAAAGTCTAGGTGGAAATGGGCGTGGCCTATATCACATGATTCAGTTGGATCCAGGGAACACGTAGATGTATGGTTTTTGAATGTCGGATGTACGGTGTAGGAGTTATAGGGCCAAACACCTTTTTTTTTCTGCTATAGCGCACCTAGTGGTGGAAGTGGGTCAATTTTTGCACCTGAGGTCCTTGCGGAGTTTTGGACTCTCAACTGTGTCAAAGCAAGCTTTTCTGTTTACTCTGCATCATAGCATGACTTTCTGTTTGCATGACAGTATGCAAAGAAAACCAAAAACAAAGTCTACTTTGACGTGCTTTGTGGGAAGGTTTTGTTGACAAAACTAATCATATTAGTTCTGACATGCTGCACCTTGTAGTACTTATAGCAAACAAGTAATTAAGTAATAACTATTTGAACGTGCTTGCAAGAAATATTCATTATTTTTGTTATTTATCTATAAAAAAGGTGATATTCTCTGAGTTTCTTTTTTTTAATATGAATAAAAAGCAAGATCTTTTGGGCCACATCCATCTAAAAGCCTGTTGTAGCGCACAGTTTAAAATTTGGCCCATATCTTCCTTTAATAAAATGCCATTATGCCAATAAGGATACATCATAATTCCAGGCTCAATAATGGTTTGGACAGATGGTTTGGTTTCAACTAGAGGTGTTCAGTGCACGTAGGAATGGATTTTTAACACTAAGCTGACTACACTGAATCAGCATTGTTACTGAATATATCAGTAACTCTTAGCAGTGACACACAGTATGCTACCTCCTGGTTCAAAGTTTAATAAAAGAAACTATAGAAACAATCATAATCTGATAATTGTTGCAAATAGGTGGCTGCTGAACTATTAACTTTGTAAACAGAACTTGTACAATCTTTAGTTTGTGCTGAACTGAAGCCAGACTGAATCAGCACCAAATGTCACTCATTATAAACAGTGATGTGTTTGCTTACTGATATTTTGTACATTGAAAGAACCGCATTGAATGCATTACCACAGGTCCTGCAACTGTTTAGCTACACTAAGAAATGCTGTGTATATGCAGCGTTTGAGCCTGGATTGTCTGGTCAGAGGGTAAACTGGGCAGAAGATTATGTCTGCCAGCGCAACAGGTCAGATGCCTTTGAATGTGCTCAGAAAATATTTACATGACTCAGAGAGAGCCAGTACAGAATATTACACAGATTGCAACACACTCCTCACTTTCTAAACAAAATTAATCATATTTTCCCTCTGTGTGAAGTGTAAAAAATAAGTAGGAACTTAGTATCATTGTATCTGGTAATGTGCCTTGATATCCAGGTACTGGAAAAATATTGCCATGGAGCGTAGTTCAATTTTTCGCAAAATAGTAAAGATAGTGACGGGGTTGACTCGGTGGGTAGAGCAGGTGCACATGTACTGAGAGGTTTATACCTTGACGCAGAGGTCCAGGGTTTCCTGCATGTCTTCTCCTTTCTCACCTAGCTCTCTTGTCAAATTAAAGGTGGAAAAGCCCAAACAGTAAATATAGAACCAAGCTTGTTTCTCCTAAATATAGTTCCTCTGTATACAAATCTGTATATATTGTAATGTATATGTATGTTAATCTATGCATGTATGTTAAGTAATATATAAAGTATATTCTTTATATTCTTTTATTTGGCAATATCTGTGCTGTCTGGTTCTTCTTCTTTGTGTATAAGTTATTATGGTCTCAATTGCTAAGTCCAGGTCCTCTGGTACAGTAAGTTTGCAGGTGATGGTTTTGAAAATGAATTTATGTTTTGCTTTTAGGGCTTCCAGAACAAGGCTTTGATGTCTGCCGTTGATTGACAGGTGTGATTGATAATTATTTGGCAGCACGGTTCAGTTTTTGCTGCGTCTGCATCTAAGTGTCGATTTAAGAGCTTCACCTTTCTTTACCTTCTTTTAGGTAAGTAGTTGCAAGTATTGCTGCAAAAATGAATCGATGAATCCATTAGTTGTCAACTATTAAAGTAGTCTTAAGGGCTGTCAGGTTTGATAATGTATTTATCAATTTATCAAATAAAAAAATGCAGCGTTTTTTTTTCAATTCTTCCACCCATTATTCCCTTGTTTGTTCCCATCCAACTTGTGGCAGTTAGGCTTTGGCTGTTATTGTTGTTTTCATATTACTGATAATTGTTGATAATATAATTGTAATAATATCTGTTCTTAATAATTGTTTTCACAGCGTTGTGTCTTCACCTTTTACAGCTCCACAATTATACCACTGTTAGTAACAAAGCATTTTCTTTTGTGGGACTGAGGTATATATATTTTATGGCAACAAAACTAATAAAACAAAGAAAGTGTTTATATCAAATAAATGCTGGCAAAAAAATGATATTGCTTTCACCCACCCACACCTCAGTAAGTGTAGTTTCAGTTTTCTATTCTAAAAGCACAACAGAAGCATCAGATTCTGGAAAATGATACACTGTCAGTACCCAACCCACAGCCTAAAATGCTATGGATCAGTGAGAGAAGTACACAATTCTTGTTTAAGTATACGAAAATATTAATCTTCCCCTCTCAAGAAACAGGACATGAATAAAAAGTATACCATAATGATTTATGAAGAATACAGTGCCGTGTATCACCAATTGAAACTATGTGACATATGACAGTTGTTAAAAGTTTGTTCTTACTTATAGGATGTATATTCATTTTTACCAGAGATCAACATCATGACTGATAGGATGTTTTGTGATACAGACATAAATATGAGTGTTATCATAAGAAACCTCATCATGGGTGTGAGCTTAATGGGTGTGAAAACCGCAAAGGCTGACACCCAAAATGTCTCTTTTACCCCACCCTAACTGCAAATAACCAGTGAACTATATTACATGACAATTGGTAGTGTGGGATCAGTTGGCTCAACCATCCCTGTCAGGACAGGGACTACTCAAGGATCATGAGAACAGCCAGGATGCTACTTGAATGGGTGATTCCATGGATCACTTTCTACCTTCCACTATCTGCAGCCAGCACTGGTATGTACACTCACTGGCACACAAAGAGAGCTGGATCTATCAAATCCGACCTTATTGTCTGGTGCTATCTATTGAGTATGAAGGACCCTATCCTGGGAATAAAATTTGATAAATTCTACCTAAAGTGTTGGATGAATGGTGTTGTTTTTTCATGCACATACTTGATAATACAAATATAAAGTCTGCTTATATATGACATTATTGATATGTTTTTCTTTTTTCAGTTACAGTTCAGATGGTGACCAAAATGCCAGTAATTACAGGTAAAAAAAATTCAAAAATAAAATGTACCAAACCAAAAATCATGTAGAATTCAAATGTAATTAATGTTTTTTTCTCTCCACAAACTAGAAATGAGACTCGCTCACAACAACCAGCTCTGCAGTACATGGGGTAACTATCATTTCAGGACTTTTGATAGTGATTTCTTCCAGCTTCCCTCCACTTGCAACTACCTCCTTGCATCCCAGTGTAAGGGAAGCTATGGCAGTTTCAATATTCAGTTAAAACGGCAGGAGATGAATGGGGTCACCACCATTGAGAAGGTCACCATGAAACTGGAGGGGGCCATTGTGGAATTAGCCAACACTTCCATCAAAGTCAATGATAAACTGTGAGTCTGTTTTGATAATGGGACTTTTCATTACCAGCTGATGTACTGGTTGCAGTGATGGTTGATGTTGTTTTTTTGCCCCCCTCTAGTGTCACTATCCCATTCAGCCAGGTTGGCATTTCAATTGAAAGAACTATCTCCTATGTCAAAATCGAGGCAAAGCTGGGTTTGGTCGTCATGTGGAATGAAAAAGACGCCCTCTGGGTATGTGTATTCATTATGTGCTGTCCATAAATACTATCTGATATTGATTTGTATTATTATTTTGATAACTTACAGATAAACAAAGACACTGAGCTCTGAAAATATATACTGTACACTATATTTAGTTTTACTAAATAGATTAGAGAATTTAGATAACATAAAGATTAATCCATGTTAAATCAAAGGTAAGCAATTGCATAACGTTAACTGTAGTTAAGAGATTTCTTCATTTCTGCACATCATTCATTTTCACCTGGTTTTAAGGTTGAGCTGGATGCAAAATTCAAGAATCAGACATGTGGCCTGTGTGGTGACTTCAACGGAATACAGGTTTATGATGAGTTCATCAAAGCAGGTAAATAATAATGAAGCTAAAAACAATCTGCACAAAATCAGTCTTCACATTTGCTAAAACCATTTTACCTCTGGAAACAGGGAAGTCTGTTACTCTTGAATATGGGGAGGCCTGGAAGGTCAATGGTCCAACTGAAGAGTGTGAAGAAATCTCCTCACCAGCCACACAGACCTGTGCAAGTGAAGTAAGTGAAAATGGATTTGCTGACCCACACAAAGACTTCTGTACGAACTTGCTGTCAGGACCTGCATTGCTCAGCTGTCAAAACCTGGTTGCTACGGACTCCTTCATCGGAGCCTGTGTGAAGGACCTGTGCCGCTGTAAAAACAATACTTCATGTTTGTGTTCAACCATATCGGAGTACTCTCGTCAGTGTGCTCATGCAGGCGGGAAACCTCAGCAATGGCAAACAGCACAACTGTGTGGTAAGAACTACAATCAAAACATGTCTATGTTTGAGTGTACGCTTTGATTTTATTTTACTGTATTTATGTCAGAATCACTGTTTCTAAGTTGTACTTTTTTGTGTGTTAAATAGCAAAAACATGCCCTTTCAACATGGAGCATAAGGAATGCAGTAGTCCTTGTACTGATACCTGCAGCAACCAAAAGAGAAGCCATGTGTGCGAGGATCACTGCGTAGATGGATGCTTCTGTCCAAATGGTAAGTTTCCTGATTTGAAAACCAGCACAGATGAGGTTTGTAGTCAAGCAGATGTCAAAGGGTTTATTTCAGTCACACATTTGATTAATTCATGCTCTCCAATTACTTCATTTGTGCTCTTGACTTAAGACTTGTGGTAACAACAGAAGTTATAGATTTACTGGCCCAACACAGTCTCACTCCCTACTCGTCAAATGTATGACGCATGGTCAAGGACCCTGGCGTCAAGTTTCAACGAAATAGGGGTACCCTTGACGTTATTTTTCGACGAGGGGGGTCCGTCAGATAGACATTCATGTTATTCCCACCGTCGGATATCGACGAAAGAAAAAACACGCCCCGCCCTTAACTCGAAATCTGTGACAGTTATTGGTATTTTTAGCCCAATAACCGCTGTTTTAATCAACATTATTCACGAGATATTATCATGGTTTATATGTATTTCTTTTTATGTTATTATTTCGGTATATTTCGGCCAGGGAAGCTGGATTGCTTTTTTTGTTGATTTATATTTTTTAAACTATAATGCTACATCTATCAACATTTATTTAGATGTTATCATGGTATTCATTTCTTTACTTTAATAATATTATTTCGGTCTTATTACCGGTGAAATATTACAGTATAGGCTAATACAGAACATTACGATATGATCCGAGCAGGAAGCATTCAAAGCCGATAGGCCTATCCCCCAATGCAATGCGGCCATTCATTTCAAAGATTCGGGCAGCGATCAGCTGGTCTTTAACGCCAGGATCGCTTCAATATACATATATACAGTCAGTGATTGTGTCACCAGCAACAACACGTTGCTCAGTTTTATTCCAGTAAGTTATGAACCATAATAACGTTTAAACGAATCCGCGAAAAACTCCGGAAGTGACGTAGTACGTCCCGCTCGGCGGATACGAAGATAAAAATATATAGGCCTAACATTCGTAATATTAATGTTTTTTTCTAATGTTGTATTTGAGGAGTTAAACAATAAAGATAGTTATAATATTAAAATACAGTTTCATGTATTTGTCTACGTTTAAACGAATCCGCGGAAGTGACGTGGAAATTCCACAACTCGTCTGTGAAAGAATGTTCCACGTTGTACGTGAGAATTTACACAATAAAATACTAATAATGAAAAAAATTGTGTTTTATATTTAGCACTTTTATTTGCCTTATATATACTATATAAAAAACCTACAGTTGAGTGTTTAGAAATACAGCCTAATGGCTTGTTTGACTAATTTGCATTTGTTTTGAATTGTACTGTTGTGAAAAACAATATACAAAGAGAAGCATTTTTTATTTTATTTTCCATACATAGTTATTTAAAAACGCAATTTTCTAATTTTGCAGTTGATGAATATTAATAGCAAAGACTAAAGGGGAAAAACATAAGTATATTTATGTGTGGGACTTAGTTTGATTTAAAATCACACTGCATTATTAGGTGTTTTAAATAAATTACTTTTTTTTTGAATATCAATTTATGGTAGGCCTAACATATTCATTATTATATTCAGAAGATGATCCTCATATCAATCACCGTGGTTACAGCTTGTAGCCATCCTAACCTTTGTAGCCTTTACTGAGACTACCTTTTCAAAATTAAGAAGGGACTAGTTTTAAGAAGCATTTTCAGGAAATTAAAAGGATAAGCAGATTGTTACAGAGGTTTTTGTTCACTGAGTAAGATGTATATAGCTTTGTTTGGGTATGTATACATATACAACATTTGTATGGCATTTTTGGCACACTTCTACCTCAGCCCTACTGCACAAAGACAAAACTCACACATCTCATTCAACCATTTCAAGCTGAGAAAAGGGTCATGACATGGGTCAGAGCAGTGGTTCCCAACCTTTTTTCCTTGGTGCCCCCCCCCCTACTCATGTCTAAGAAAAGCTGACCCCCCCCCACACACACACACACACACACACACACACACCTTTGAAACTGAAGTTGAGGTAACTCTCGAGATAGAGCTGGGTCAGAGGATATCAGAGGTCATAAATGATGAACCAATCCATCGGCTCTGCTCCTATAGGCCCAATGGTGTTCATATGGACAACATGCACCTTTGGCTGGAAGGCCCGTGTTGAAAGTGTGTGTTATCATTTAGAGCAGACATCCATGGTGAATCAGATGGTTTATGTTATACAAGGCTGCATTACAGAGAATTTTATTATGACTCTCATGAAGGTTGTGTAGAGGAATAGAAACCAGTCTCTCCAGGCAAGCACACAGAATATGGTCTGCTCTATCTTTATTCTCCATGCCAAGTATGAGCTCTTATCCTCTGGCAGAAGATATGGGTAAACTTAACATTTCTAAACCATAAAAACGTTGATGATGATATAGGCCTAATTTGGACCTACCTCAATTAAAACTTTAAATAATGTTGCTTGAGATTGAGGGTGTGCAATAGCTTCATGATAAGCATGGTTGTGTTGCTCTTGTCACTGTTTGTGAAAGATGAGCAATAGATTGTTGCTGTGTGATGTGCTTCAGTCTAGCCTATATCACTTTGTTCATGTTGTTTTTTATTTTAAGTATGTCAGCTGTATGATAAAACAATATGTCAAGTGTTATTTGTGAAGCATTTGAACTCAAGGCAAATATCCCTCTGGGGACAATAAAGTATAGGCTATCTCCTGCTAAGTGGTCTCCATGATGTGTAGAAATTAAAACGTTGTCGTAGGACTATAGCAAACACATCGTTGGAAAGGTCTCAACCTGGAGAGTAACATATGTCAGTCTGAAGAGGATACATTACTCCTGCTTTGAAATATTGACCTCTGAACCTTGAACCCAGTACATGTATGAAGGCCTGTCATTTAGCAACAGAAGGTTCTACACACATAAAAACAGCTGTTATAGAAAGCTCTGGACCTCATCTGTCATGTAGATATGGTCACCAAAGTTTATCCACTGTAAGCACTGTCAAATATGGTAATAAGCTATATTCACTTATTTAACGATTTGATTTTTAAAATCTGATGACACCAGTGTGTTCTCCATCCCAAAAAACCCCAGGGTGTATCCAAAATTATACACTGCCAACTTCTACTTATGAGAAATATACCAATATACTTTAAAACTACAACTCCCATAAGAAACGCCACAGAAGCTGTTACAAAGCTTGAGCACTTGTAGTTTTTCCGGGGTGGGTGGGGGGGACTCGTTCGGCTCCTCTTTCTGCTGTCTGCCGTGAAATGGCTTGATTCCACTTCAGATTGAGGCCGCCCGCCGGCCGGCCGAGCACACAATATATGAGACAAATACATGAAACTGTATTTTATTATTATAACTATCTTTATTGTTTAACTCCTCAAATACAACGTTAGAAAAAAACATCAATATTACGAATATTGTATATTTTTATCTTCGTATCCGCTGAGCGGGACGTACTACGTCACTTCCGGAGTTTTCCGCGGATTTGTTTAAACGTTATTATGGTTCATAACTTACTGGAACAAAACTGAGAAACGTGTTGTTGCTGGTGACACAATCACTGACTGTATATATGTATATTGAAGCGATCCTGGCGTTAAAGACCAGCTGATCGCTGCCCGATTCTTTGAAATGAATGGCCGCATTGCATTGGGGGATAGGCCTATCGGCTTTGAATGCTTCCTGCTCGGATCATATCGTAATGTTCTATATTACAGCATATACTGTAATATTTCACCGGTAATAAGACCGAAATAATATTATTAAAGTAAAGAAATGAATACAATGATAACATCTAAATAAATGTTGATAGATGTAGCATTATAGTTTAAAAAATATAAATCAACAAAAAAGCAACCCAGCTTACCTGGCCGAAATATACCGAAATAATAACATAAAAAGAAATACATATAAACCATGATACTATCTCGTGAATATTGTTGATTAAAACAGCGGTTATTGGGCTAAAAATACCAATAACTGTCACAGATTTCGAGTTAAGGGGCGGGGGCGTGTTTTTTTCTTTCGTCGATATCCGACGGTGAGGGAATAACATGAATGTCTATCTGACGGACCCCCCTCGTCGAAAAATAACGTCAAGGGTACCCCTATTTCGTTGAAACTTGACGCCAGGGTCCTTGACCATGCGTCATACATTTGACGAGTAGGGAGTGAGACTGTGTTGACTGGCCGGCTAGCACCTGTGTTTTATTATGTATAGGCCTACAAATACTTAATCAATTGTGTCATGTTAATAAAGTAAGGTTATAACATTCATTACATTTGTCATTGTCCTCTCAACACTATTCTAGTTGAAATGCTACATTGGATGTAGCTTTGGCTGTGATCAGTTAGGTGCACGTATATAATTGTGTAGCCTAATGTATTGCAATTTAATGGTAAATGTTGTCAGGCATTGACAATAAAATCTAAATGAGGTGCTTGGATTTAATGCAGCTTGGTTTTGATTTTGGATGGATATGTGGAGATATGTGTAGATACTGAAGATTGTGTCTAGTAAGAAATGTTGTTATCTTTGACATCTCTTTAACATATGTTAAAATTATAAAAATATATTATGTATGTTCTTCTAATTAATTCACACAAATTATTAATGGGGTTTGCATGTTAATAGCAGTTTACTTTACAGACCAGACTAATCATGTCATTGTTTTTCTCCCAAGGGACTGTCTTTGACGACATTACACAAAGTGGGTGTGTTGCTGTTGACTCGTGCTCCTGCTTACACCATGGCAAGCCGTACAAGCCAGGGGAATCATACTCAAGGGCATGTCGAAACTGGTAATAACTCCCTATTTTCAATATAATGTTAATAAAAGCAATGATCTGTCTAGCTGAACTGACTGAACTCCGTTGACAGCACCTGTACCCAGGGTCAGTGGCGTTGCAAAGATATGGACTGTCCTGGTGTCTGCTCTGTGCTGGGTGGCTCCCACATCTCCACCTATGATGGTAAAACTTATACTTTCCATGGAGACTGCTCTTATGTTCTCTCCAAGGTAAGGCATTCAAACTTTAATTAATTAATGATTTTATTCACAGACAAAATTACAATACTTGTAACTAAGCAAATAGTTTGTATTTTACATGCATTTTTAATCTTCTTGACTTTAGGAAACAAATGGGACTTTCAGTGTCCTTGGTGACCTGGCCACATGTAAAAGATCAGATAAATCAACTTGCCTGACTGCAGTCACCCTACTACTGCCTAAATACATGGTACAATTACAATATATTATGGTTCTCTCCTAATAAAGTTAAAAAGTTATTTATATGATTTTCTCCATTTGATATCTGTTTGAAAAGTTTAGATTTTTAGCATATTGTCATTTTTTCCTACTGCAGATGATTGTAGTAGAAGCCAGCGGACATGTTTCGTATAACAAACTGATCACTCAACTGCCTCTGTTCATGGGTGAGTGGTTGTTGTTGTTTTTCATTCTACAATTAAATCATAATTTCTTTAGTTTGCTGAAATTAAAACTGTCTCTTTATTTACTGTGAAAATGTTTTCCTCCCCCGCAGATGACATTATGATCTTCAAACCATCGACATTCTTTATTGTAATCCACACCAACTATGGGCTTGATCTCGAGATTCAGCTTTCACCCATTATGCAGATCTACATCAAAGCCAGTGTTTCCAATAAGGGACAACTCACGGGTGTGTGTTTACTTCTTTTGATTAAAGTGTAAAATATCCACCTTTTGCAGTGGGTATTTTATGAAGTATTAATTATCAATATCTTTATTCAGGTATTTGTGGAGATTTTAATGATGTGCAAGCTGATGACTTCAGAACCACAAATGGATTAACTGAGGGAACGGCTGGGACATTTGTCAACACATGGAAGACCAGGACAAGCTGCTCCGATGTGACAAACATACTTGGGGACCCCTGCCTTTTGAGCATAGACAATGGTAGGTCACAGACATCGTACTCCACATTTTAATATCAATCTTCACAATATTTTACCAATAAACATGTTTATCTGTTTTTGTAGAGAAATATGCAAAACATTGGTGCGCCTTGCTGTCGGACCCAAAAGGGATGTTTGCATTGTGCCATTCTGTAATAAATCCAAAACGCTATCAAGATGTAAGCAGTGACTTCTTTTTGAATGCATTCTAATGTACAGTATGTGTACATGTATTTGGGTTATTTCACTTATTTAACAATTTAACATTTCAACTATTCATTTAGCTTGTTGCTGCTTTTCTCCACAGTCTTGTATTTATGACACCTGTGCCTGTGATAACAGTGAGGAGTGCATGTGTGCTGCCATATATTCCTATGTCCATGCATGTGCTGCTGAAGGTGTCTTATTTAATGGATGGAGAAACACCATATGCGGTAAGTTAAATCCAAACTATTGAATGTGAAATAAATAAAGTCTGTGTTTGTTTATAATATTTAAACACCAATGACACCTGTTTCATTTCAAAAGAGAAATACACGACTGGCTGCCCTTCTACTTTTGTGTATGGCTACCAAATGACAAGCTGTGGTCGCACCTGCCGCTCTCTTAGTCAGTCAGACTTAACATGTGCGGTTGAATTTACTCCGCTTGATGGCTGCGGCTGTGCTGAAGGAACTTACCTGAATGAGGAGGGTGAGTGTGTGTCTGCCTCACAATGCTCCTGCCATGTGGGAGACACAGTGGTACGCCCCGGGCAGGTCATCAGCGTCCATGGACAAACCTGGTGAGGATTTCAATATTTCCAGTAAAATTAAAGCAGAACAATATTTTCTAATAGTTATTTTTGGTTATCTTATGCTTTTATTAGTCACCCGACAATAGCAAGAAGAGTGAGGGAGAGAAAATGACATGAGCAACAGTCTCCAGCAGGATGTGAACTGGGAATATTGTGGTTCATGGTCGATGCTTAACACCGGGGCCATCAAGGCTCACCTAGAGTATTTATTTTTAACTGAACGAAATTATCCTAGATTAATGGGTCCCAAGTGTGGGTCAACTTTTAAGTGGAATTTATTCGACACAGTGTTTTATTTTTATTTTTGAAGTGAGGTTTTCCAAAAGTAGTTTGCCTTGTACATCGTAGCAGTCTCTTGAGGGTCTCCACTGCTAATTGCAGAGATGGAAGCTAGCGTGCTCCACAATTTAACAGCTTAGCAGAGGTATGACAAAGTGCATTTGCACTTTGTTTAGTTTTATTTTCATTTTGAAGGACTGGAATGTCTGCATGGGTTTCCTCTCAAGGCTTTCGTTTAATCCCTTAATCCAAAAACAGTATTCAGTGAATTGGAATCACTCAACTACCCATGTGAATGTGGTCATCTGTGCGTATGTGGGATAGACCAGAGACCAGTCACGTGTACTGTACACTGCTTTTCGCTCAGTATGTGCTAAAATAATCATCAGTTCCCCTGCAAACAGCAAAAACTACTGAGAATTAAACTTGCGTGTCTCTCTATGCATTTCAGCTCCTGTCATAGTGGAGAACTAAGATGTACAGGAAGCCAAATAAGTGAATGTAGGTACAAAACACTTAGCTCAACATAGTATTCCTTATATAGCAAAAGACAGTATGAGCAACACAAAGCATACAGTGGTTTCCTTTTTAACACACTTTAATTGTCATCAGCATGCACCGAGCCAATGGTTTTTTTCAACTGCTCAAGCGCAAAGCCAGGTGACATGGGATCCGAGTGCCAAAAAAGCTGCCAGACCCTGGACACAGAATGTGTAAGATTGAGACACTGTTTCATGACTGTTGTTGAATATTCTACACATGTATACTAAAGCAAGAGGATGACATGTTAAATACACTGCTTTTTCACTGTATGCTGTAGGTCAGTACACAGTGTATGTCAGGCTGTGTATGTCCTGCTGGCCTGCTAGCTGATGGTAAAGGAGGCTGTATTACAGAGGAGAACTGTCCCTGCACATATAATGGAGAATACTATAATTCTGGACAGACTGTCACTGTGGACTGCAATACCTGGTGAGCAATTTAATTATTTCCACACCAAGGCAGTCATTTCACAGTTGTGTGTGTTTTTTTTTTATTGTTTACATATAACTTGCCATCACCTCTTTTTAAATCATAGCACTTGCAAAAGGAGAAAATGGGATTGTACACTTCGTGAGTGTGATGGAACCTGTACCATATATGGAGAAGGGCATTACATCACTTTTGATGATAAGAAATTCTCCTTTAATGGAGACTGTGGCTATGTCTTCGCTAAGGTATTGCACAGACTTTTATTTAGTCTTTGTGATTTGTCAAAAGTCAGTCTTGTAGTACTGACATGACAATCTATATCTTGCAGGATTACTGCGGAGACGATATGAATGGCACCTTTAGGGTCCTGACTGAGAGCATCCCATGTGGAACAACTGAAAGCATTTGCTCGACTGCTATCAAACTCTACTTAGGGGTACATAACACTATTATATGCACTTACAATTATTTTTAAAATGCTGAAAATAACATTGCAGTTTTACAAATGAGCATGTTTTGTTTCTTTCAGAACCATGAAATTGTTCTTTCAGAGGAAAATGTCAGAGTTATCAAACAAAGCAAAGGGGTCGACATACCATATCAAGTCCACACTATGGGCATATATCTTGTCATTGAGGCAAAGAATGGTCTTGTTCTCATTTGGAATAAGAAGACAACACTCATGATCCAACTCAAGTCCACATTCAAGGTGGGCGAGGAGATGTACAAGTGTTCAGATACATGTTGACAAGGTTGACATTTTATAAATTAACTAGATCTCATTATATCCCAGGGGAAAGTCTGTGGTCTATGTGGGAATTATGATGGAAACATCAAGAACGATTTTACCACCAGAAACAAAGAAGTTGTGGTTGAAGCCCTTGAGTTTGGAAACAGCTGGAAAGTGTCACCTACCTGCCCTAATGCAAACACACTAAAAAATCCCTGCATGCTGTACTCACACAGGCAGGCATGGGCATTAAAACACTGCAGCATTATTAACAGCAAAGTATTTGCTGGTTGCCACTCAAAGGTAAGTAAACAAAACCATCTCATTGTCTCTCAATGACTTTCTGTGTAATTAGCACTACTACTACTTACATTAACAATGGTTTCCTTCAAAAAGGTGGATCCAAAAAACTATTATGATGCCTGTGTGACAGACACATGTTCCTGCAACACAGGAGGAGATTGTGAGTGTTTCTGCTCAGCTGTAGCAGCCTACGCAGCAGCCTGTAATGAGGCCGGAGCTTGTGTGAAATGGAGAACTCCCACAATTTGTCGTGAGTGTGTTATTTGTTTTTTTTCTGTGAGGAGATAAACAGAAAAATACAGTGTATGATTGTGATCACCATCTGTCAACATCCCCTTTTGTCATTTAACTTATAGACTTTAAAAATAAAGTCTGACTTGTATTTTACTATCAAGATTTTATACATGATTAAGTGATCTGGTCTTGTATATTGTCAATATTCTTTTCTTTTGTGTTATTAGCTCTGTTCTGTGATTTTTACAACTCTGATGGAAAGTGTGAATGGCACTATGAGCCTTGTGGAAAAAAATGCATGAAGACATGCCGGAATCCCTCAGGAGTATGCTACAATCACATTCCAGCATTAGAAGGTACCAATGAAATTAAAGTAACAGTGTATGTATTTTAAAGGTTAGAATTGGAAAGTTGACCATTCATGATGTTTTCTAAGAAAGCCCATTGTGCTTACTGTTGTGTTATTGACTTTTCATTCACTTTTGCTACGCACATTTAGCTTTCTGTCTGTACCTGTGCTAGTTCTGTAATTTACTGTAACATTTAACTTTTTAAGGCTGCTATCCAAGTTGCCCATCTGAGCGCTCTTATTTGGAAGAAGATACCATGAAGTGTGTGTCACTGGAGGAATGTGGCTGCTATGATAATGAAGGGAAGCATTATGAAGAAGGTGTGGTCATGCCTCCAAGGGAAAATTGTCAAAACTGGTAGGTCACTTTCCATCTTATTAATGCTTCAGTTGGTGCAAGAGTTAATAATAACCTTTATATTGTTTTTACAAAAGCTGGCATAATGGAATAATTATACTAATATCATACAATCACGTGGTTTAGGTATATTATAAAGTGAAAACTATTTTATTCCCGAAAAACTATCCTATAAATAGATATATTTATATAGGTGCACAGATCAGTTAAGTGTGCCTTCCCCAGTGTGTCAGAGGTGTGCAGACTGCATTTTGGGTACATTTGTGGCTAGACACGCCTAGAGTTGTGTACTGACATTATCCCAAATGTGTCCAACAGTGTTCAAACCCAGAATAAACTCCAATTTTATTTAAGGTAAAGGTTTGTTACTTTCCATTGCCTGTCAATGGCATTGTAACCTTTAACCCCTTTAACTTCCAGGGAAACACAAGATGATACCTTAGAGAGTTATAGTGTATCATACAATGTGACACAATTATACTACTTCATTAATTGCTTGCCATTTTGCAACACAGTAATGCAGTGAACTTTATTTCCGCCTGAGTCACGTCAGCTGAAGACAACAACTCCCATGATCCTACTTCACGGTATCATCTAAATCCGTCTTTTGTTATTGTTTTGATTGACAGACCCCTAGCGGCAGAAGTTACATACTGTGCGTTTAACCTTCATATTGCAACCTAAACATCATCCTGGTAATGACACACAATGACCACAAATAAATTAGGATTTTCAAAATAACACTCTTTTGTTTCTGGGAAGACCACTATAAAGTTAACAGTTAACAATCTCCATCACATCATTTTGGTCATCACAGCCTCACATCTGCCTGTATTGTATATAAAATATAAAGCTACTGCTGGTACTTTGGTCTGACTCTTAAAACAATGATGGTGGAGACACCAGGGCCAGACTAGCAGGAACGGACTGTCCTGGCAGAGTTATTAGCAGAAAGGGAAGATTTAATTGGAACTGTGCCAATATCCAACATCCATGTTGATTCACACTCTAAACTGTACAGTAATTAAGTATAGGATAACTTTAATGTGTGCATTAGCACAAAGGTTTCTGTGGTTGTTTTGCAACAGTCTGGTGCTTGGTGCACAAAATGTAATTAGTAGATCTGCCAAGTGTTTTTTTTCCTTGACAGTGCACATCACTCCAGAGACTGCAGATAGAACAGATACCCACTGCCCTCAGATATATGTTAAGAGAGTCACTAGTGTGCAGTTATTGAAGGGCTGCCAGTATTGGCTACTAGCTATAATGGATAAAAGATGCTTGTAAGAATCACTTGTTATTTATATATCTCTTGCTGGCAAGATCACATGTCAGCTGGTTGAAGAATGTAGACTAAAAGACAACCAACACATGAATTAACAAGGTTTATATAAGTGTGCCTTTGTGAAATAAAGTGACCAAATTTGTGTCACTTCTATTGCACCTCCCCTCCAACTGGCTGCACAGCAAGTTACCAAGATACCAAACCAGCGCAGTCAAGTAGCCCTCCAGGTTAGAATGTGTTCCACTTGGGACAGGAGGGACATGTCCCTTCCACTGTTTAGTATCCAGTTTGAGTCCCCCCCCACTTTCAAATTTGTTTTATAGTCTCGTGATCAGCCCCTATGTTAAACAATAAAGAAAGTGAGACATCCTCTTTGTATATATACTGTAGTTTAGCACTAATTATTTTCTGGATTTGTTATCATCATAGTCCCTATATATTGAATATGCAGGAAATGGGATTCAAATAGAAAACATTGTTTTGTTGGAGGACTCCCAGTTACACCCTTGCCCCCAGGAAAATACAAGTTTGCTGGTGTGATGCTGTGTTCCACGACATGCCCAACACCAACATAGTACACTATACGTTCATGCATTGTTTAAACTTTTATTCTTTCATTTGCCTTTAGTTATTGTTCTTCAACAAAAGTTAAGTGCAGCTATGACGTCCAAGGTAAGCAGGCTATGACCATTTCTGTTATTAATCATTATATACAGATTAAATGAAAAAACAACAGTAAGAATCTATTGAAACAATAAAGATCTATATAATTCTTATATAATTATTCAATTTGCAGCTTGCACCTGTTTATATAAAGGAAAGATTTACAAGTATGGAGATACAGTCTATGACACAGGTGATGGAGATGGAAACTGTATCAGAGCTGTTTGTGGGGAAAATGGAAATATTACCAGAATCATGGAGACTTGCCCAACTACATCCACCCAGGCACCAACAACAACAACAGTCTTTGTTTTTACCACGCCAGTTTTTACCACAACAGTGACAGAAAAACCTACTACAACAATCGTCACAGAAAAACCTAACACAACAGCCACTGAAAAACCTACCACAACAACAATCACAGGAGAACCTACCACAACAAGAGCCACAGAAAAACCTCCCACAACAACCATCACAGGAGAACCTACCACAACAAAAGCCACAGAAAAACCTACCACAACAGCCACAGGAGAACCTCCCACAACAACCATCACAGGAGAACCTACCACAACAACAGCCACAGAACAACCTTCCACAACAACCATCACAGGAGAACCTACCACAACAACAGCCACAGAAAAACCTCCCACAACAACCATCACAGGAAAACCTACCACAACAAAAGCCACAGAAAAACCTACCACAACAGCCACAGGAGAACCTGCCACAACAATGGTCACAGAAAAACCTAACACAACAACAGCCACAGAACAACCTCCCACAACAACCATCACAGGAGAACCTACCACAACAACATCTGTCACAGAAAAACCTACCACAACAGCCACAGGAGAACCTAACACAACAACAGCCACAGAACAACCTCCCACAACAACATCTGTCACAGAAAAACCTACCACAACAACAGTCACTGAAAAACCTACCAAAACAACAGCCACAGAACAACCTACTACAAAAACAGTCACTGAAAAACCTACCACAACAACATCTGTCACAGAAAAAACTACCACAACAGCCACAGGAGAACCTACCACAACAACAGCTACAGAACAACCTCCCACAACAACAGCCACAGAACAACCTCCCACAACAACCATCACAGGAGAACCTACCACAACAACAGCCACAGAAAAACCTACCACAACAACAACCACCACAGGAGAACCTACCACAACAACAGTCACAGAACAACCTACCACAACATCTGTCACAGAAAAACCTACCACAACAGCCACAGGAGAACCTACCACAACAAAAGTCACAGAACAACCTCCCACAACAACAGCCACAGAAAGACGTACCACAACAACAACCATCACAGGAGAACCTCCCACAACAACAGTCACAGAAAAACCTACCACAACAACATCTGTCACAGAAAAACATACCACAACAGCCACAGAACAATCTCCCACAACAACCATCACAGGAGAACCTCCCACAACAACAGCCACAGGAGAACCTACCACAACAACAGTCACAGGAGAACCTACAACAACAATCGTCACAGAAAAACCTAACACAACAACAGCCACAGAACAACCTCCCACAACAACATCCGTCATAGGAAAACCTACCACAACAACAGTCACAGAAACACCTACCACAAGTACCACAGAAACACCTACCACAACAACATTCACAGAAACATCTAATCCAATACCGACTGATTGCAATTGTAAGTGGTCAGACTGGAAAAACAATCATTACCCTCATTTTGAAGATGATGGAGACTATGAACCCATTGAAGAAATTATTGATATAGATCTGAGTTTTTGCAGAAAAACTCTGGAAATAGAATGTAGAGCAACACAATACAAGGATATATCTTTGAAAGAACTTGATCAAAAAGTAACATGCAACTCAACAAATGGACTGATCTGTCATAACAAAGACCAAATACCTCCTATTTGTTATGACTATGAAATACGAGTGAAATGTTGCATGTGTAGCTCAACCACCACAGCAACGACAGAAACATCTACCAAAACCAAAGTCACAGGAGAATCTACCACAAAAGCCACAGAGAAACCTACCACAACAGCCACAGAAAAACCTACCACAACAACCCATGTAGTAATAACATATCCAGAGGTTACAACATCAATTTCAACAAGACAAAACGAAAAACATACCACAACAACAGCCACAGAACAACCTCCCTCAACAACCATCACAGCAGAACCTACAACAACAGTCACAGAAAAACTTACCACAACAACATCTGTCACAGAAAAACCTACCACAACAGCCACAGGAGAACCTACCACAACAATCATCACAGAAAAACCTAACACAACAACAGCCACAGAACAACCTCCCACAACAACATCTGTCACAGAAAAACCTACCACAACAACAGTCACTGAAAAACCTACCAAAACAACAGCCACAGAACAACCTACTACAAAAACAGTCACAGAAAAACCTACCACAACAACATCTGTCACAGAAAAAACTACCACAACAGCCACAGGAGAACCTACCACAGCAACAGCTACAGAACAACCTACCACAACAACAGCCACGGAAAAACCTCCCACAACAACAACCACCACAGGAGAACCTAACACAACAACAGTCACAGAACAACCTACCACAACATCTGTCACAGAAAAACCTACCACAACAGCCACAGGAGAACCTACCACAACAACAGCCACAGAACAACCTCCCATAACAACCACCACAGTAATTCCTACCACAACAATCATCACAGAAAAACCTACCACAACAACAACCATCACAGGAGAACCTACCACAACAACAGTCACAGAAAAACCTACCACAACAACATTTGTCACAGAAAAACATACCACAACAGCCACAGAACAATCTCCCACAACAACCATCACAGGAGAACCTCGCACACCAACAGCCACAGAAAAACCTACCACAACAACAGCCACAGAAAAACCTACCACAACAGCCACAGGAGAACCTACCACAACAACAGTCACAGGAGAACCTACCACAACAATTGTCACAGAAAAACCTAACACAACAACAGCCACAGAACAACCTCCCACAACAACATCCGTCATAGAAAAACCTACCACAACAACAGTCACAGAAACACCTACCACAAGTGCCACAGAAACACCTACCACAACAACATTCACAGAAACATCTAATCCAATACCGACTGATTGCAATTGTAAGTGGTCAGATTGGAAAAACAATCATTACCCTCATTTTGAAGATGATGGAGACTATGAACCCATTGAAGAAATTACTGATATAGATCTGAGTTTTTGCAGAAAAACTCTGGAAATAGAATGTAGAGCAACACAATACAAGGATATATCTTTGAAAGAACTTGATCAAAAAGTAACATGCAACTCAACAAATGGACTGATCTGTCATAACAAAGACCAAATACCTCCTATTTGTTATGACTATGAAATACGAGTGAAATGTTGCATGTGTAGCTCAACCACCACAGCAACGACAGAAACATCTACCAAAACAAAAGTCACAGGAGAATCTACCACAAAAGCCACAGAGAAACCTACCACAACAGCCACAGAAAAACCTACCACAACAACCCATGTAGTAGTAACATATCCAGAGGTTACAACATCAATATCAACAAGACAACACGAAAAACATACCACAACAACAGCCGCAGAACAACCTCCCTCAACAACCATCACAGCAGAACCTACAACAACAGTCACAGAAAAACTTACCACAACAACATCTGTCACAGAAAAACCTACCACAACAGCCACAGGAGAACCTACCACAACAATCATCACAGAAAAACCTAACACAACAACAGCCACAGAACAACCTCCCACAACAACATCTGTCACAGAAAAACCTACCACAACAACAGTCACTGAAAAACCTACCAAAACAACAGCCACAGAACAACCTACTACAAAAACAGTCACAGAAAAACCTACCACAACAACATCTGTCACAGAAAAAACTACCACAACAGCCACAGGAGAACCTACCACAACAACAGCTACAGAACAACCTACCACAACAACAGCCACGGAAAAACCTCCCACAACAACAACCACCACAGGAGAACCTAACACAACAACAGTCACAGAACAACCTACCACAACATCTGTCACAGAAAAACCTACCACAACAGCCACAGGAGAACCTACCACAACAACAGCCACAGAACAACCTCCCATAACAACCACCACAGTAATTCCTACCACAACAATCATCACAGAAAAACCTACCACAACAACAACCATCACAGGAGAACCTACCACAACAACAGTCACAGAAAAACCTACCACAACAACATTTGTCACAGAAAAACATACCACAACAGCCACAGAACAATCTCCCACAACAACCATCACAGGAGAACCTCGCACACCAACAGCCACAGAAAAACCTACCACAACAACAGCCACAGAAAAACCTACCACAACAGCCACAGGAGAACCTACCACAACAACAGTCACAGGAGAACCTACCACAACAATCGTCACAGAAAAACCTAACACAACAACAGCCACAGAACAACCTCCCACAACAACATCCGTCATAGAAAAACCTACCACAACAACAGTCACAGAAACACCTACCACAAGTGCCACAGAAACACCTACCACAACAACATTCACAGAAACATCTAATCCAATACCGACTGATTGCAATTGTAAGTGGTCAGATTGGAAAAACAATCATTACCCTCATTTTGAAGATGATGGAGACTATGAACCCATTGAAGAAATTACTGATATAGATCTGAGTTTTTGCAGAAAAACTCTGGAAATAGAATGTAGAGCAACACAATACAAGGATATATCTTTGAAAGAACTTGATCAAAAAGTAACATGCAACTCAACAAATGGACTGATCTGTCATAACAAAGACCAAATACCTCCTATTTGTTATGACTATGAAATACGAGTGAAATGTTGCATGTGTAGCTCAACCACCACAGCAACGACAGAAACATCTACCAAAACCAAAGTCACAGAAGAATCTACCACAAAAGCCACAGAGAAACCTACCACAACCGCCACAGAAAAACCTACCACAACAACCCATGTAGTAATAACATATCCAGAGGTTACAACATCAATTTCAACAAGACAAAACGAAAAACATACCACAACAACAGCCACAGAACAACCTCCCTCAACAACCATCACAGCAGAACCTACAACAACAGTCACAGAAAAACTTACCACAACAACATCTGTCACAGAAAAACCTACCACAACAGCCACAGGAGAACCTACCACAACAATCATCACAGAAAAACCTAACACAACAACAGCCACAGAACAACCTCCCACGACAACATCTGTCACAGAAAAACCTACCACAACAACAGTCACTGAAAAACCTACCAAAACAACAGCCACAGAACAACCTACTACAAAAACAGTCACAGAAAAACCTACCACAACAACATCTGTCACAGAAAAAACTACCACAACAGCCACAGGAGAACCTACCACAACAACAGCTACAGAACAACCTACCACAACAACAGCCACGGAAAAACCACCCACAACAACAACCACCACAGGAGAACCTAACACAACAACAGTCACAGAACAACCTACCACAACATCTGTCACAGAAAAACCTACCACAACAGCCACAGGAGAACCTACCACAACAACAGCTACAGAACAACCTACCACAACAACAGTCACAGAAAAACCTACCATAACAACATCTGTCACAGAAAAACCTACAACAGCCACAGGAGAACCTACCACAACAATCATCACAGAAAAACCTAACACAACAACAGCCACAGAACAACCTCCCACAACAACATCTCTCACAGAAAAACCTACCACAACAACAGTCACTGAAAAACCTACCAAAACAACAGCCACAGAACAACCTCCCACAACAACAGCCACAGAAAAACCTACCACAACAACAACCACCACAGGAGAACCTACCACAACAACAGTCACAGAACAACCTACCACAACATCTGTCACAGAAAAACCTACCACAACAGCCACAGGAGAAACTACCACAACAACAGTCACAGAACAACCTCCCACAACAACCACCACAGAAATTCCTACCACAGCAATCGTCACAGAAAAACCTAACACAACAACAGCCACAGAAAAACCTACCACAACAACAACAACCATCACAGTAGAACCTACCACAACAACAGTCACAGAAAAACCTACCACAACAACATCTGTCACAGAAAAACATACCACAACAGCCACAGAACAACTTCCCACAACAACATCTGTCACAGAAAAACCTACCACAACAACAGTCACTGAAAAACCTACCAAAACAACAGCCACAGAACAACCTACTACAAAAACAGTCACTGAAAAACCTACCACAACAACATCTGTCACAGAAAAAACTACCACAACAGCCACAGGAGAACCTACCACAACAACAGCTACAGAACAATCTCCCACAACAACAGCCACAGAACAACCTCCCACAACAACCATCACAGAAGAACCTACCACAACAACAGCCACAGAAAAACCTACCACAACAACAACCACCACAGGAGAACCTACCATAACAACAGTCACAGAACAACCTACCACAACATCTGTCACAGAAAAACCTACCAAAACAGCCACAGGAGAACCTACCACAACAACAGTCACAGAACAACCTCCCACAACAACAACCATCACAGGAGAACCTACCACAACAACAGTCACAGAAAAACCTACCACAACAACATCTGTCACAGAAAAACATACCACAACAGCCACAGAACAATCTCCCACAACAACCATCACAGGAGAACCTCCCACAACAACAGCCACAGAAAAACCTACCACAACATCCACAGGAGAACCTACCACAACAACAGTCACAGGAGAACCTCCCACAACAACAGCCACAGAACAACTTCCCACAACATCTGTCACAGAAAAACCTACCACAACAACAGTCACTGAAAGACCTACCAAAACAACAGCCACAGAACAACCTACTACAAAAACAGTCACTGAAAAAACTACCACAACAACATCTGTCACAGAAAAAACTACCACAACAGCCACAGGAGAACCTACCACAACAACAGCTACAGAACAATCTCCCACAACAACAGCCACAGAACAACCTACCACAACAACAACCACCACAGGAGAACCTACCATAACAACAGTCACAGAACAACCTACCACAACATCTGTCACAGAAAAACCTACCAAAACAGCCACAGGAGAACCTACCACAACAACAGTCACAGAACAACCTCCCACAACAACAACCATCACAGGAGAACCTACCACAACAACAGTCACAGAAAAACCTACCACAACAACATCTGTCACAGAAAAACATACCACAACAGCCACAGAACAATCTCCCACAACAACCATCACAGGAGAACCTCCCACAACAACAGCCACAGAAAAACCTACCACAACATCCACAGGAGAACCTACCACAACAACAGTCACAGGAGAACCTCCCACAACAACAGCCACAGAAAAACCTACCACAACAGCCACAGGAGAACCTACCACAACAACAGTCACAGGAGAACCTACCACAACAATCGTCACAGAAAAACCTAACACAACAACAGCCACAGAACAACCTCCCACAACAACATCCGTCATAGAAAAACCTACCACAACAACAGTCACAGAAACACCTACCACAAGTGCCACAGAAACACTTACCACAACAACATTCACAGAAACATCTAATCCAATACCGACTGATTGCAATTGTAAGTGGTCAGACTGGAAAAACAATCATTACCCTCATTTTGAAGATGATGGAGACTATGAACCCATTGAAGAAATTACTGATATAGATCTGAGTTTTTGCAGAAAAACTCTGGAAATAGAATGTAGAGCAACACAATACAAGGATATATCTTTGAACGACCTTGATCAAAAAGTAACATGCAACTCAACAAATGGACTGATCTGTCATAACAAAGACCAAATACCTCCTATTTGTTATGACTATGAAATACGAGTGAAATGTTGCATGTGTAGCTCAACCACCACAGCAACGACAGAAACATCTACCAAAACAAAAGTCACAGGAGAATCTACCACAAAAGCCACAGAGAAACCTACCACAACAGCCACAGAAAAACCTACCACAACAACCCATGTAGTAGTAACATATCCAGAGGTTACAACATCAATATCAACAAGACAACACGAAAAACATACCACAACAACAGCCACAGAACAACCTCCCTCAACAACCATCACAGCAGAACCTACAACAACAGTCACAGAAAAACCTACCACAACAACAGTCACAGAAAAACCTACCACAACAACAGCCACAGAAAAACCGACCACAACAGTTACTGAAAAATCTACCACAACATCTGTCACAGAAATACCTACCACAACAGCCACAGGAGAACCTACTACAACAACAGCCACAGAACAACCTCCCACAACAACCATCACAGGAGAACCTACCACAATAACAGCGACAGAAAAACCTACCACAACAACATCCGTCATAGAAAAACATACCACGACAACAGCCACAGAAATACCTACCACAACAATCGTCACAGAAAAACCTATCACAACAACATCTCTCATAGAAAAACCTACCACAACAGCCACAGGAGAACCTACCACAACAACAGTCACAGAAAACCCTACCACAACAACATCCGTCACAGAAAAACATACCACAACAGCCACAGAACAACCTTCCACAACAACCATCACAGGAGAACCTACCACAACAACAGCCACAGAAAAACCTACCACAACAGCCACAGGAGAACCTACCACAACAATCGTCACAGGAGAACCTACCACAACATCTGTCACAGGAGAACCTACCACAACATCTGTCACAGAAAAACATACCACAGAAAAACCTACGATAACCACTGAAACTCCAACTATAACACCTTCAACTCCTCAGTCTTCAACACCAGGCAGAACAACTTCATGTTTCTGCAAGTACATGGGTCAACTTTTTTCTCCTGGTAAGCATTCAGCTATTGCCATCAATTGTTGTTCATATTATCATTATAAACATTTTCGTCATGGTTACACCTTTCCTTACAATGTAACCTGGCACATCTGATCACAACAGGCAGCCTACACTGTAAGCTGTTTGGGCTTGAGGTCAAACCTGTCTATTATCATAATCCACATTCTGATTTGGCCTGCATTCCTTTTAAATCATGGACAAAACTCAAACCAAGATGTGGTCACATTTATGTCCGTATGTTCCAACAAAACAATTGGCTTCATTCTGTTCAGGAAAGACCTTTTTCATCTTTGTCCATGCAGTAATGTTCACCTGATCAGTCATGGTGCCTGCACAGTGGAAGAATAAGTGACCACAACTAGAAAGTTTAGTAACGACCACGTTCCTACTGTCATCTATTGCCTATAAATGTGGCATTTAGAACCACGTTTATTCAAAAACTTCCTATGATATTTTAGATTAAATTCAGATCTGATCACAGATCATTACATATACTTTATATTTAAGTGTCTATTAAGTTTAGACTTGTATTCACAAAAGTTGCATTATAAAGACAACTGTAACCATGGCACTGTCACTTGTGTTTCTCACATCATAAGTCATTTTTACGTAACTGCCTTGTTTTTTTTTCTCATATAGGTAGATTCATGTACAATAAGACTGATGGAGAAGGCTGGTGTTTCACTGCATATTGCAATTTGACATGCAATGTGGAGAAGCTTGCCAGACCATGTCACTCTACTACTCCACCAACTCCTCAAACCACCACCATAACAAAACAACCCTGTTTTTATCTTAATCCACCTAGAAAGGTATTTAAATTTAGTTATAGAAACAAGAAACAGATCTTTGTAAAATAAAAAATTCTGTCATTATGTACTAACCCCAAAATTATTCTAAACTGTATAGGTTTTAATCTTAACTGTCTTCGTTTCCAAGGTCTCTATTCTGAGAAAGCGTGAAAACAGGTCTATTATTCCCTGATCAAAGGAAGGAACATTTAATTCCTAGTATGCTTACTCTCATTGGTCTTTTGAATTGTTAATGAAAATATCAACAGATAAGTGCAACAACAGTTACTGTACTATCAATTAATTCAACCTGCAATTGCTGATTCATTTAAAATACCTGTATATTATAATAGATGCTTGTTGGTTTTCACAGCTTAGTTCTTCTACAGTCTCTTATAGCATAAGATTTCTTCTCCCAGTAATTGCAGGATATTGGAACAAAGGTCAATGGTCAAAATTTTATTTATTAGGGTCCCCATTAGCTTAAAGTGCTCATATTATGCTTTTTGGCTTTTTCCCTTTCCTTTATTGTGTTATATATCTTTTTGTTCACAATATAGGTTTACAAAGTGAAAAAGTGAAATATGAGCACTTTAATCAAAACCGAGGTTATTCTTCCTGGGATCTAATAATACACTACAGTAACAGACAACATAAAAACATGTTCAAACACCATAAGACCAACTCACAACATTCAAAACCAGACAAACTAACAGAACAAGATATTATAAACAAAACAAATAGCTGGGGTCCCTTGATAGCTTACTTGTTTAAGCGTGCGCCCCATGTACTAAGGCTCAGTCTCTACCACAGCAACCCAGGGTTCGAGTCCGACCACCTGCCCTTTACTGCATGTTATTCCTCCATTCCCATTCTTTTCCTGTCTTTACCTGTTCTTTCGGATAAAGACCAAAAATGCCCAAAAAATCATCTTAAAAAAAAGATCTATAAGTAAAATAATTTACATGTAAGTAATAAAGCATTGTGGCATACCTGATATGTCACTAAAGGACATCCACAAATAATTCCAACATGACAATTATTAATGAAATTAAAAAATGTGAGGGATTGATGTAAACAACTGTACATATATTGTATTTCATTAGCATTGATCGATGTAAAATTATTTTCTTGTTTCATGGATAACATAAATTATAGATGTATATGTTGTGCATGTGTGCACCTGGGGGGCTTAAACATAATATCTATTTCATGGTATTAGATTGCTAAAAGTACTACTTTGTCCTTTACAGCATGGTGAGTCATGGAGTTTAAATAACTGCACCAGAGATACATGCGACAATGGAAGGGTAATGACAGAACATGTGCTATGTAAACCAGTGACCGAGACTGTATGTGAAAATGGGCTCCAACCAGTCAGGGTTTATGATGAAGGAGGCTGCTGTTTCCACTATGAATGCACTTGTAAGTTCAAATGAAAGTCTTTTTTAAATGTCACATTCAAGCAATGTCCTAAAACTGCTGCACTACAAAAAATCTACAATATATACAGTTTTTCTGTGATGTAACAACTAATGTAGTCTTCATCTGATATTTGCAGGTGTTTGTTATGGCTGGGGAGATCCTCATTATGTGACATTTGATGGCCAGTATTACAGCATGCAGAAAAACTGCACATATGTCCTTGTGAAAGAGATCATTCCTCAATACAATTTTAAGATTCTTATCAATAACGAAAACTGTGATGCCTCTGGAACTGTGACCTGTGCTAAATCCTTGATTGTGTATTACAAAAACTATGAAGTTATTCTTACACAGGACAGAATCCCAAAGACCTTGAACAAGGTAAATTATTTACAAACCTTCTCTTTACTTGAATTTATTTAAATTATATGCAGTGATAATGATGATGATTTGTTTCACCTATCTAATGTTGCAATCATGTAGGTGTATGTCAACGGCAAGCAGGTAGTCCCAACCTACCTTAATGATGACTTCATCATAACAAGTACAGCAATTGAGCTGCTCTTGAGAATCCCGGCAATTAATGCAGTTGTGATGTTCAAAGGGCTTTTGTTCAGCGTTGACTTGCCATTTTCCCTTTTCCACAACAACACAGAGGGACAGTGTGGTAAGATGATAATCCAATTTATGTTAGACTAAACATGTTGAACAGCAAATGAGGTTGCTTGTTATATTTATAGATGAAAATATATAAACAGTGCTAGATTAAATCTGAAAGTACCAAATGTGGTCCCACATGGGTTGTAATATCTGTCATGTTAATATTTACTTTCACAAGGTACCTGTGACAATAACAGGAAAAATGACTGCAGATTACCAAATGGCCAGATTAATCCTACATGCTCAGAGATGGGAAATTGGTCTGTACCAGATAAGAACAAGCCATATTGTGATAAGCCTCCAAAACCAACCCCAACACAAAAACCTACACCAATACCATGCAAACCTGACATTTGTGAAATTCTGATCAGCAAGTAAGAAGTTACAGAATAAATATGAACACAATACGTCAATTAATTCTGGCGTATCACTATGATTAACAGCCTACTTTCTTTTTATTTGTACATTAAGGGTGTTTGAGCAATGCCACAAAGTACTCTCACCACTACCATTTTATGAGGCCTGTAAATTTGATGTTTGCCACGAGGACAAACCCAACTTCGGTTGTTTCAGTATGGAGGCGTACTCCAAGATGTGTGCTGAAGCATCTGTCTGCATACCCTGGAGGAATGCTACAAACGGACTGTGTGGTAGGAGGGTTTACTAGAAAGCTAACATTGTTATTTTAAGATGTCCACATTACCTGTTTTTTTTATCATTTTGATATTTAAATCCCCTTTCTCTTGTTGTAGAATATGCATGTCCAAAAAACAAGGTCTACAAGGCTTGTGGACCAACTGTTGTACAAACTTGCAATGCAAGGTAATTACTCAGTGCTATAATCAATATTATGAATCAAATAATGTCAACAGCTAGTAATGTTTTCTTTTTGAAGATGTTTTTTGGGGCATTTTAGGCCAAAAAAGGACAGGATAGCTTAAGACAGGAAAATGGAGAGAGAGGGGGAATGACATACAGCAAAGGGCTGCAGGTCAGAATCGAAGCTGTGGCTGCTGCGGTAAGGACTGAGCCTCTGTACATGGGGCGCATGCTCAACCACGTGAGCTACCCAGGTGCCACTGCAGCTTGTCATTTAACAAGACTAGAGTCTATAGCCATGCTAGTGACTCTTAGAGGCTGTTCTTAGGCTGAACTAAATGTAAACCCCAGCATACACACAATGACAATGCAATTTAGTCATAAACCAAAGTATTGGACACATTAAAATTTATATTTGACGATGGCACTAGATGAAAAGTAAAGGGATTACCAACATCAATATAATTGAGGTGGAATCAATGTCTGTACCAAATGGCACTGCAATCCACCCAATAGTTTTGAGACATTTCACTTAAAACCATAAAGGGCAACAGCTTGGAGGCGCTAGAGGGAATGTCAGCGGATCACCAAATGTATTAGGATTCATCCTGTGAGGACCATGAATGTCTTTTCAAATTTTGATGGCAATCAATCAAATAGCTGTTAAAATACTCCAGTCTGAACCAAAGTTGTGGACCAACAAACCAACACTGCTATCTCTAGAGCGCTAGCCAATACTTGGTGTTTGCACTGCATTATACTGATCATTTATAATTTTAAAAATGAAATACTTATGTCTGTTTTTAACCATAAATTGTCTTTATATTTAGATACAATGAAGAATATGCACAAAAATGCCAGGGAAAAAATGGAAACCAGAACCAAGCTTGTACTGGCTTCATGGAGGGATGTTTCTGCCCAGAGGGGCTGACTCTGTTCAGTTCGAATTCTGACCTTTGTGTCTCCGTCTGTAAGAGCATTTTCTGTTTTGAAGAAAAATCTAATTCTTTGTGAATGAATTAATGTTAAGGTAAACTGATTGTTTTTATTTTTTTAGGTTGTACTGGACCTGATGGCCAACCTAAACAGGTAAGTAGCTACAATACATGACTAATTATCATTATTCACACAGTGTTCATTGCTGTTACGGCATTAACTCTTTTCCGTCTCTCAAACAGCTTGGTGATACTTGGCAGAGTGGCTGTAAGCAGTGTGCTTGTGATAAGAACGCTCTGAGTGTTCGGTGTGAGCCTCTAATATGTCCCACTCAAGAACCAATAACCTGTACTGAGGAAGGAGAGGTGTTGGTGGCCCATACAGTGGACTGCTGTGAGAGACTGACCTGTGGTGAGTGATAAAGTACACACACTTACACATCTGCTCACATTATGTTTTATATTGGATCTTTAAATAAAGAAGATACACACTATTGGAACTCCACTGATTTTACACACAAATATCAGTTTTCTCTCCATAGAGAGTACTATTTAGCTTATGAAACAGTTGTATGATCCTCTTCTACGTATTAGATGTCTAAAACCAGAGAAAATACATCCAGTTGCCAGTTGCCAGCTAAAATTGATGCAGTCCAATACAGCAGTCCTGCAATAAATCCTGAATACATTCATTAGGCTAAATGTGTTCCGTTCTAGAGAGGTGTTGTTTCAACTTTATGATCATTTGGGAGGATGTAGTTTGTGGTGCTGTTGAACTGTATTGCATTATACTGACTGGTGTTTCTGTCTCTGCTGCTTTCCATAATAAGTCAGTGAATCAATCGGTGGAAATTGTGTTCATTCAGTTAAGAGAGTCATTAATATTTTAAGCTGTAAGTAAGTGTATGTAACAAGTATTTGCCTGTTTTACAGGAGTACCTGTAATAATTTAACTAACCCTGTAACTGACCATTTTTGGTCGTCTTGGTTATACTCACCAACCCTTGAAACGTCTTACCTTTCAACCAACAGAATGCAAAATGAGCCGTTGTTCAGTGACAACACAGAAGTGCCAACTGGGATTTGAATTAAAAATCAACATGTCAAATGACACTTGCTGTCCATCTTACCGCTGTGGTAAGCTTTCCATATAGGTTTCAGTTCCATTTACACAGTGTTAGTGTGTGAACGACTTTAAACTAAATTAAACTAACCCTGTATTGTAATCATCTTTGTTAACATTTTTTTATCTAGTACCTAAAGATGTCTGTGTCTTCAATAATACTGAGTACCAGGTATGGAATAATATATTTTTTAAATGTGCTCTATTAAGAATATTTTTGTTTGTGTTTTACAATAACTCTGAAATCTTCAAATTAAGTATACTATACATAATCTTACATACATAATTCTTCTGTATTTTCACCCTGTCATCAGACCAAAGTGACTTTTGTTTTGCTGGCCTTTATTTAAAATATGGCTTAGACTTTACATTGTATTGTTTACAGCCCGGTATGGATTTCTCCAAAAACCCATGTGAATCATGCCGCTGTACTGAAAGTCAGGCTCCCAACAGCAAGTTGAACACTATTACATGTCATGTGAAGCAGTGTTCCACACTGTGTTCAGAGGTATGTTTGCATGAAACTATTAGGAGCATTGTTTTATAATATACAAAAATGTTTAACGTGACAGCACATGCTAAATATAGGGTCACTCACTCATATCCTATACTTTCAGAATTCTACAAGAATTGTACTGCTTAACAGTTGCTGATGCATAAACTTTGTTATTTATGTGCACATGATGATAGATTTAAAGATGTCAGTTTTGGGAATGCGGTTTTGGTTTTATTTGCTCAGGTTTGAGATATCCGTCTGTGAGATTTCTGCTGCTATCTGAATGAATTAAGTGAAGATAATTTCTGTTTGTGGTGTTTCTACTCAAGAAATTGTTGACAGTCTATACTTTAGATTATTCAGATGTTGCTGTTGAATCTTTTCAACAAAAGATGTTAGTGTTCAGAGCACCACAAACTAGACTGCATTTAGATTTGAGTGGCAGCAGGAATATCAGAGATGGATATCTTAAACCACTGCACATTTAAACAACTAGATACCTCTTTGGGTAAGTACAAAACAATTTCTGTTTTTGTAATTTGGATGAAACTATCCTCAGGGTGGGAAATATTCTGTAAATACTACTGAGGTTGATTTGTGCTTTTTTTCAAATAGGGCTATGTGTATGAAAACACACCTGGACAATGTTGTGGATCATGTAAAAAAACAAGCTGTGTTATGGAGGTCCCAGGTTTCACTTCTCCGATAATTATTAAGGTAAGAGTATAATAGAAACACCTTGAGAATCAGAGTCTGTAACTTAAAATTGTGGTATCAGTCAGAATTGTTTATGTTGACTAATTGACCTCTTCTACACCTCTGACAGCCTTCTGAGTCTTGGTCACCACCAAATGACAACTGTACCAAGTATGATTGCCAAAAGGTGAAGAATGAGTTTATAACCTCTAAAAAACAAACAACATGTCCTGCATTTGATCCAGAGAACTGCGTTCCTGTGAGTATAATCCAGTCCTGAAACGAGTATCATTTCTTATTTCGAGGAGCTGTAATCTTTGTTAATAACTGAACTGATGCTGCCCTATTTTACAGTGTACTTTGCATCAAATTGTAGAAATGGGTTACGTTTTGCTATTTCTGCTAATGATATGTGTAAAATGCACAAAGAGCATTTACCTTTCTGATATTAGACTTTTAATACAGGCTAAATTATTCCAAAAGAACTTTTAGGTTTTAGATGTGCTGACATTTTATAAAAGATAAAAAAGACACTGTAAGCCAAATATAAATAAATGTATCTGCAAATAGGCTGAAATGATAAATACTATGAGGTAATGGTTAATATGAGAGAGGTAAATAAATATACCAAATGTGCTGAAATGCACAAATATATAGTGAAGAGGTTTTTGCTTCATATTGTCTTGTGCAAAAAAAAAACAGCAGTAATACTAATGACTCATTTGTGACTTTACATCTGTTGTCAATCTGCATATTTTATGATCCATATTGTCTGTATTACAGGGAACTGAACAAAGTGACATCAACGGTTGTTGCAAAACTTGTAAGTATGAGTTAGTAAAATCAATTCAAATTACCAAATTTTACTCCCATCCTCTGTTACACGTACGTTGCGTCGACAGTGGTAAAAGAAAATTGTATTACTTATGAATATTTTCATTATTGATTATTATGTTGATATCTTCTGGATTCATTAATGGGCAAACATCTGTGGTCAATTAAAACCTTTAATGCTGTTTTTGCATAAAAACAGAGGCTAAAACTCCTCATATTAGATGCCTTATTTCATTGTGCCACTGAAATGGTAATGTGTGTTTTTGCAGCAAGATGAAAAATATGTTTACGTGTCATTTACAGGTACTCCTCTTACGAACTGTCAAATGACCAGGAACACCACCTATCTGCAGACAAAGAACTGCAAGTCGGTTGAGCCAGTGGAAATCACAGCCTGTGCAGGATCCTGTGGCGCGTCCTCATCAATGTGAGATTCATAAAAAAGCACCTATATACAGGATATACAGCAGGATATACAGTACAAACTACTTACTCAATCATGCCAAAACCACCTGTTTTCATGTGAAGTTTTAAGATAAATGTTTGTTTGCTGAAACTGATCCTGTTGGAAACTGTCTCTATTTACAGGTACTCTGCAGAAAACAACCGTTTGATGCATTCGTGCTCATGCTGTCAAGAAATGACCACCAGTGAGAAGAACGTGAAGATGACCTGCGCTGATGGCAGCACGATGCAGCACTCCTACATTTCAGTTGACAAGTGTGGCTGCCAAGTCGCTGAATGTAAAGACAACATTTAAAGCAAAACTAAAGTTCATTAAAGGGAAATCTAACTAATATACTTTATTAAACTTAAACAACTCCTCTCCAAAAACTATTAGAGTCAAGACTCAATATGTGAAGACACACACTCCTTAGGATTCAGCATCGCCAAATAAGGGTGAATAAGTTAAACCTTTTAAACAGCAGAGATGTGGTGTCCTGGTGTCTCTTTTAGCTTTTGAAGAGGTTGATCTTTTTGAAAACTAAACAATGTGGTGTTTTTAGTCTTATAGGGTCTTTTTCTTACTTTTACTGTAAATGACTTGAGTGATAAAAGACACATGAATGGCTTTAGATATTACAGTACATTGTCATTGTCTTTTGGGGAATGGGATTATATTTGTGGTAATGTGTGAAAGATTTAAAACATGGATTGATTTTAAATGGTTTTTCATTATTTCTAACAGCACCATCAACATAAATGATCTTACAACCCAATGAATATATAATGAAAAGAGTATAAAGAATATCCAAACTATCTTTATCCATCATCTGATGTTTTAAATCTGAATGTCTTCAGTGTCATTAAAATTCTCATTCTTGCTGAAGATCATGTGTTCTTGTTTTTTTTTATTCCTTAGCTGTTTTGTTATGAGGATTTTTCTTGTGTTTGCATGATGCACTGTTGTTAGATAGATAGATAGATAGATAGATAGATAGATAGATAGATAGATAGATAGACAGATTTTTATTGATCCCAAAAATGGGAAATTACAGTGTTACAGCAGCAAAATATCAGACACACAGCACACATATAGAATATACTGTACATGAAATAATAGGATACAATATACATGAAATAATAATAGGATATTATACAAGAACAAATATGTCAAATATATACTAGTTGGGAATAATAATGTACTAGTTGGGAATAATACAATAGTACAATTACTTAACTAGTATTGATAAAGATTAGATAAACCTATTGTGCAAGTTGCACTTCGTGCAGTTGTGATGTCAATGAGTCTTATCTAACACTCAGTGATGAAGTGTTAAAAAGTTTTATTGCCTGTGGTAGATGATTTCTTGTAGCGGTCCGTGTGACATTGAAGCTGTCGGCGCTTCTTAGAGAAGCTGCTCCTCTGTTGGACCAGTGTGGGGTGGAGAGGGTGGTCGGGGTTATCCATGATAGATAACAGTTTGTTCAGTGACCTCCTCTTCACCACAGCTTCAAATGTGTCCTGTTTGCAGCCAATAACGAAGCCAGCTTTCCTAATCAGTTTGTTCAGTCTGTCCGATGCTGCTGCCCCAGCAGATGGCGGAGGAGAACAGAGCGCTGACAGCAACAGACTGGTAGAACCTTGCCAACATTCTGCTGCACATGTTGAAGGACCTCAGCTTCCTCAGGAAATAGAGTCTGATATAATAGAATAGATAGATTTTCCAGTTCAGCCTGTTGTTGATGTTGACACCCAGGTATCTGTACCATCCACATCTCATGTCCACATCTCCACCCAGAATGCAAAGGGGCTGCGGAGCCGTTCCCATCCTCCTGAAGTTAATCACCATCTCTCTGGTCTTATCCACATTCAGCAGCAGGGGATTCTTACCAGTCCGCTCCACAAAGTTGTCCACTAGCGCTGTGTACTCCTTGGATCCATTCCCAACAACTGCAGAGCCATCAGAAAACTTCTGTAGGTAACATGACTCTGAGTTGTACTGGAAGTCTGTGGTGTATAAGGTGAACAGAAAAGGAGACAGCACTGTCCCCTGTGGAGCCCCCGTATCACTCACCGCCACATCAGACAGAACACGGTACGGTGTTCATTTTAGGACATCCTCAGATCTCAGACTCAGGTGTCAGACTCAAATGAAACTGCCTCAGCATCAGAAAAACCTCTGTCATCCTCAGAAAAAACTGCCTCACCGTCAGAAAAACCTCTGTCATCCTCAGAAAAAACGGCTCCCTCATCTGGGCAACGATGACAGAGGTTTTTCTGACAACGTTTTTTCTGATTTCTGACACCAAGGCCGTTTTGTTTGAGTCTGACACCTGAGACTGAGATCTGAGGATGTCCTAAAATGAACACCGTACCAGGCGGACAAACTATGGTCTGTCAGGTAGTCAGAGATCCAGGAGACCATGGACGCACCGACACCCATCATCTGCAGCTTCTCACCTAGTAGCAGTGTTTGGATGGTGTTGCATGCCCTGGAGAAATCAAAAAATTTGATTCTCACAGGGCTGCCACCGCCATCCAGGTGCAAATGAGCTCGCTGCAGAAGATAGATGACAGCGTCGTCCACATCCAGACGATCTGGTAGGCAAACTGTAGAGGGTCCAGAGAAGATCTCACCTGCAGCCTAAGGTAGGCCAAGACCAGCCTCTCCAGCACCTTCATCACATGGGATGTGAGAGCCACTGGATACTGGAGAACAACAGACAGCTGACTGGCGCAGGTCTTCAGGACCCTGGGGCTGATGCCGTCCAGGCTGGCAGCCTTGTGCTGGTGAAGCCTCTCCAGCTGTCTCCTCACCTGGCCATTGTGATTGAAAAGCAGGAGGGGGGTGCTTGAAGTGTCTGTGGGGGGATATGAAATGTGCTGTAGTGGTGGGGGAAGTGGGCATACCACAGGGGAGTGAGGGAAAGGTGTGGGAGCAAGAGAGGGAGGGGAGGAAGCAGTGAGGGGGAGCAAGGAGAATCTCTTTATTTCAAAAGAAAACATTTATTTTGCCAATCTTACTATTGGCCTGCAAAACACATTAACCAACCCAACTGCCACATACCTTCTGTTTTGCCCACCAATATGCCTGAACCTCCACCAACCCTAACTCCATGCAAGCCAGATTCCATATGTCACCTGCTTAAGAGCAGGTAGGCAAATGTCGAATTCATTGTAGCAATTCACATGCATCCCCTTAAGTCTGAAATATTGCAACAAACACTATTTGTATCTGTTTTTTTGTTTGTGTTTTACTTTTACAGTCTCTTTGCAGCGTGCCATCCCTTTGTCTCTCCTGACAATTTCTATCGAGGTTGTGTTGTTGATAGTTGCCATGTTTCCAACCCAGCAGTGGATTGTACAAGTTTGCAAACTTATGCTGCTGCCTGTGCTCAGGCTGGGGTTTGTCTGCACTGGAGGAACCACACCAGGTTGTGCGGTAAGCAACTCCTCATTATTTTACTGTAAATGCTGGGATTAGTGACATCAAGAGGGGCAAATTAATTCTTTTAGTTTTTCTTGCTTCCAGCACACATTGAACAGGCAGCTGCATATTTTATTATATACACTAGGTAGGCAGTATGCATTTAAAAAAGACCCAATTGAGTTTTTTTCTTCACTAACAGCAAGTGACTGCCCATCAAACAAAGTTTACAAGCCATGTGGTCCTGCAGAACAGCCAACCTGTGAAGACAAGTAAGTTTAATAAAAATAAAGTGTATTTTTATTTGCAGTTCATTGTGCACATTAGCATTTTCTGAGACAAAAGTCCTAATGGATAGTCACAATAGATGTTTCTTGTTAACATCGTAGCAATAAGTAGAGTAGAATATATTGTTTTAAATTAACTATGTTTTACAGTGGAGATCTTAAAGAAATAACGTAAAGTAATTGTTCTTTCTTGATGATTCAATATTACAGTTCTAATGAACCAACCATGAACTACACTACTGAGGGCTGCTTTTGTCCTGATGGAATGAAACTCTTCAACAAAGACTCTGGCATATGTGTTAATACATGTGGTAAGTGTGGTGTATATAACCTCTAGTCTTAACATTGAGCTGAATATATTGTATCAATTATGAAGGGCTTATCAACAGGATGTCTTGATCCTGAGGGCATTCCTGGTCAGGTGAGTAGATCTAGTCATGTTCAGTTAAAATTCTAACTTGTGTTGTTCACTTGCAAGCGACAATTAAGTCACTACTGTGGTATATTCTTTCAGTTTAATGAGAGGTTTAGTTTAGTTTAGTTTAGTTTATTTGTTTATCTCGAACAATCAACAATGTTGCAAAACATAAAAAACAAAATAAAACACAAACAATCAGAATCTAACAACAAAAAACATGAAAAGGATTAGTTAGAGGTAGGTCCGTGTACGTTTTGATCAACAGAACTTTATAAAGCGTTCTCAGAGCATTTGGCCCCATGTTTACTACAGGTTTTTACGGAGAGTATAGATAATGATTCCCTTCCTCCTAGCCTCACTCAAGGGCTGGTCACACTGATTCCCAAGCCTAAAAAAGATCCGCTCCTTATTGACAGCTGGAGACCCATTTGTCTGCTTAACAATGATTACAAAATTATGGCATCAATTTTTGCCAGAAGAATTAAAGAAACTCTTGACACAATTAAAGATGAGACACAATCAGGCTTTATGAGAAACAGGCATATCTCTAATAATATTAGACTAGTATTAGATATTCTTGACTACTCTGACTTAATATCTGAAGATAGCTTCATCCTCTTCTTAGACTTCTATAAGGCCTTTGATACAATAGAACACCAATTTATTTTTCTATCTTTAGAGAAATTTGGTTTTGGTCACTTTTTCCGCAAAGCAATTAAAACCTTATATGTTAATGGAAATAGCTCTATAAAACTGAAAAATGGAACTTCCCCTAGATTTAATCTGGAACGGGGTATTCGTCAGGGATGCCCAATTTCCCCTTATCTGTTTTTACTTTGTACACAAATTCTCACAACTTATGTATGTAATAGAACTATACAAGGAATCTCTATTGCAGGTAGGGATATCATCATCAGTCAGCTTGCCGATGATACCACAATCTTTAAAAAAAATGCAAGCCAGATACCTGTTACTATTCAAGTAATTAACCAGTTTTCAGGGGCCTCTGGTTTATGCCTAAATATTAATAAATGTGAGCTGTTGCCTTTAAAAGACTATAACATACAAACTATTTGCAACATTCCGATAGAGAAAGAAGTTACGTACTTGAGTATTATCACTAAAGCTGTCTCTCAGAAAATGAGATGTCCGTTAAATTTCTCTCCAATCATTAAAAAAACTCAGAACAAACTGAACCAGTGGTTGCAAAGGGACTTATCTCTAAAAGGCAGAGTGTTGCTTACCAAGGCTGAAGGAATATCTAGGCTTACATACGCAGCTCTCTCATTACACTTGGATAGTAAAATCTGTAAAGACATTGATAGAATGCTTTTTGACTTCATTTGGAAAAATCGTATCCATTATATCAAAAAAAGTGTTGCTATGAATAAATATGAATCTGGTGGGCTAAATTTTTTGGACTTCAATACTCTAAATAATACCTTTAAGATTAATTGGATTAAGCATTTTCTTAAAAACCCTGTCTCGATTTGGAATTGTATTCCCCATTATATATTCTCTTGTTTTGGTGGTCTGGGCTTTATTTTGAATTGTAACTACAATGTAGACAAACTTCCTGTAAAACTGTCCACTTTTCACAAGCAGGTCCTCTTAGCTTGGTCTCTTATTTACAAGCATAATTTCTCACCTCACAGGTATCTAATTTGGAATAACAGAGATATTTTATATAAGAACAAGTCATTTTATTTTGAGAATTGGGTACGCAATCAGATTCTGCTGGTGGACCAGCTATTTAATGTAGAGGGGCGACTTTTCTCCTATAGAGAGTTGTTATCAACATATAACATTCCAGTTACACCGAAAGAATTCACAGTTGAATTTGATGCCATTCCATCAAGCACAATCATGCTTTTTAAGTATACTGGCCTATGTGGCTGAATCACCAGTTGGAAGAATCTGTTTTTCCCAACTTCCTCATAATAATAAGAACATTCGTGCATTATTTCAGAAAGAGATTGTTTCTATTCCAAATGTTACATTTTATTGGAACCGATTTGTAAATGACATTGATTGGTAAAAGGTCTGGATGATTCCTCACAGATACTTGATAGTAAACAAGGTGAAAGAAGTATCTTTCAGAATAATTCACAGAGATTACCCTGCTAATCATTACATGATTACATTTAAAAGAGACATCAACACATACTGTTCTTTTTGTGAAGACCACCCAGAGACTGTTCTGCACCTCTTTTGGCATTGCCAGAACAATTGGGCAAAACCTCAGCAGATTCATAATTGACCATATTTATAAAGACTTTGCCTTATTGTGGAAGGATGTTATTTTTTACTTTTATAAAAGTCATAGTAAAGAAAATATATTCTTCATTATAAATGTATTAATTCTTTTGGCAAAATTTCACATTTATAAGTGTAAATTCAGCACTAAAAAACCTAGTTTTGTACTTTTTCTCCATGAAGTTGAACATTATATTAATCTGATTTCTGCCTCAAACAACAAAAAGGCTGTTAAAACTGTCAACATATGGTCCTCCTTCTCTTAATGGCCTATAAGCTTCCCCTAGCAATTCTGTTTATATTTTGTTTATCGTTTTCATTGTTGTATGTTATGTACATTTTGGCTATTCACATGTGATTTGTACCCTTTTTTTGCAATAAAAAAAATAAATAAATCAGCATTACTGGTAAGTGCCAGGAGCAGGAAACACTATAGGCTGCCTTTATCCCTATCTTACCGAATTGCATGTTGTCAGCTCAACATGAGCATGTGCATCATGATTATGAAAATGATTGTGCCATTTAGTGCTGTCAAACTTAACACATTTAATAATTTCTGTTAGGTTAATTTGAAACATTAAACGCATTAAATGAATCGCGGGTTGACTGTGATTTCACCCCGTTGTATATGAGAGGTTGTAGAGAGCTCACTTTTGCTGCTAGGATGAAGACTGTGGTGTTAAATTAAACGGAAAAACATCAGGCATGCATTGGTACCACTCTAAATGTGCTAACAAACAGGGAAGAGGGCTAAATAATTCACCAAATGTAACCAAAAGTTTAACCATAAAAATCCTAGCTTGCACTTTCTGTCTGTCTTCCATCAGAGTGCAGTTTTTCCTTGTCTTTCATATTTGAGTTTACTATTGTGGAACTGGCAAAGACCTGGTGGTTGTTTGTGAAAGCTTCACAGACAACATTGATAGGGCTTATCATTTTCATCATTTCACAGACTTAATATGAATCAAAAGTGTAATATGACATTGAGAAAACATTAAATAGGTTATTCAATGCTAATTCTTTAACACACACATGTTATATACATTTATATTTGAATAGTAATAGTATATAATAACTAACACTCTCAGTGTAGTTTTGGTATAGGCCTACAATATATCTAATCCCCATGTTCAGGTACAGCAAGTATCCTACTTTATCTCTGAAAGTGTTTCTGTAGCCAGTGACATTTCATTATTTGTATTTTAATTTCAATGCAGATTGTTGAGAGAAAATCCCGCACACTGACCATTACGCAAGCAATAATTTATTTAGAAAAATACAACGTTTCGGTCCCAGACCTTCATCAGGTAAAATTTCAATGCAGATGTAATCGCATTGTACATTTTTAGTTTTTATTTGAAGGCTGAGGCTTCATTAATAAACACAACCCCATCATCATTTGAGATATTACTTGCTATAAATACCTTGTCTGATAGGCTACAGTATTGTGGCATAGTATCAGGACATCCTGGCTAGTGTCTGTCGCGCATGGCTAGGGGCAAATGGCCAGATGATGGGCCTATTTGAGAGAAAGTCCAGGGCTGTTTTTTAGCCCCAGTCCGTCCTTGCTGGTGGATCATTTTATCCACATTTCCCAAAAATTTAGGCTGACATATTTGTATAATTGAAAACATTATCTCAGCTAGAATCTAAAATAAAGTTATGTGGTGCATGGTCTGAGCACAGCTGGTATGCTTTTCTCAGAGGTAGTGAATAAGTGACAGGAAGATATGAGTAAATGAGGCAGGATTGCTGTTGTCAATCAGTAAGCTTCAGGTACAGACATTTTAACACAAGAAAGTAAGTTTGTCCAAAGGTCAAATGTACTGTAAACATGTCTAACTTTTTTAGTTTTTTTGTAAATATTTCCTCTACTTATCTGTATCCTGTTCCTATCTATCTCTCTGGTCTCTATCTGTGCTGCTAAAGGCCGCAATGCTCAATTGCCATGCTGGGGATTATGGTTTTATCTTATATAGTTATGACATTTTTCTCAAAAATGAATTACATAGAATTCAAGGTTTTCACAGAAGAGAGAATGGCAGAAGAGAGAACAAGAGGCTCATTATGTCATCTTACTACATGAGTTGTGCTACAAATTTCTTGAAACAGAATTTAACTCTGGAGAAATGAAGATTTATTTTATCTTATATTTTGAACAGTGTTAAACACATGATGTAAACATGTAAATATCTGTCAATATACACATATCTGACATATCTTACTGCTACTACTCATTTTTAAACAGTCTATGTTACTACTACTTTACTTTATATCCACGTTGCAGTCCTGCCGTCCATTCCCATTTTTAATAGTTGTGGGTGTACTCTGTAGAACCATAGCATGGAGGGGGCAGTTGGAACTACCGGAAGTTCAATTAAAGGTCTCAGCTATTGCTGATGGTGAGAAAAGTGATGAGTAATGATTGTTTTATAGTTTAGAGTTATTTGGAAACATATACAAATTGTCGGTCATTGGTTATCTTAGCTTAGCTGTGAACATTCACAACAGTGGTTGCTCTCTCTCTCTCTCTCTCTCTCTCTCTCTCTAAACGCAAGTCCAAACAAAGATGGCAGCCTGGAATTGATGCATTTCTCCAAAATTGAAGCATCTTATCAAAGATACATCTATATTGATGTTATTTTTTTACTTTCATCATTTTCATACATAATACAATGTTTTATTTCTGTATATAACAAGCAAGAATATACATCATGTTGAAATATTTTACACTGTGCAGTGGACAGAAAATACCTTAATGAAAGTGTATAGGACACAAAAGCAGAACACAGGGCGAGTTCAATAATATTACTGTTTATTAGAAAATTAATAATGTAGATGGTGTTCTGTCGTGGAGGTTATGGGAGTGAGTATGGGTAGGTTGTGGCTCAGCAGAAGTACAAAACGGCAGGCGAGAATAGTCGGGAACAGGCTGGGGGTCCAGAGACACGGAGAGCAAGGCACAGGTCGGCACGGGGAGTCCAAACAGAAGATCCAGTTGAGGAGGGAACAAAGGCAGTGGCCGGCGGTGGAGGGAGAACGGCGTCTAGGAGGCAGAACACAAAAACACGATGAGGAAAAAAAAAAGGCAAAACTACGGGAAACTCAGGATAATGACTAGAACTGGAGATAGCTAAATAATGCACAGGAACCCAAGTGATAGTTACGTGGCTGAAACAATTATCTGGCGGGGACTGAAACCAGACCTCTCCCTAATATAGGGAGAGTGGCAATCAGCCCCAGGTGCGTGGACTGGAGCATGTGTAGTATATTGTAGTGATTGCAGCAGCCTTGGTGCCGGGATGCCTTCAGTGGTAGTGGGAATTCAGGAAACTGAGGAACAAAAAGAGAGGACGGAGACCAACAACACAGACACAAAAAGGGGCAGAGGCAAGGGAGACACACAAAAGGGAAGGGGAGACAGCTCAGGGAGGTGGGGCCCTGACAGAAAGTGTACCTGTTTGTAAAATATTGCCAGGTATATTTTAGAAAAAAAATTGTTATATATATATATGTATAACATTATAGCTTGTTTGTACTTTTAGTTTTATATATATATATATTAAAGAGAGATTTTGTCTCTAGTAAATTCTGTAACTTCGGAGATACAGTGTTTATTAACCACATAATCCAGATTTGTGCTGCTGGTGTTTACATACAGAGTGTGCAACATGTAGACCTCAGTTGAGCCTAGGAGCAATCTGGAGCCCAAGGCTCATTTTTGTGTCAATAGGCTTTGCAACTGATCAAGGTTTTTCCTGTATTGTAGTTTAAGTAGTCCAGTATTCTACAAACTAGCTACAAGAGTAATAGTAGTTACCTTATGTAAGTCACAGAAAAACGTTACCATTATGCCCTGTTCATACCAATCAAATGAACTGGACTTTGTGGTCAAATGCAGTCAGATGCAAAAGCCCCCTTCCATTACTGAATTATATTCCATTATATTTTATATTTTGAATTGTTACCTGCCACCATCATTTTGTATTTTCATTGACATAATTCAAGACGTTTTCACCATAAATTTGTGCCCGAAAATGTTTCAGAATGCAGCAGATTAAGTCTCTGATGCTCAAAATGTCCTGTAGGAAGGGCCTCCAGACCCCCCGCTTTGTGTCTCCAAAGGCCCATCCTGAGCCAGGAAAAACCTGCTGATTAAAATACAAAAATATCTGCAGGCTGAAGATTAATCTACAATGCTGTGAGATTGCAGCACACCTTCATTACATGTGCATCATAAGATCATATGGGATACATTGTTTTAGTTTTTAAGTTAAACACACTCAATTTCAATTGAAAATCTATTCAAAAGCATTACAAACAATTACAAATTAAATAATACATTTTTTTATTTTTTTTTATTTAACCTTTATTTATTCAGGGGAGGTTCACTGAGAGGCAGCCTATCTTTTGCAGGAACATCCTGATCACATTCACACAGTTACACATTCATACCATACATATTGAGTTAGCCAGGGTTAGTTGTAGTTACTAACACATACAGAGAATCTAAGGTCACGGGCAGCCTGTATGGACAGAGAACCTCAGAAACATGTTTAAGGTTTTCAGAAAGACACTCTATACGATGAACACCCCTATTTCACCTTATAAGTTTTCAACTAAATGTTACTTCTGTTAACTCTGCATCATAGCAAGCCTTTGTGTTTGCATGACAGTATGCAAAGAAAACGAAAAACAGTGTCTACTTTGACGTGCTTTGTGGGAAGATTTTGTTGACAAAACTAATCATATTAGTTCTGACATGCTGCACCTTGTAGTACTTATAGCAAACAAGTAATTAAGTAATAACTATTTGAACGTGCTTGCAAGAAATATTCATTATTTTTGGTATTTATCTGTAAAAAAGGTGATATTCTCTGAGTTCTTTTTTTATATGAATAAAAAGCAAGATCTTTTGGGCCACATCCATCTAAAAGCCTGTTGTAGCGCACACACAGTTTAGGATGAGGTGCTAAACTAGTGTTGACTCTGTCTAAAATTTACCTTTTATTTTACAGTCACCCCTCAAATTTGGCCCATATATTCCTTTAATAAAATGCCATTATGCCAATAAGGATACATCATAATTCCAGGCTCAATATAGGTTTGGACTTGGCAGATGTTTTGGTTTCGACTAGAGGTGTTCAATACACGTTGGAATGGATTTTTAACACTAAGCTGACTACACTGAATCAGCATTGTTACTGACTATATTAGTAACTCTTAGCAGTGACACACAGTATGCTACCTCCTGGTTCAGAGTTTAATAAAAGAAACTATAGAAACAATCATAATCTGATAATTGTTGCAAATAGGTGGCTGCTGAACTATTAACTTTGTAAACAGAACTTGTACAGTCTTTAGTTTGTGCTGAACTGAAGCCAGACTGAATCAGCACCAAATGTCACTCATTATAAACAGTGATGTGTTTGCTTACTGATATTTTGTACATTGAAAGAACCGCATTGAATGCATTACCACAGGTCCTGCAACTGTTTAGCTACACTAAGAAATGCTGTGTATATGCAGCGTTTGAGCCTGGATTGTCTGGTCAGAGGGTAAACTGGGCATTACGAGGATTATGTCTGCCAGCGCAACAGGTCAGATGCTTTTGAATGTGCTCAGAAAATATTTACATGATTCAGAGAGAGCCAGTACAGAATATTACACAGATTGCAACACACTCCTCACTTTCTAAACAAAATGAATCATATTTTCCCTCTGTGTGAAGTGTAAAAAATAAGTAGGAACTTAGTATCGTTGTATCTGGTAATGTGCCTTGATATCCAGGTACTGGAAAAATATTGCCAAGGAGCAGCTCAATTTTTCACTAAACAGTAAAGATAGTGGCCGGGTTGGCTCAGTGGGTAGAGCAGGCGCACATATACTGAGAGGTTTATACCTTGACGCAGAGGTCTAGGATTCAAATCCGACCTGTGACGATTTCCTGCATGTATTCCCCTTTCTCACCTAACTGTCCTGTCAAATTAAAGGTGGAAAAGCCCAAAAAATAATCTTTAAAACAAACAGTAAAGATAGAACCAATATTGTTTTTCCTAAATATAGTTCCTCTGTATACAAAACTGTATATATTGTAATGTATATGTATGTTAATCTATGCATGTATGTTAAGTAATGTATACAGTATATTCTTGTTCTCTTATTTGGCAATATCTGTGCTGTCTGGTTCTTTGTGTATAAGTTATTATGGTCTCAATTGCTAAGTCCAGGTCCTCTGGTACAGTAAGTTTGCAGGTGATGGTTTTGAAAAGGAATTTATGTTTTGCTTTTAGGGCTTCCAGAAGAAGGCTTTGATGTCTGCCGTTGATTGACAGGTGTGATTGATAATTATTTGGCAGCACGGTTCAGTTTTTGCTGCATTTGCATCAAAGTGTCCATTTAAGAGCTTCACCTTTCTTTACCTTATTGCACTATGTACTAAGAATTGCTGCAAAAATGAATCAATGAACCCATTAGTTGTCAACTATTAAAGTAGTCTTAAGGGCTGCCAGGTTTGATAATTTATTTATCAATTTATCAAATAAAAAAATGCAACTGTTTATTTCTCAGTTCTTCCTTTGTTCCCATCCAATTTGTGGCAGTTAAGCTTTGGCTGTTATTGTTGTTTTCATATTACTGATAATTGTTGATAATATAATTGTAATAATATCTGTCCGTGTATCATTGTTAGGATCATTTAATTATCAAGAACCACTGAAGCTTTCTCAATGTTCATTTTTAGCACTACAGCATAGTACAGAAAATGTCTGACGAGAAGCTCTCTACAGACGTTTTTTTTTTAATTAATGATATGCAGTGATAATACAATCATAATACAGAGTTTGATGTCGTCAGTTGTTATCTGGTCAGAGTCAATGACGTCTCCCTTATCTGGTTTGGGAGAGCATGTTCTTTCCTCAGCATCACACTGTGCACCGTACATCTGACAAGATAGCCAATGGTTCTATGTTATCGTGTGAGAGCAATCATTATAATATGGTATTCTATGCAAACAGATTAAAAGGCAGTAGAATGTAAATCATAGTTTTCCTAACAATCACAAATTGAAAGTATGTGACATATGATAGTTGATAAAAGTTTGTTCTTACTTATAAGATGTATATTCATTTTTACCAAAGATCAACATCATGACTGATAGGATGCTTTGTGACACAGACATAAACATGAGTGTTATCATAAGAAACGTCATCATGGGTGTAATCTTAATGGGTGTGACACAATGGCTGATACCCAAAATGTCTCTTTTACCCCACCCTAACTGCAAATAACCAGTGAACTATATTACATGACACTGGTAGTGTGGGATCAGTTGGCTCAACCATCCCTGTCAGGACAGGGACTACTCAAGGATCATGAGAACAGCCAGGATGCTACTTGAATGGGTGATTCCATGGATCACTTTCTACCTTCCACTATCTGCAGCCAGCACTGGTATGTACACTCACTGGCACACAAAGAGAGCTGGATCTATCAAATCCAACCTTATTGTCTGGTGCTATCTATTGAGTATGAAGAATATATGAAGTATGAAAATTTGATAAATTCTCAGTGTTGGATGAATGGTGTTGTTTTTTCATGCACATAGTTGATAATACAAATATAAAGTCTGCTTATATCTGACATTATTGATGTGTTTTTGTTTTTTCAGTTACAGTTCAGATGGTGACCAAAATGCCAGTAATTACTGGTAAAAAAAAATCAAAGATGAAAGATACCAAACCAAAAATCGTGTAGAATTAAAGTGTAATTATTGTTTTTTTCTCTCCACAAACTAGAAATGAGACTCGCTCACAACAACCAGCTCTGCAGTACATGGGGTAACTATCATTTCAGGACTTTTGATAGTGATTTCTTCCAGCTTCCCTCCACTTGCAACTACCTCCTTGCATCCCAGTGTAAGGGAAGCTATGGCAGTTTCAATATTCAGTTAAAACGGCAGGAGATGAATGGGGTCACCACCATTGAGAAGGTCACCATGAAACTGGAGGGGGCCATTGTGGAATTAGCCAACACTTCCATCAAAGTCAATGATAAACTGTGAGTCTGTTTTGATAATGGGACTTTTCATTACCAGCTGATGTACTGGTTGCAGTGATGGTTGATGTTGTTTTTTTGCCCCCCTCTAGTGTCACTATCCCATTCAGCCAGGTTGGCATTTCAATTGAAAGAACTATCTCCTATGTCAAAATCGAGGCAAAGCTGGGTTTGGTTGTCATGTGGAATGAAAAAGACGCCCTCTGGGTATGTGTATTCATTATGTGCTGTCCATAAATACAATCTGATATTGATTTGTATTATTATTTTGATAACTTACAGATAAACAAAGACACTGAGCCCTGAAAATATATACTGTACACTATATTTAGTTTTACTAAATAGATTAGAGAATTTAGATAACATAAAGATTAATCCATGTTAAATCAAAGGTAAGCAATTGCATAACGTTAACTGTAGTTAAGAGATTTCTTCATTTCTGCACATCATTCATTTTCACCTGGTTTTAAGGTTGAGCTGGATGCAAAATTCAAGAATCAGACATGTGGCCTGTGTGGTGACTTCAACGGAATACAGGTTTATGATGAGTTCATCAAAGCAGGTAAATAATAATGAAGCTAAAAACAATCTACACAAAATCAGTCTTCACATTTACTAAAACCATTTCACCTCTAGAAACAGGGAAGTCTGTTACTCTTGAATATGGGGAGGCCTGGAAGGTCAATGGTCCAACTGAAGAGTGTGAAGAAATCTCCTCACCAGCCACACAGACCTGTGCAAGTGAAGTAAGTGAAAATGGATTTGCTGACCCACACAAAGACTTCTGTACGAACCTGCTGTCAGGACCTGCATTGCTCAGCTGTCAAAACCTGGTTGCTACGGACTCCTTCATCGGAGCCTGTGTGAAGGACCTGTGCCGCTGTAAAAACAATACTTCATGTTTGTGTTCAACCATATCGGAGTACTCTCGTCAGTGCACTCATGCAGGTGGGAAACCACAGCAATGGCAGACAGCACAACTGTGTGGTAAGAACTACAATCAAAACATGTCTATGTTTGAGTGTACGCTTTGATTTTATTTTACTGTATTTATGTCAGAATCACTGTTTCTAAGTTGTACTTTTTTGTGTGTTAAATAGCAAAAACATGCCCTTTCAACATGGAGCATAAGGAATGCAGTAGTCCTTGTACTGACACCTGCAGCAACCAAAAGAGAAGCCATGTGTGCAAGGATCACTGCGTAGATGGATGCTTCTGTCCAAATGGTAAGTTTGCTGATTTGAAAACCAGCACAGATGAGGTTTGTAGTCAAGCAGATGTCAAAGGGTTTATTTCAGTCACACATCTGATTAAGTCATGCTCTCTAATTACTTAATTTGTGCTCTTGAATTGAGAGTTGTTGTAACAACAGAAGTTATAGATTTACTGGCCGGCTAGCACCTGTGTTTTGGTATGTATAGGCCTACAAATACTTAAAGGTGCCCTGCCATACAAAACTGTTTTTACTTGCATTTTTTGAAATATGTTAGGTCCATATGTGTTTGTTTTATGTTGTGAATGTGAAAATTAACTGCTACCTCCTTTGTCAGCTCTAGCCACTGAAAAGAAATAAGCAGAGAAATCAGGCCAATTACAAAATCTGGTCAGTCTGACATCATATTGCCTGCGCTCATTACTATTCATTAGCTTGCCCAGTTGGGCTGGGTAAAGGATTCTGACAGCCAGGCTCTCATTGGCTAGCTGTTAGCCAATCAGATTCAAATAGCTTAGTTTGTTGATGTTAATGAGAACTGGCATGAATCGAGCTGAATCTTCCAGTAGGATTTCTATACCACGATAGAATGGCTTGAAACAAGGTAACCAAGGCATTTTTTGCTGTAAATGTACAGAGTCCATGGTAGAACTTCAGACATTACCACAAAGTAATGAAATACGTGTGGTAGGGCACCTTTAATCAATTGTGTCATGTTAATAAAGTGAGGTTATCACATTCATTACATTTGTCCTTGTCCTCTCAACACTATTCTAGTTGAAATGCTACATTGGATGTAGCTTTGGCTGTGATCAGTTAGGTGCACGTATACAATGGTGTAGCCTAATGTACTGCAATTTAATGGTAAAAGTTGTCAGGCCATGGACAATGAAATTTAAATGAGGTGCTTGGATTTAATGCAGCTTGGTTTTGATTTTGGATGGAGATATCTGGAGATACTCAAGATCATGTCTAGTAAGAAATGTTGTTATCTTTGACATCTCTTTAAAGGAACACGCCGACTTATTGGGAATTTAGATTATTCACCATAACCCCCAGAGTTAGACAAATCCATACAAACCCTTCTCATCTCCGTGCGTGCTGTAATGTTGTCTGACGGCTCCAGCGGCATCAGGCTAGCACAGAACATCAGGTGAATGGTTCCAGCAATCCTACTGCTCCGAATAAGTGAAAAAATAACGCCAACATGTTCCTATTTACATGTTGTGATTTACAGAGTTACAGCGTGTACAAAAAACAACGTAACATGAGACACAGCCGTCTTCTAACTGTAAACAAACCGGGAACTATATTCTCAGGCGGAAGAATATAGTACTTGGGCGGAGTGATATGCTCGCAGCAAGCCTGTCTGAGAATATATTTCCCGGGTTTGTTTACAGAAGATGGCTGTGTCTCATGTTACGTTGTTTTTTGTACACGCTGTGACTATACAAATCACAACTAAATAGGAACATGTTGGCGTTATTTTGTCACTTTTGTCACAATTGGGAGCAGTAGGCTAGTTGGAACCAGTTACCTGCAGGATCTGTGCTAGGCTAAGCTAATGCTGGAACCGTCAGACAGCGTTACAGCACGCACGGAGATGAGAAGGGTATGTATCGACTTATCTTACTCTGGGGGTTACGGTGAATAAGCTTAATTCCCAATAAGTCGGCGTGTTCCTTTAACATATGTTAAAATGATAAACACAATATATTGAGTATGTTCTGTTAATTAATGCACACACATTTTTAATGGGGTTTACATGTTAATAGCAGTTTACTTTACAGACCAGACTAATCATGTAATTTTTTTTCTCCCAAGGGACTGTCTTTGACGACATTACACAAAGTGGGTGTGTTGCTGTTGACTCGTGCTCCTGCTTACACCATGGCAAGCCGTACAAGCCAGGGGAATCATACTCAAGGGCATGTCGAAACTGGTAATAACTCCCTATTTTCAATATAATGTTAATAAAAGCAATGATCTGTCTAGCTGAACTGACTGAACTCTGTTGACAGCACCTGTACCCAGGGTCAGTGGCGTTGCAAAGATATGGACTGTCCTGGTGTCTGCTCTGTGCTGGGTGGCTCCCACATCTCCACCTATGATGGTAAAACTTATACTTTCCATGGAGACTGCTCTTATGTTCTCTCCAAGGTAAGGCATTCAAACTTTAATTAATTAATTATTTAATTCACAGACAAATTTGCAATACTTGTAGCTGAGCAAACAGTTTGTATTTTACATGCAGTTTTAATCTTCTTGACTTTAGGAAACAAATGGGACTTTCAGTGTCCTTGGTGACCTGGCCACATGTAAAAGATCAGATAAATCAACTTGCCTGACTGCAGTCACCCTACTACTGCCTAAATACATGGTACAATTAAAATATATTATGGTTCTCTCCTAATAAAGTAAAACATTTTATTTATATGATTTTCTCCATTTGATATCTGTTTGAAAAGTTTAGATTTTTAGCATATTGTCATTTTTTCCTACTGCAGATGATTGTAGTAGAAGCCAGCGGACATGTTTCGTATAACAAACTGATCACTCAGCTGCCTCTGTTCATGGGTGAGTGGTTGTTGTTGTTTTTCATTCTACAATGAAATCATAATTTCTTTAGTTTGCTGAAATTAAAACTGTCTCTTTATTTACTGTGAAAATGTTTTCCTCCCCCGCAGATGACATTATGATCTTCAAACCATCGACATTCTTTATTGTAATCCACACCAACTATGGGCTTGATCTCGAGATTCAGCTTTCACCCATTATGCAGATCTACATCAAAGCCAGTGTTTCCAATAAGGGACAACTCACGGGTGTGTGTTTACTTCTTTTGATTAAAGTGTAAAATATCCACCTTTTGCAGTGGGTATTTTATAAAGTATTAAGTATCAATATCTTTATTCAGGTATTTGTGGAGATTTTAATGATGTGCAAGCTGATGACTTCAGAACCACAAATGGATTAACTGAGGGAACGGCTGGGACATTTGTCAACACATGGAAGACCAGGACAAGCTGCTCCGATGTGACAAACATACTTGGGGACCCCTGCCTTTTGAGCATAGACAATGGTAGGTCACAGACATCGTACTCCACAATTTAATATCAATCTTCACAATATTTTACCAATAAACATGTTTATCTGTTTTTGTAGAGAAATATGCAAAACATTGGTGCGCCTTGCTGTCGGACCCAAAAGGGATGTTTGCATTGTGCCATTCTGTAATAAATCCAAAACGCTATCAAGATGTAAGCAGTGACTTCTTTTTGAATGCATTCTAATGTACAGTATGTGTACATGTATTTGTGTTATTTCACTTATTTAACAATTTAACATTTCAACTATTCATTTAGCTTGTTGCTGCTTGTCTCCACAGTCTTGTATTTATGACACCTGTGCCTGTGATAACAGTGAGGAGTGCATGTGTGCTGCCATATATTCCTATGTCCATGCATGTGCTGCTGAAGGTGTCTTATTTAATGGATGGAGAAACACCATATGCGGTAAGTTAAATCCAAACTATTGAATGTGAAATAAATAAATTCTGTGTTTGTTTATAATATTTAAACACCAATGAAACCTGTTTCATTTCAAAAGAGAAATACACGACTGGCTGCCCTTCTACTTTTGTGTATGGCTACCAAATGACAAGCTGTGGTCGCACCTGCCGCTCTCTTAGTCAGTCAGACTTAACATGTGCGGTTGAATTTACTCCGCTTGATGGCTGCGGCTGTGCTGAAGGAACTTACCTGAATGAGGAGGGTGAGTGTGTGTCTGCCTCACAATGCTCCTGCCATGTGGGAGACACAGTGGTACGCCCCGGGCAGGTCATCAGCGTCCATGGACAAACCTGGTGAGGATTTCAATATTTCCAGTAAAATTAAAGCAGAACAATATTTTCTAATAGTTATTTTTGGTTATCTTATGCTTTTATTAGTCACCCGACAATAGCAAGAAGAGTGAGGGAGAGAGAATGACATGAGCAACAGTCTCCAGCTGGATGTGAACTGGGAATATTGTGGTTCATGGTCGATGCTTAACACCGGGGCCATCAAGGCTCACCTAGAGTATTTATTTTTAACTGAACGAAATTATCCTAGATTAATGGGTCCCAAGTGTGGGTCAACTTTTAAGTGGAATTTATTCGACACAGTGTTTTATTTTTGTTTTTGAAGTGAGGTTTTCCAAAAGTAGTTTGCCTTGTACATCGTAGCAGTCTCTTGAGGGTCTCCACTGCTAATTGCAGAGATGGAAGCTAGCGTGCTCCACAATTTAACAGCTTAGCAGAGGTATGACAAAGTGCATTTGCACTTTGTTTAGTTTTATTTTTTATTTTGAAGGACTGGAATGTCTGCATGGGTTTCCTCTCAAGGCTTTCGTTTAATCCCTTAATTCAAAAACAATATTCAGTGAATTGGAATCACTCAACTACCCATGTGAATGTGGTTATCTGTGCGTATGTGGGATAGACCAGAGACCAGTCACGTGTACTGTACACGGCTTTTCGCTCAGTATGTGCTAAAATAATCATCAGTTCCCCTGCAAACAGCAAAAACTACTGAGAATTAAACTTGCGTGTCTTTCTATGCATTTCAGCTCCTGTCATAGTGGAGAACTAAGATGTACAGGAAGCCAAATAAGTGAATGTAGGTACAAAGCACTTAGCTCATCATAGTATTCTTTATATAGCAAAAGACAGTATGAGCAACACAAAGCATACAGTGGTTTCCTTTTTAACACACTTTAATTGTCATCAGCATGCACCGAGCCAATGGTTTTTTTCAACTGCTCAAGCGCAAAGCCAGGTGACATGGGATCCGAGTGCCAAAAAAGCTGCCAGACCCTGGACACAGAATGTGTAAGATTGAGACACTGTTTCATGACTGTTGTTGAATATTCTACACATGTATACTAAAGCAAGAGGATGACATGTTAAATACACTGCTTTTTCACTGTATGCTGTAGGTCAGTACACAGTGTATGTCAGGCTGTGTATGTCCTGCTGGCCTGCTAGCTGATGGTAAAGGAGGCTGTATTACAGAGGAGAACTGTCCCTGCACATATAATGGAGAATACTATAATTCTGGACAGACTGTCACTGTGGACTGCAATACCTGGTGAGCAATTTAATTATTTCCACACCAAGGCAGTCATTTCACAGTTGTGTGTGTTTTTTGATTGTGTACTGTATAACTTGTCATCACTTCATCTTTTTAAATCATAGCACTTGCAAAAGGAGAAAATGGGATTGTACACTTCGTGAGTGTGATGGAACCTGTACCATATATGGAGAAGGGCATTACATCACTTTTGATGATAAGAAATTCTCCTTTAATGGAGACTGTGGCTATGTCTTCGCTAAGGTATTGCACAGACTTTTATTTAGTCTTCGTGATTTGTCAAAAGTCAGTCTTGTACTACTGACATGACAATCAATATCTTGCAGGATTACTGCGGAGACGATATGAATGGCAGCTTTAGGGTCCTGACTGAGAGCATCCCATGTGGAACAACTGATAGCATTTGCTCAACTGCTATCAAGCTCTACCTAGGGGTACATAACACATTTACAACACTATTATATGCACTTAAAATTATTTTTAAAAGGCTGAAAATAACATTGCTGTTTTTAAATGAGCATGTTTTGTTTCTTTCAGAACCATGAAATTGTTCTTTCAGAGGAAAATGTCAGAGTTATCAAACAAAGCAAAGGGGTCGACATACCATATCAAGTCCACACTATGGGCATATATCTTGTCATTGAGGCAAAGAATGGTCTTGTTCTCATTTGGAATAAGAAGACAACACTCATGATCCAACTCAAGTCCACATTCAAGGTGGGCGAGGAGATATACAAGTGTTCAGATACATGTTGACAAGGTTGACATTTTATAAATTAACTAGATCTCATTATATCCCAGGGGAAAGTCTGTGGTCTATGTGGGAATTATGATGGAAACATCAAGAACGATTTTACCACCAAAAACAAAGAAGTTGTGGTTGAAGCCCTTGAGTTTGGAAACAGCTGGAAAGTGTCACCTACCTGCCCTAATGCAAACACACTAAAAAATCCCTGCATGCTGTACTCACACAGGCAGCCATGGGCATTAAAACACTGCAGCATTATTAACAGCAAAGTATTTGCTGGTTGCCACTCAAAGGTAAGTAAACAAAACCATCTAATTGTCTCTCAATGACTTTCTGTATAATTAGCTTGCATAATATGATTAAGCCTCTACTTACATTAACAATGGTTTCCTTCAAAAAGGTGGATCCAAAAAACTATTATGATGCCTGTGTGACAGACACATGTTCCTGCATCACAGGAGGAGATTGTGAGTGTTTCTGCTCAGCTGTAGCAGCCTACGCAGCAGCCTGTAATGAGGCCGGAGCTTGTGTGAATTGGAGAACTCCCACAATTTGTCGTGAGTGTGTTATTTTTTTTTCTGTGAGGAGATAAACATAAAAATACAGTGTATGATCGTGATCAACATCTGTCAGCATCCCCTTTTGTCATTTAACTTATAGACTTTAAAAATAAAGTCTGACTTGCATTTTATTATCAAGATTTTATACATGATTAAGTGATCTGGTTTTGTATATTATCAATATTTCTTTCTCTTGTGTTATTAGCTCTGTTATGTGATTTTTACAACCCTGATGGAAAGTGTGAATGGCACTATGAGCCTTGTGGAAAAAAATGCATGAAGACATGCCGGAATCCCTCAGGAGTATGCTACAATCACATTCCAGCATTAGAAGGTACCAATGAAATTAAAGTAACAGTGTATGTATTTTAAAGGTTAGAATTGGAGAGTTGACCATTCATGATGTTTTCTAGTAAAGCCCATTGTGCTTACTGTTGTGTTATTGACTTTTCATTCACTTTTACTACGCACATTTAGCTTTCTGTCTGTACCTGTGCTAGTTCTGTAATTTACTGTAACATTTAACTTTTTAAGGCTGCTATCCAAGTTGCCCATCTGAACGCTCTTATTTGGAAGAAGATACCATGAAGTGTGTGTCACTGGAGGAATGTGGCTGCTATGATAATGAAGGGAAGCATTATGAAGAAGGTGTGATCATGTCTCCAAGGGAAAATTGTCAAAACTGGTAGGTCACTTTCCATCTTATTAATGCTTCAGTTGGTGCAAGAGTTAATAATAACCTTTATATTGTTTTTACAAAAGCTGGCATAATGGAATAATTATTATACTATCATACAATCACATGGTTTAGGTATATTATAAAGTGAAAACTATTTTATTCCCGAAAAACTATAAAAATGCTAAATTATTTTATTTAAGGTAAAGATCCGTTACTTTTCGTTGCCTGTCAATGGCGTCATGTAACCTTTAACCCCTCTAGTTGCTTTAACTTTAACGAAACACGACATGATACGTTAGAGAGTTCTTGTATATCATACAATGTGACACAATTATACTCAGTAACAGTGATACACCATTTTTTCTGCCCCAAAGCATATTTTTTTCATTAATTGCTTGCCATTTTGCAACACAGTAATGCATTGAATATTATTTCCGCCTTAGTCACGTCAGATGAAGACAACAACTCCCATGATCCTACTTCATGACGTCATCGTAGTCCATCTATTTTTATTGTTTTGATTGACAGACCCCTAGCGGCAGAGTTACATACTGTGCGTTTAACCTTCATATTGTAACCTAAACATCATCCTGGTAATGACACACAATGACAATAAATTAGGATTTTCAAAATAACACTCTTTTGTTTCTGGGAAGACCACTATAAAGTTAACAGTTAACAATCTCCATCACATCATTTTGGTCATCACAGCCTCACATCTGCCTGTATTGTAATTTAAAATATAAAGCTACTGCTGGTATTTTGGTCAGACTCTTAAAACAATGACGGTAGAGACACCAGGGCCAGACTAGCAGGAACGGACTGTCCTGGGAGAAATATTAGCAGAAAGGGGTAGTTTTAATTGGAACTGTGTCAATATCCAACATCCATGTTGATTCACACTGCAGTATAAACTGTACAGTAATTAAGTATAGGATAACTTTAATGTGTGCATTAGCACAGAGGTTTTTGTGGTTATTTTGCTACAGTCTGGTGCTTGGTGCACAAAATTTAACTAGTAGATCTGCCAAGTGTTTTTGTCCCTTGACAGTGCACATCACTCCAGAGACTGCAGATAGAGCAGATAGCCACTGCCCTTAGACAGATGTAAAGAGAGTCACTAGTGTGCAGTTATTAAAAGGCTGCCAGTATTGGCTACTAGCTATAATGGATGAAAGATGCTCGTAGGAATCACGTCAGCTGGTTGAAGAATGTAGATTAAAAGACGACCAAAATAAAGTGACCAAATTCTTGCCACACCTTCTATTGCACCTCCCCTCCAACTGGCTGCACATGTTATTAACATACCAAACCAAACCAAACCAGCGCAGTCAAGTAGCTGCCCAGGCTGGAGCGTGTTCCGCTTGGGACAGGAGGGACATGTCCCCCCCATTTTTCAATATCCAGTTTGTGTCCCCCCTACTTTCAAATTTGTTGTATAGTCTCGGTGATCGGCCCCTATTTTAAACAATATATATATATATATATATATATATATATATATATATATATATATATATATATATATATGTATATATATAGTTTAGCAATACTTTATCATTACAATCAACATAATTATTTTCTGGATTTGTTATCATCATAGTCCCTAAACGTATATAGAAATGCTGGAAATGGGATTCGAATAGAAAACATTTTTTTGGCGGAGTCCCAGTTACACCCTTGCCCCCAGGAAAATACAAGTTCCACTGCGTTCCACACCATGCCCAACACTAAGATAATACACACACACACATTTTTTTAATTTTATTCTTTCATTTGCCTTTAGTTATTGTTCTTCAACAAAGGCTAAGTGCAGCTATGACGTCCAAGGTAAGAAGGCTATGACCATTTCTGTTATTAATCATTACATACAGATTAAATGAAAAAACACCAGTAAGAATCTATTATAACAATAAAGATCTATATAATACGTGTATAATTATTTATTTTGCAGCTTGCACCTGTTTGTATGAAGGAAACATTTACAAGTATGCAGATACAGTCTATGACACAGGTGATGGAGATGGAAACTGTATCAGAGCTGTTTGTGGGGAAAATGGAAATATTACCAGAATCATGACAACTTGTCCAACTTCATCCACAACAACAACTCCAACAACATTAAAAGCTTTTGTTTTTGAAAAAACTACCACAACAGCCACAGGAAAACCTACCATATCAAAAGTCACAGGAGAATATACCACAACAACAGTCAAAGAAAAGTCTACAACAACAACAACAGCCACAGAAAAACCTACCACAACAGTCACAGAAGAACAAACCACCACAAAAGTAAAAGAAAAACCTACCACAACAACACCCATTGTAGTAACAAATGGAGTGGTTACAACATCACCATCAACAGGAGGACAAACTACCACAACAACGTCCGATTATTGCAATTGTAAGTGGTCAGATTGGAAAAACAATCATTACCCTCATTTTGACGATGATGGAGACTATGAACCAATTGAAGAAATTATTGATATAGATCTGAGTGTTTGCAGAAATCCTCTGGAAATAGAATGTAGAGCAACACAATACAAGGATATATCTTTGAACGAACTTGATCAAAAAGTAACATGCAACTCAACAAATGGATTGATCTGTCATAACAAAGACCAAATACCTCCAATTTGTTATGACTATGAAATACGAGTGAAATGTTGCTGTAGCATGTGTAGCTCAACCAACACAGCAACAACAGAAACATCTACCACAAAAAGAGTCACAGGAGAACCTACCACAACAACAGCCACAGAAAAACCTACCACAACAGCAGCCACAGAAAAAACTACCACAACGACATCCTTCACAGAAAAACCAACCACAGCAGTCACAGAAAAACCTACCGCAACAACAGTCACAGAAAAACCTACCACCGTAAAAGTCACAGAAAAACCTACCACAACAGTCACAAAAGAACATTCCACAACAACAGTCACAGAAACACCTACCACAACAGCAGCCACAGAAAAACCTTCCACAACAACAGTCACAGAAAAACCTACCACAACAAACCCTGTTGTAATAACAAATGGAGTGGTTACAACATCACCATCAACAACATCACCATTAACAGGAGGACAGACTACCATAACAGCAGCCACAGAAAAAACTACCACAACGACATCCTTCACAGAAAAACCAACCACAGCAGTCACAGAAAAACCTACCATAACAAAAGCCACAGAAAAACCTACCGCAACAACAACAGTCACAGAAAAACCTACCACAACAAACCCTGTTGTAATAACAAATGGAGTGGTTACAACATCACCATCAACAACATCACCATCAACAGCAGGACAAACTACCACAACAGTCACAGAAAAATCTACCACAACAACAGTCACAGAAAAACCTACCACAACAACCCCCATTGTATTGACAAGTGGAGTGGTTACAAGATCACCATCAACAACATCACCATCAACAGGAGGACAGACTACCACAACAACAGCCACAGAAAAACCTACCCCAACAACAACAGTCACAGAAAAACCTACCACAACAACAGTCACAGAAAAACCCACAACAGTCACAAAAGAATGTACCCCAACAACAGTCACAGAAAAACCTACCACAGCAACAGCCACAGAAAAACCTACCACAACAACCCCCATTGTAGTAACAAGTGGAGTGGTTACAACATCACCATCAACAGGAGGAAAAACTACCACAACAGTCACAGAAAAAACTACCCCAACAACAGCCACAGAAAAACCTACCACAACAGTCACAAAAGAATGTACCACACCAACAGTCACAGAAAAATCTACCACAACAACGGTCACAGAAAAACCTACCACAACAACCCCCATTGTAGTGACAAGTGGATTGGTTACAAGATCACCATCAACAACATCACCGTCAACAGGAGTACAAACTACCACAACAACAGCCACAGAAAAACCTACCCCAACAACAGTCACAGAAAAACCTTCCCCAACAAAAGCCACAGAAAAACCCACAACAGTCACAAAAAAATGTACCCCAATAACAGTCACAAAAGAATGTACCCGAACAACAGTCACAGAAAAACCTACCACAGCAACAGCCACAGAAAAACCTACCACAACAACCCCCATTGTAGTAACAAGTGGAGTGGTTACAAGATCACCAACAACAACATCACCATCAACAGGAGGACATACTACCACAACAGCCACAGAAAAACCTACCCCAACAACAACAGCCACAGAAAAACTTACCACAACAAAAGCCACAGAAAAACCCACAACAGTCACAAAAGAATGTACCCCAACAACAGCCACAGAAAAACCTACCACAACAGTCATAAAAGAATGTACCCCAACAACAGTCACAGAAAAACCTACCACAGCAACAGCCACAGAAAAACCTACCACAACAACCCCCATTGTAGTAACAAGTGGAGTGGTTACAAGATCACCATCAACAACATCACCATCAACAGGAGGACAGACTACCACAACAACAGCCACAGAAAAACCTACCCCAACAACAACAGCCACAGAAAAACCTACCCCAACAACAACAACCACAGAAAAACCTACCACAGCAACAGCCACAGAAAAACCTACCACAACAACCCCCATTGTAGTAACAAGTGGAGTGGTTACAACATCACCATCAACAGGAGGACAAACTACCACAACAGTCACAGAAAAAACTACCCCAACAACAGCCACAGAAAAACCTACCACAACAGTCACAAAAGAATGTACCACACCAACAGTCACAGAAAAATCTACCACAACAACAGTCACAGAAAAACCTACCACAACAACAGTCACAGAAAAACCTACCACAACAACCCCCATTGTAGTAACAAGTGGAGTGGTTACAAGATCACCATCAACAACATCACCATCAACAGGAGGACATACTACCACAACAACAGCCACAGAAAAACCTACCCCAACAACAACAGCCACAGATAAACTTACCACAACAAAAGTCACAGAAAAACCCACAACAGTCACAAAAGAATGTACCCCAACAACAGTCACAGAAAAAGCTACCACAGCAACAGCCACAGAAAAACCTACCACAACAACCCCCATTGTAGTAACAAGTGGAGTGGTTACAACATCACCATCAACAGGAGGACAAACTACCACAACAGTCACAGAAAAAACTACCCCAACAACAGCCACAGAAAAACACAGAAAAAACTACCCCAACAACAGCCACAGAAAAACCTACCACAACAACAGCCACAGAAAAACCTACCACAAAAACAGTAACAGCAAAACCTACCACAACAGTCACAAAAGAATGTACCCCAACAACAGTCACAGAAAAACCTACCACACCAACAGTCACAGAAAAATCTACCACAACAACAGTCACAGAAAAACCTACCACAACAACCCCCATTGTATTGACAAGTGGAGTGGTTACAAGATCACCATCAACAACATCACCATCAACAGGAGGACAAACTACCACAACATCAGCCACAGAAAAACCTACCCCAACAACAACAGTCACAGAAAAACCTACCACAACAGTCACAGAAAAACCCACAACAGTCACAAAAGAATGTACCCCAACAACAGTCACAGAAAAATCTACCACAACAACCCCCATTGTATTGACAAGTGGAGTGGTTACAAGATCACCATCAACAACATCACCATCAACAGGAGGACAAACTACCACAACAACAGCCACAGAAAAACCTACCCCAACAACAACAGCCACAGAAAAACTTACCACAACAAAAGCCACAGAAAAACCCACAACAGTCACAAAAGAATGTACCCCAACAACAGCCACAGAAAAACCTACCACAACAGTCATAAAAGAATGTACCCCAACAACAAAAGTCACAACAACAAAACCTACCACAGCAACAGCCACAGAAAAACCTACCACAACAACCCCCATTGTAGTAACAAGTGGAGTGGTTACAAGATCACCATCAACAACATCACCATCAACAGGAGGACAAACTACCACAACAACAGCCACAGAAAAACCTACCCCAACAACAACAGCCACAGAAAAACCTACCCCAACAACAACAACCACAGAAAAACCTACCACAGCAACAGCCACAGAAAAACCTACCACAACAACCCCCATTGTAGTAACAAGTGGAGTGGTTACAACATCACCATCAACAGGAGGACAAACTACCACAAGTCAAACTCACAGAAAAACTCACAGAAAAAAACTACCCAACAGTCAACAACAGCCACAGAAAAAAAACTACCACAACAGTCACAGTCACAAAAGAATGTACCACACAACAGTCACAGAAAAATCTACCAAAAGTCACAGAAAAACCTACCACAACAACAGTCACAGAAAAACCTACCACAACAACCCCCATTGTAGTAACAAGTGGAGTGGCTACAAGATCACCATCAACAACATCACCATCAACAGGAGGACATACTACCACAACAACAGCCACAGAAAAACCTACCCCAACAACAACAGCCACAGATAAACTTACCACAACAAAAGTCACAGAAAAACCCACAACAGTCACAAAAGAATGTACCCCAACAACAGTCACAGAAAAAGCTACCACAGCAACAGCCACAGAAAAACCTACCACAACAACCCCCATTGTAGTAACAAGTGGAGTGGTTACAACATCACCATCAACAGGAGGACAAACTACCACAACAGTCACAGAAAAAACTACCCCAACAACAGCCACAGAAAAACCTACCACAACAGTCACAAAAGAATGTACCACACCAACAGTCACAGAAAAATCTACCACAACAACAGTCACAGAAAAACCTACCCCAACAACAGTCACAGAAAAACCTACCCCAACAAAAGCCACAGAAAAACCTACCACAACAACCCCCATTGTAGTAACAATTGGAGTGGTTACAACATCACCATCAACAGGAGGACAAACTACCACAACAGTCATGGAAAAAACTACCCCAACAACAGCCACAGAAAAACCTACCACAACAACCCCCATTGTAGTAACAAGTGGAGTGGTTACAAGATCACCATCAACAACATCACCATCAACAGGAGGACATACTACCACAACAACAGCCAAAGAAAAACCTACCCCAACAACAACAGCCACAGATAAACTTACCACAACAAAAGCCACAGAAACACCCACAACAGTCACAAAAGAATGTACCCCAACAACAGTCACAGAAAAACCTACCCCAGTAACAGCCACAGAAAAACCTACCACAACAACCCCCATTGTAGTAACAAGTGGAGTGGTTACAACATCACCATCAACAGGAGGACAAACTACCACAACAGTCACAGAAAAAACTACCCCAACAGCAGCCACAGAAAAACCTACCACAACAGTCACAAAAGAATGTACCACACCAACAGTCACAGAAAAATCTACCACAACAACAATCACAGAAAAACCTACCACAACAACCCCCATTGTAGTAACAAGTGGAGTGGTTACAAGATCACCATCAACAACATCACCATTAACAGGAGGACAGACTACCACAACAACAGCCACAGAAAAACCTACCCCAACAGTCACAAGAGAACATACCACAACAACAGTCACAGAAAAACCTACCACAACAGCAGCCACAGAAAAACCTACCACAACAGTCACAAAAGAATGTACCCCAACAACAGTCACAGAAAAACCTACCACAGCAACAGCCACAGAAAAACCTACCACAACAACCCCCATTGTAGTAACAAGTGGAGTGGTTACAAGATCACCATCAACAACATCACCATCAACAGGAGGACAGACTACCACAACAACAGCCACAGAAAAACCTACCCCAACAACAACAGCCACAGAAAAACCTACCACAACAGCCACAGAAAAACCCACAACAGTCACAAAAGAATGTACCCCAACAATAGTCACAGAAAAACCTACCACAACAACAGTCACAGAAAAACCTACCACAACAGTCACAAAAGAATGTACCCCAACAACAGTCACAGAAAAACCTACCACAGCAACAGCCACAGAAAAACCTACCACAACAACCCCCATTGTAGTAACAAGTGGAGTGGTTACAACATCACCATCAACAGGAGGACAAACTACTACAACAGTCACAGAAAAACCTACCACAACAGCAGCCACAGAAAAACCTACCACAACAACAGTCACAAAAGAATGTACCACACCAACAGTCACAGAAAAATCTACCACAACAACAGCCACAGAAAAACCTTCCACAACAACCCCCATTGTAGTAACAAGTGGAGTGGTTACAACATCACCATCAACAGGAGGACAAACTACCACAACAGTCACAGAAAAAACTACCCCAACAACAGCCACAGAAAAACCTACCACAACAACAGTCACAAAAGAATGTACCACACCAACAGTCACAGAAAACCCTACCACAGCAACAGCCACAGAAAAACCTACCACAACAACCCCCATTGTAGTAACAAGTGGAGTGGTTACAACATCACCATCAACAGGAGGACAAACTACCACAACAGTCACAGAAAAAACTACCCCAACAGCAGCCACAGAAAAACCTACCACAACAGTCACAAAAGAATGTACCACACCAACAGTCACAGAAAAATCTACCACAACAACAATCACAGAAAAACCTACCACAACAACCCCCATTGTAGTAACAAGTGGAGTGGTTACAAGATCACCATCAACAACATCACCATTAACAGGAGGACAGACTACCACAACAACAGCCACAGAAAAACCTACCCCAACAGTCACAAGAGAACATACCACAACAACAGTCACAGAAAAACCTACCACAACAGCAGCCACAGAAAAACCTACCACAACAGTCACAAAAGAATGTACCCCAACAACAGTCACAGAAAAACCTACCACAGCAACAGCCACAGAAAAACCTACCACAACAACCCCCATTGTAGTAACAAGTGGAGTGGTTACAAGATCACCATCAACAACATCACCATCAACAGGAGGACAGACTACCACAACAACAGCCACAGAAAAACCTACCCCAACAACAACAGCCACAGAAAAACCTACCACAACAGCCACAGAAAAACCCACAACAGTCACAAAAGAATGTACCCCAACAATAGTCACAGAAAAACCTACCACAACAACAGTCACAGAAAAACCTACCACAACAGTCACAGAAAAACCTACCCCAACAACAGTCACAGAAAAACCTACCACAGCAACAGCCACAGAAAAACCTACCACAACAACCCCCATTGTAGTAACAAGTGGAGTGGTTACAACATCACCATCAACAACAGGAGGACAAACTACTACAACAGTCACAGAAAAACCTACCACAACAGCAGCCACAGAAAAACCTACCACAACAACAGTCACAAAAGAATGTACCACACCAACAGTCACAGAAAAATCTACCACAACAACAGCCACAGAAAAACCTTCCACAACAACCCCCATTGTAGTAACAAGTGGAGTGGTTACAACATCACCATCAACAGGAGGACAAACTACCACAACAGTCACAGAAAAAAACTACCCCAACAACAGCCACAGAAAAACCTACCACAACAACAGTCACAAAAGAATGTACCACACCAACAGTCACAGAAAAACCCTACCACAGCAACAGCCACAGAAAAACCTACCACAACAACCCCCATTGTAGTAACAAGTGGAGTGGTTACAACATCACCATCAACAGGAGGACAAACTACCACAACAGTCACAGAAAAACTACCCCAACAGCAGCCACAGAAAAACCTACCACAACAGTCACAAAAGAATGTACCACACCAACAGTCACAGAAAAATCTACCACAACAACAATCACAGAAAAACCTACCACAACAACCCCCATTGTAGTAACAAGTGGAGTGGTTACAAGATCACCATCAACAACATCACCATTAACAGGAGGACAGACTACCACAACAACAGCCACAGAAAAACCTACCCCAACAGTCACAAGAGAACATACCACAACAACAGTCACAGAAAAACCTACCACAACAGCAGCCACAGAAAACCTACCACAACAGTCACAAAAAAAACGTACCCCAACAACAGTCACAGAAAAACCTACCACAGCAACAGCCACAGAAAAACCTACCACAACAACCCCCATTGTAGTAACAAGTGGAGTGGTTACAAGATCACCATCAACAACATCACCATCAACAGGAGGACAGACTACCACAACAACAGCCACAGAAAAACCTACCCCAACAACAACAGCCACAGAAAAACCTACCACAACAGCCACAGAAAAACCCACAACAGTCACAAAAGAATGTACCCCAACAATAGTCACAGAAAAACCTACCACAACAACAGTCACAGAAAAACCTACCACAACAGTCACAAAAGAATGTACCCCAACAACAGTCACAGAAAAACCTACCACAGCAACAGCCACAGAAAAACCTACCACAACAACCCCCATTGTAGTAACAAGTGGAGTGGTTACAACATCACCATCAACAGGAGGACAAACTACTACAACAGTCACAGAAAAACCTACCACAACAGCAGCCACAGAAAAACCTACCACAACAACAGTCACAAAAGAATGTACCACACCAACAGTCACAGAAAAATCTACCACAACAACAGCCACAGAAAAACCTTCCACAACAACCCCCATTGTAGTAACAAGTGGAGTGGTTACAACATCACCATCAACAGGAGGACAAACTACCACAACAGTCACAGAAAAAACTACCCCAACAACAGCCACAGAAAAACCTACCACAACAGTCACAAAAGAATGTACCACACCAACAGTCACAGAAAAATCTACCACAACAACAGTCACAGAAAAACTACCACAACAACAGTCACAGAAAAACCCTACCACAACAACAGCCACAGAAAAACCTACCACAACAACCCCCATTGTAGTAACAAGTGGAGTGGTTACAACATCACCATCAACAGGAGGACAAACTACCACAACAGTCACAGAAAAAACTACCCCAACAGCAGCCACAGAAAAACCTACCACAACAGTCACAAAAGAATGTACCCCAACAACAGTCACAGAAAAACCTACCACAGCAACAGCCACAGAAAAACCTACCACAACAACCCCCATTGTAGTAACAAGTGGAGTGGTTACAAGATCACCATCAACAACATCACCATCAACAGGAGGACAGACTACCACAACAACAGCCACAGAAAAACCTACCCCAACAGACCAAAAGAAAAAACAGTCACAAAACAACAACAACAGCCACAGAAAACCTACCACAACAGCCACAGAAAACCCACCCAACAACAGTCACAAAAGAATGTACCCCAAAAACAATAGTCACAGAAAAACCTACCACAACAACAGTCACAGAAAAACCTACCACAACAGTCACAAAAGAATGTTACACCCCAACAACAGTCACAGAAAAATGTACCACAGCAACAGCCACAGAAAAACCTACCACAACAACCCCATTGTAGTAACAAGTGGAGTTACAAGTTACAACATCACCATCAACAGGAGGACAGACTACCACAACAACAGTCACAGAAAAACCTACCACAACAGCAGCCACAGAAAAACCTACCACAACAACAGTCACAAAAGAATGTACCACACCAACAGTCACAGAAAAAACTACCACAACAACAGCCACAGAAAAACCTTCCACAACAACCCCCCATTGTAGTAACAAGTGGAGTGGTTACAACATCACCATCAACAGGAGGACAAACTACCACAACAGTCACAGAAAAAACTACCCCAACAACAGCCACAGAAAAACCTACCACAACAACAGTCACAAAAGAATGTACCACACCAACAGTCACAGAAAAATCTACCACAGCAACAGCCACAGAAAAACCTACCACAACAACCCCCATTGTAGTAACAAGTGGAGTGGTTACAACATCACCATCAACAGGAGGACAAACTACCACAACAGTCACAGAAAAAACTACCCCAACAGCAGCCACAGAAAAACCTACCACAACAGTCACAAAAAAATGTACCACAAAAACCAACAGTCACAGAAAAATCTACCACAACAACAATCACAGAAAAACCTACCACAACAACCCCCATTGTAGTAACAACAACAGGAGTGGTTACAAGATCACCATCAACAACATCACCATTAACAGGAGGACAGACTACCACAACAACAACCACAGAAAAAACCTACCCCAACAGTCACAAGAGAACATACCACAACAACAGTCACAGAAAAACCTACCCCAACAACAACAGCAGCCACAGAAAACCTACCACAACAGTCACAAAAGAATGTACCCCAACAACAGTCACAGAAAAACCTACCACAGCAACAGCCACAGAAAAACCTACCACAACAACCCCCATTGTAGTAACAAGTGGAGTGGTTACAAGATCACCATCAACAACATCACCATCAACAGGAGGACAGACTACCACAACAACAGCCACAGAAAAACCCCAACCACAACAACAACAACAGTCACAAAAAACCTACCACAACAGCCACAGAAAAACCCACAAACAGTCACAAAAGAATGTACCCCAACAACAGTCACAGAAAAACCTACCACAACAACAGCCACAGAAAAACCTACCACAACAGTCACAAAAGAATGTACCCCAACAACAGTCACAGAAAAAAACCTCACAGAAAAATGTACCACAAAAACCCATTGTAGTAAAAAGTGGAGTGGTTACCACAACAACAGGAGGACAAACTAAACAAGTGGAGTGGTTACAACATCACAGAAAAACAACCAAACTACCACAACAGTCACAGAAAAAACTACCCAACAACAACAGCCACAGAAAAACCTACCACCAACAACAAAAAAGAAAACCTACCCCAACAACAGCCAAAAAACCTACCACAACAACAGTCACAAAAGAATGTACCACACCAACAGTCACAGAAAAAAAAACTACCACAACAACAGCCACAGAAAAACCTACCACAACAACCCCATTGTAGTAACAAGTGGAGTGGTTACAAGATCACCATCAACAACAAACACCATTAACAGGACACAACTACCACAACAACAGCCACAGAAAAACCTACCCAACAGTCACAACAGTCACAAAAAAATGTACCACAACAACAGTCACAGAAAAACCTACCACAACAGCAGCCACAGAAAAAACCTACCACAACAGTCCACAAAAGAATGTACCCCAACAACAGTCACAGAAAAACCTACCACAGCAACAGCCACAGAAAAACCTACCCCACAACAACCCCCAACATTGTAGGAACAAGTGGAGTGGTTACAAGATCACCATCAACAACATCACCATCAACAGGAGGACAGACTACCACAACAACAGCCACAGAAAAACCTACCCCAACAACAACAGCCACAGAAAAGTCACAGAAAAAACCTACCACAAACAGCCACAGACCACAACAGCCACAGAAAAACCCACAACAGTCACAAAAGAATGTACCCCAACAATAGTCACAGAAAAACCTACCACAACAACAGTCACAGAAAAACCTACCTCAACAGTCACAAAAGAATGTACCCCAATAACAGTCACAGAAAAACCTACCACAGCAACAGCCACAGAAAAACCTACCACAACAACCCCCATTGTAGTAACAAGTGGAGTGGTTACAACATCACCATCAACAGGAGGACAAACTACCACAACAGTCACAGAAAAACCTACCCCACAACAACAGCCACAGAAAAACCTACCACAACCACAAAAACAGTCACAAAAAAGAATGTACCACACCAACAGTCACAGAAAAATCTACCACAACAACAGTCACAGAAAAACCTTCCACAACAACCCCCATTGTAATAACAAGTGAAAAACCTACAAGATCACCATCAACAACATCACCATTAACAGGAGGAACAGACTACCACAACAACAGCCACAGAAAACCTACCTACCAACAGTCACAAGAAAACCAACAACAACAACAGAAAACCTACCACAACAACAGCCACAGAAAAACCTACCACAACAACAGTCACAAAAGAATGTACCACAACAACAGTCACAGAAAAACCTACCACAACAACAGTCACAGAAAAACCCACCACAACAACCCCATTGTAAAAACAAGTGAAGTGGTTACAAGATCACCATCAACAACATCACCATTAACAGGAGGACAAACTACCACAACAACAGCCACAGAAAAACCTACCCCAACAACAACAGTCACAGAAAAACCTACCACAACAGTCACAAAGAACAACCATCACAGAAAAACCTACCAAACAACAGTCACAGAAAAACCCAAACAACACCACAACAACAGCCACAGAAAAAGGAGGACCTACCACAAACAGTCACAAAAAACCTGTACCAACAACAACAGTCACAGAAAAACCTACCACCACAACAACAGTCCACAGAAAAACCTACCACAACAACCCCCATTGTAGTAACAAGTGGAGGGTTACAAGATCACCACAACACCATCAACAGGAGTCACCATCAACAAAACCATCACCATCAACAGGACAGAAAAACCTACCACAACAACCACAGAAAAACCTACCATTACAACACAACACAACAGTCACAGAAAAACCTACCACCACAACAGTCACAAAAAACATACCACAACAACAGTCACAGAAAAACCTACCACAACAAAAGAACAGCCACAACAAAAACCACACACAACCCCCCCCTATTGTAGTTACAAATGGAGTGGTTACAACATCACCATCAACAACATCACCATCATCAGGAGGACAAACTACCACAACAATAGCCACAGAAAAACCTACTACAACAGCAGCCACAGAAAAACCTACCACAACAACAGCCACAGAAAAACCTACCACAACAACAGTCACAGAAAAACCAACCACACAAACAGTCACAGAAAAACCTACCACAACAACAGCCACAGAAAAACCTACTACAACAACCCCCATTGTAGTAACAAGTGGAGTGGTTACAACATCACCATCAACAACATCACCATCAATAGGAGGACAAACTACCACAACAGCCACAGAAAAACCTACCGCAACAACAACAGTCACAGAAAAACCTACCACAACAACATCCGATTATTGCAATTGTAAGTGGTCAAATTGGAAAAACAATCATTACCCTCATTTTGAAGATGATGGAGACTATGAACCAATTGAAGAAATTATTGATATAGATCTGAGTGTTTGCAGAAATCCTCTGGAAATAGAATGTAGAGCAACACAATACAAGGATATATCTTTGAACGAACTTGATCAAAAAGTAACATGCAACTCAACAAATGGACTGATCTGTCATAACAAAGACCAAATACCTCCTATTTGTTATGACTATGAAATACGAGTGAAATGTTGCTGTAGCTTGTGTAGCTCAACCAACTCAGCAACAGAAATATCTACCACAATACCAGTCACAGGAGAACCTACCACAACAACAGCCACAAAAAACCTACCGCAACAGCAGCCACAGAAAAACCTACTACAACAACAGTCACAAAAGAACATACCACAACAGCAGCCACAGAAAAACCTACCACAACAACAGTCACAGAAAAAACTACCACAACAACATCCGTCACAGAAAAACCTACCACAACAACCCCTGTTCTAGTAACAAATGGAGTGGTTACAACATCACCATCAACAACATCACCATCAACAGGAGGACAAACTACCATAACAATAGCCACAGAAAACCCTACCACAACAACATCCGATTATTGCAATTGTAAGCGGTCAAATTGGAAAAACAATCATTACCCTCATTTTGAAGATGATGGAGACTATGAACCAATTGAAGAAATTATTGATATAGATCTGAGTGTTTGCAGAAATCCTCTGGAAATAGAATGTAGAGCAACACAATACAAGGATATATCTTTGAACGAACTTGATCAAAAAGTAACATGCAACTCAACAAATGGACTGATCTATCATAACAAAGACCAAATACCTCCTATTTGTTATGACTATGAAATACGAGTGAAATGTTGCTGTAACATGTGTAGCTCAACCAACTCAGCAACGACAGAAACATCTACCAGAACAACATTCACAGGAGAACCTGTAATGGGAAAATTACATTTAAGCATTATTCCTTATCTTTATCTTTATTGCCTTTAAGAAAGGGCAAAGTCATGTTAAGAATTGATTGTGTTTGAATGTCACTCCCCTTTTCCCGATGTGCATTTAAGCTCACTGTTTGCTCTTACTCATTTGAGGAATATATTCCACACTGAGCAGATGCGTTTTTTGTGAACCTGTATTCCTCCTATATTTGCAAATATATCTTTAATAAAATACAAAAACCCAACTTGGTTTTAGTCTCAGACTGTCTTATTTGTTTCACTTTACTATACTTTGAAAACTTCTCCCCTGCTGCAAATGAAACTTCCATTACAAACCTGGTGTCAGAAAGTGGGGATCAGGTAGAGTGGCTCCATGTGTGACTGAGGACCTGCAATCCGAGATCAAACGATCTTCGCCTCTACCTTGCCCAAAAAGCATTCAGAGAGAGAGGATCAGAAACCACGGAGGGCTCTTCTGACTCCACATTGATCTTCAAGAACAGACGGAAACGGTAGCACTTTATAATAACTATCCATAATTCATCATTTATTAAGCATTAGTTAACTATTAGTTAATGGTTTGTTCATTATTACTTATTAATTGTTCATACATAGTTCATCATGAGTAAAGTATTTGTTCACACAATTATAAATGGTTTGTTCATAGTAAATAAGCCTATTAGTTAATGGTTTGTTCATCATTATTAATTAATTGTTCTTACATAATTCATCATCAGTAAAGCATTTGTTCACATAGTTATAAATGGTTTGTTCATAGTAAATAAGCCTATCTTGAAAAATATGTTTGTAAGTACATGATTTATACTTAACAAATAATGAAACAACCATTTGGAAATGAAATAATTTTCCCATTATAAACCAGTTACTAACTATTGATGGATAACTATGGCCTTTTTCTAAATCATAACATTTTATTTAAGACATGAACAAATGTAGGTCTAGATAGTCTGTTAATCATTAACTTCCTAGTTATAAACAACCGTTTACCTTCCTGAGTACCTAGTTGATAATGGTAAAGTTACTTAATTTACAAATGGTTAATGCATCATGTAGGAATTATTAAAAAATATACTGATAAACCTTTTACATGGGCTTACTTACTATGGACCAACCATTTACTAACTGCATTTACAAATGCTTTACTGATTAGAATGAATGTAGGAACTATGCTTTACAAATGATAAACAAATACATTACTACTAGTTTGTAGATAGTTTATAAAGGGAAAATTATTTAATTTACTAATGGTTTTTGCAATACTTAGAAAGTGTCAAACTTCTATTTATGAACATAACTTCCGAGAGCCTTATTTACTATGAACAAACCATTTATGAGCGTGTATAGAAATGCTTCATTCATGAGAATTAACATAGGAGCAGTGCTTTACAAATGATGAACAAAGCATTTAGCAATAGTTAGTAACTGGTTTATAATGGGAAAATTATTTCATTTCCAAATGGTTGTTTCATTATTTGTTAAGTATAAATCATGTACTTACAAACATATTTTTCAAGATAGGCTTATTTACTATGAACAAACCATTTATAACTATGTGAACAAATGCTTTACTGATGATGAATTATGTAAGAACAATTAATTAATAATGATGAACAAACCATTAACTAATAGGCTTATTTACTATGAACAAACCATTTATAATTGTGTGAACAAATACTTTACTCATGATGAACTATGTATGAACAATTAATAAGTAATAATGAACAAACCATTAACTAACAGTAACTAATGCTTAATAAATTATGAATTATGGATAGTTATTATAAAGTGCTACCGACGGAAGCAATTTCACGCAGCAGGGTAAGATCAAACTCTAATTTAAATTGAATTTAGAGTAATTTGATTTGGCTGTAGTAAACTCCCAGAAACAAATACTGACGTTGGACACTAAAATAGGATAACCATCTTGGGGTTGTTTGTATACATTTTGGGTGGTCCTTTAAGTTTGAGTAATTACATAAATTGTGATTGTTCTAGCAGTATTTTTACACCAAAGATTAATCCACACGGGTGTGACTTGTTTTTTTTAAAGATTTTGGGAATAAATCTAAAGTAAATCTAATAAACAATTTTTCAGAAACTGTTCGGTTTTTTTGGTGCGTGGGTTTTCCCGAAATAAGATAGAAACCTGGCCTTATAGTGACGACTGTAAGTAAGATAAAGAAGTACTTCTCCCAATAAGATGGGTAACGGATCAAGCAGATCGAGATGGTGTGAAAATACGGCCCACGATGTTTGGGTTGCCTGCAGTATTGGTCGTAAACCTGCGGTTTTCCAGAAAATTGGTCTTTTAGTACAGGCAAACTCAGAATGTTAAAACAGGAATTAGAGGAACAAGAGAAAAAACTAATGAAAAGAGACAAAATTAAGACAGAAGATTTAAAACAACTGGAGAAAAATAAGGAATGTTTTAACATGTGGATGAAAGAAGCAGATAGCAGGGAAAGAAGACAAATGTAGAGACAGCTGACATTGTTAAATACAAATAACCCTGATGAAGTGCAGACAAAGAAGTCTCTTATTGACTTCTCTCCTCCTCTCTATCCAAGTTTAAGGGATGCTGGTCTTATCCTGGATGTACTGCCGCCACCCCCATACCCCCAGCCACACGAAGAAACTGCAGCCCCACCAGCAGACGCTTCATCACAACCTACAACTTCAACCTGTGGCGCAAAAAAGGTGCCCTTCCAGATCGAGACCAGAGCCATGCATCAGGCAGGCCACAGAGATGCTGAACAGCCATCTACATCAGCCGCCATTGTGACACAAGCCTCAGCTCCTCCACTACCGGAAAAGACGGAGGAAGAGAAAGAGGATCTCCTCTGTCCAATGCTTCAGGTCCCGACAGCGAGAGGAGGAGTAGGTTTCATATATCGACCTTGGACAGAGACTGACCTTAGGAATGCTATCAACCACCTGCCTCCATGCAAAGACTCTGGCAAACGCTTTTGCGCATGCCTCTTTAGGTTTGTGGAGACTTTCCTGCCCACAATGAATGAAATAAGACGACTCATGCTCCAAAATCTGGGCCCAATGGACTATGCTAAAATCAAACAGTATTTTCCTGCTGACTTGACCACTGACGCTGTCATCACGCACTCTGACATTAACGACGTGGAAAATCAAACCTACAGGAATGCAGTGGTGGCGCTAACACTTGGCCTTGAAACCACTTTCCCAGACCACACTGATATGGCTCGTATAAACAGCACCCGGCAGATGCAAGGTGAAGTAAGGTGGTGAATAAGGTGAATAAGTGAAGTTTTTCAGCGACACAGCAGAATCTCAGCACCGACTGAGCTGGGAGACACTATCAGGCTGTGGGAATCACATTTTAAGAATGCATTCGTAATGAGACTTCTGCCAAGCACCCAAATTGAAGTGATGAAATCCTGTGTTGGTTGGGAAGATGCAAGACTGACAGAAATTGTCAGACACACAAAACATGCTGAGAAAATCCTGGCACTCACAGCTGACAAAGCTGAGGTACAAAGACGAGCAAAGAAACTTGAGGCACAGCTGACCCTCATGAAAACTGCATCAGACCTGGCAAGCAGAAAACAAAAAGCAGGGCTTGACATTAACTTTTTGAGGCACTTGTCCTTCGGACAAGTACATTTACGTTTCACTTGTCCATGCACAAAAGTCACTTGTCCGGGTAAAGAGTCATCATTTTATAAAAACAAATTGTTTTGCTAATGCAGAATTCGAACAAACCGTTGAAAGCATCCAAACACTATCAGCATTAATAAAATTCAGTTGAAACAGTAGAAACAAACGTGTCCCAACAATAGATTTCCCATTCAACAAGAAAAAAGGATCTCCAGACTTCATAGTACAAAGTAATATGTTGCACGCCAGTGTGCAGAAGTTAATATCTTGAGATTCTAAGTCAGTATTTTAGCTTTTTTTGTCATTACTTTCAGATTCCCAGTCAATATTCTAAGTTACTAAGTCAATATATTGAGATACTAAGTCGATACTTTGAGATGTTGAGTCAATTTATTAAGATTGTAAGTCAATATTTTAAATGTTCTCATTGGTTTGAGATTCTTAGTCAATATTCTGAGTTACTAAATCAGTATATTGAGATACTAAGTCAATATTTTGGGATAAGTCAATATATTGAGATACTAAGTCAATATTTTAAGATAAGTCAATATATTGAGATTCTAAAGCAATATTTTACATTTTCTCATTACTTTGAGATTCTTAGTTTATATTCTGAGATACTAAGTCAATATATTGACCAGACATAGTGGTGACTTAAACTTGAACTTATACGATATCTAAAATAATTTTGTAGACATAACAATGGATTTTGCCACTTAATGTTGGTGTTAACTATTTTTTTTTATATACAATTTCACTAATTTCTACCCAGCAGAGGCTGATTTAGAGATCCTTTAAAAGCTGTAGCTACTTTACAGTTTGATTATTAGTTGATATTTAATCAGCATGTTATTTATTTATTTGTTTCAAAAAGGAGCACAAAAAAACGACATTATAGAACGGCAAAAACGACCTCTGGATGGGAAAAGGGACGCAACATCTGTGTTTTTCCGACAACAGCAGCTACAACGTCATACGTTCCTCTCCAGTGAAATACAGACAGACACACTTTTACACCGTTTAGCTGTCAGCATTTTAACCGTGTTTACTCTAGCTGCTAGTTAACCGTAGGTTAACATTACCTGCTGCCAAGTGTAATGTTAACTAGCGTGACATGCGGCGATGTTTAGGTTCCCTCGTCCGTTTTCGGAGCATCAGAGAGAAGTGCTGGCATTTCAGTGGCACCAAAATCTGCGTTGCAATTTGGTCCGGTAGATAACGGTCATTAAGGCACCGGTGCCGTATTAGCACCAGGTCTCTTGTTTTCTGTCAACGATGTGGCGAGGAGGTAACGTTAAGGCGGAATTAGCAAGCTAACATTAGCTAACTAACACCGGCAGGTTCACCGTGCTTTCATGCTGCATTGCTTACAGAGAACGAGCTGAACAGCGGGCTGGGTCTAACGTTAGCGGCCCGCTGACCGACTACCGCTGGGTCCGCTGCACGGGATTGCGGGCGGAAAAATTTATCGTTTCAAATCGGTAACATAGACATAATGAGTGGCACATAACGTGAACTAACATGGCATTTTATTTTGTTTGAGTTTTAACTTGTCCAGTGGGACAAGTAAATTTCTCTTCCACTTGCCCTACAAAAAATCCACTTGTCCTGAAGAGGCCGTGGCAGAGGAAAGGTTAGAGGAAGAGGGTGTGTCAACGTTCCCGCTGGAGATCGAGAGACATGTTTCAACTGTCGAGAAAAAGGACACTGGAGAAAGGACTGTCCTAAACCCAGATGGGACGGCCAGAACAGACAACAGCAGAATCAGGGCAACGACGAGCAGTTCGCAGATTGACGTGATGCGGGGGAGGGGAGTGGTGGAGGTGCAGAAGGGATGAGATCCGCTCTACAGCGCTTGAGGGAGGTAATGCAGACACACACACATACACATGCTCGCAATGAAGAAACACTTCCTCGCACGCCACACTCACTTTCCCCACACAACAGACAGGTTGTATTAGTACGTGGATGACTGTCTGGTGGGGAGTCCTACGAAAGAACAGTGCGAACGCGACACTATTGCATTGCTAAAACATCTTGCAGCCGAAGGGCACAAAGCGAGCCTGTCAAAATTACAATTTGTGAAAGAAGTTCATTTTTTGGGCCATGACATCTCCACGTCAGGAAAAACCTTGTCTCCATCTCGCATTGAGGCAATAGTTTCCCTTCCAAAACCCGTAACTAAGAAACAAATTATGTCATTTCTGGGCATGTGTTCTTATTGTTGTGTTTTCATCCCAAATTACACGCAGCTAGTACAACCATTAGCCGAACAGATTCATGGTAAAAATCTGACTGCGCATGACAGCATGACATGGACTGTGGAGGCTGATCAGGCCTTTGTAAACCTCAAAATGGCCTTTCAGAGTCCTCCAACCTTAGGTTTGCCTAACCGTAACCTTCTTTTCACTCAGACAGTGGATGAGCGTTTAAGATGCATGACATCTGTCCTTCTGCAGCTGCATGGGGACAGACTCAGACCGTTTTACGTACTACGTATACGTAGCGTATTTCTCCGCAAAATTAGACCCTGTTGCAGCGGGCCTTCCGATTTGTCTCAGAGCTGTAGCAGCTGCGGAAAAAAGCTTTGGCTGCCTCCAGGGACATTGTGGGCTACGCCCCTCTCACACTACTAGTACCACATGCTGTCTCTCTGACCCTACTTGAGCAAAAATCTTCCCATTTGTCTGCAGCACGTTATCTGAGATATCACACCTGTCTTCTCAACATGCCCAACGTAACTGTTAAGCGTTGTACTACTCTTAACCCTGCCTCTCTCATGCCTACACCAGGGGAAGGAGAGCCACGTGATTCGTCTTGACCTTTCTGATATTCCATTGCAGAACCCAGATGCTATTCTGTATGTGGACGGGTCAGCATCTCGCTGCCCTGAAACAGGCCAGGGACAGGTAGGCTTTGCTGTGGATTCTGATACAGCCACTCTAATTGCTAAATCTCTCGCAAAACATCTCTCTGCACAGGCTTCTGAGCTCATTGCACTCACTGAAGCATGTAAATTGGCTGAAGGCTCATCCGTCACCATCTACACGGATCCCAGGTACGCTTTTGGGGTAGTGCATGATTTTGGTGCACTGTGGAAACACCGAAATTTCCTGAAATCTGATGGTAAGCCTATTTTGCATCATCACTTGATCAATGACCTTTTGAATGCTATCCTACGTCCATCACAAGTAGCAATATGCAAATGTTCTGCACACACTGGAGCAGCAGAACCCTGTCTCTAGGGGCAAAACTCGGGCTGATGCAGCAGCTAAAACAGCTGCACGCCTGCCCCTATCTCATGTTGATACTTTGGTCACAGATACACAAGACCTTGAACATTTTTCACTCCCAGAGTCTGTAGCTGCTATGCAAACACACGCTACACTACAGGAAAGACAGCAGTGGAAGACTGCAGGGTGCACCTTTAACTCTGGCGTCTGACTAGGCCCAGACTCAAAGCCCTGTCTTCCTCAGCATTTCTTCTCCCATTTTCCTAAGTTGACACATGGGTTAGACCATGTATCAAAAGGGAGTATGTTGACACTGATAACACAAACATGGTACACAAGAGATTTCACAACATTTGCAGAAATTTTTTGTAAAGCTTGTATCATATGTGCACAAAACAACATAGGCAGGCCAGTGAAAGTAACACAACAGGCTGGACACACACCACCTGAGAGACAATTTGAACATAAGATGATGGATTTCATAGAGCTCTCACCGTCTGAAGGGAAAAGGTACGCCTTGACCATGGTGGACATGTTTTCCAAATGGGTTGAAGTGTTTCCTGTCTCAAAACAAACAGCTTCAGTGGTAGCAAAAGCTTTAATGACAGAAATCATTCCCAGATGGGGTTTACCGAGCCGCCTGTCGAGCAACAATGGGGCTCATTTTATAAACACTGCCACAGATACAGATAACACAGATAAGTCTGTATATTGGCATTGACCTCAGACGCCATTGCTCTTACAGACCACAGAGCGAATGAGCAATCAAGCGGGAAAATTGTACAATAAAAACAAAGCTAGCTAAATGCTGTGCAGAGACAAATCTCCCATGGATAAAAGCACTTCCAATTGTGCTTATGTACATGAGGATGCGAAAAAGGGCTCGTTCAAATCTTAGCCCTTAGCCTATTTGGCCGCCCACCACAGGTAGGGACAGAACCACCAAAGGCTCCCCTGCCCTCAACGGCTCTATGTGAGCATGAAATGTTAAGTTACTGCACGCAACTCTCTTCTGCCCTTTCTGCCATCAGAATCCAGGTTTCTACAGCTCTGCCTCAACCAGCTGAGGGTCCCCTACATAAGCTCCAGCCCGGAGACTTTGTGGTGATAAAGGACTTCAGGAGGAAGAACTGGCAGTCGAAACGCTGGCAAGGACCCTATCAGATCCTCTTGACCACACACACAGCGGTAAAGGTGGCCGAAAGAGCTACATGGATCCAAGTGGCCCATTGCAGAAAGGTTCCAGATCCAGGGGAGAGAACAGGTTCTCCGGAGCCTGCAACAAGTGACGAGCAGATCCCTGTCTTGTCACCTACGAGGGAGAAATAGTGCAGGCCTGACAGAACGGCGTTTCTGTGCCACCCTATAGCAGCAGAAATAAAAGTTTCCTTTGATGAAAACATCAAACAGAAAAGAAACCTGATCAACGAAACTGGTACCGTACTGCTAACACTTTTATTTTGAAAAAGACAGCAGTGACGTTGCACATTCATTCTGAGATTCATCCTCCAGAGCTGACACTCACAGAGTGTTTCACTGACATTCTTCTGACGCTCACAGCACAGCACATTCCATACATTCCACACTGCAGCACTGCAGCAGGCTGCTCTGACACACAAATGGAGCAGCCGGGCAGGAAAAGACTGAAATGGTACCTACCACCGACACGTGAGGATGCCCTATTTGTTGCCACAATGTTTTTCCTTACTGTATGTAGGGTTTCAGGATTTGTGTTGTTAGCACTGTATGATGAACCACTGACTGAAGTAACCATCTTTTCCAAAACCTCCTTTCCTAATGCTACTGCTACACCCACACACATTGAAGACATGTAGCAGGGAGAGGGGAAAAGCGTTGTGTGGCACGTTCACCTTATTCTATGTCCAGACGACAATGGCGCCCACAGTATAATAATTACAATAGACCTAACATCACTGTAGTAGCTAACACCACGTCCACCTTTATGCTCCAACCATGTGACTACTTTATGTGCGTGGGTGGAAAATCGCAATGGGGTTTGGTAGAAATTTACATATGCTATATACCTTTTGTGGAAGATCCTAGGGTGGGGCCTACATGTTTCTCGTGGGCATATGCTGTTTGGCACACAAGTAAAAAGTAAAGTAAAAAGTATGGTTCCTAGAGACCACACCAACCATAGATTATCGATGCAGATAATCAATTTCTCCTCGCCTGCAATGTTATTGACACTAAGACACGCGTTGTTGTGTGTGCGTGGATTAATGGAAAAGACCCATGTGGTTCTTTCTACCTCAAGGTACTACCGCCTCCCACACCTGACGTTGTTAATCCACCACACCTAACCGAAACATTAGACGCAATGTCCAGCAAATGGATTTCATTCTCTAATGAAGATGAAGGCACATTCTCCACTAACATTTGGCTAGGCACAATCAGAAAAATTTACAAGTGATGCGGGTTACAACGAGTCTTGTTATGTTTGTTCACTGTTTGCCCTATCCCCAACACAGGCCACTCCAGCAGGGCTCTCAAGTTTTGAACAAGTTCAGAGTGAGATTTTGGCGGCAGGGGTTTGGGTGGGGACGGAGTCTGATCTGATAAATGACACATAAATTCGTACAAATAAAAAAATGTTTATTTAATTCAATATTTGTGTGTGTGTGTGTGTGTGTGTGTGTGTGTGTGTGTGTGTGTGTGTGTGTGTGTGTGTGTGTGTGTGCAATAATTAATACTATGCATTGTCTGGATAAAATATAATGAAATAGTCTAGGCCAAAGGTATCCCATTACGAAGTAAAAATATTCCAAATTATTATGGGTACTGTTATAAAAGTATTATGGGTAGGCCTATTATAAAATGGGTATCTTTATAAAAATATAAAACTGTCAGAGTAGCCCTGCAGCCGATTCAACATGTAGCTATTATAATAATAATAGGCACAAAAGCTACCCAGTGTTTCCTCTATGTTGATTTCTGCCGCCACAGTATCAGAAATAGGGCAGACGCACAACAGGGCATAAAATTAAGAAATGAGAATGTGTCTGTACACCTAGCCTATGTGTCTTAAGCAGCATAAGCAATCAACATTTGTTTGCTTTCACTCCCTCTGACTGCGGCTCAATATATCATTTGGACTGTGCAATGACAGATATCGTAGCAATAGATGATGGAGAAGTGAACTGTGCATCACTACTCTGCATGAACTTTATCTGAAAAATGTGTGTGTATGTGAAAGTAAAAATACAATTCCATAAATGATATTCCATAAGTATTATTTTATTTTATTATCAAAACTTTAGGTGTTCTCTGTAGTGTGGTCCTGTAGCAATACATAATGATGGCAGTTGTTAAGTAGGCTATTCTGCTTAATATTACCAATATGCCTAGTAATTGCTGACAACAACTAGCCTTTATAATCAATCTAGAATGTAAACAAAACATTTTCAAGGTACACATTTCAAAGAAGACTACTTGAATGAATATGAGGTGCTAGAAAAACTCTGGGCTGGGGGTGAATGATGATGATGATAACTAGGTTGCAAATAAAATCAAAAACCAAACGAATTGAACAACAATAAATACATCTGTATCAGTAATCTTGATTTAAAACAGTTACCGAAGACACAATACAGTCAGTCATTTAAATACTGCCACCTGCTGGTAGAAAGGGGGAACAGTTTGGTCCATTACGGGGGAAACCACATTAACCATTAATTTAATGGTTCTAAAGGGTTGTACTTAACATGCAATAAACCAATCAGAGATCATCTCATATTCCCTTTAAAAGCCAGGCGCGTTTGGACCTTGGAGCATTGCTATTATGATGGAGGATCGGCACCTTCATATTTTTATTTGTATTCTTCTGCGTGTCTGTGTGCTGATGTGCGTCCCTGTGTGTGTAACAAGCATAGTGTGCGCGTGCTGTGTACGAGCCTAGGCGCGTTTTACTAATACGCTGTTAAATTAACAACGAAATGCTGCGTTATTGACTTTAGACCAGGTTTTTGTTGGTCAATGGTGTGATCACTTCTCGCTGCCTCAAGATAGCAATACTCCCAGAATGCACCTGAACACACCTCCCTGTAAGACCAGCACACCCAGAATGCACCTGAACACACCTCCCTGTTAGACCAGCACACCCATGGGCCACAGATGGGTGCAGGTGCATTTACTGTTTAAACAACGTGGGCGCAGGACGGGAAACTGACAACTGTGTCGGTCTTGAACTAGAAAAGAAACTTGCATCGGGCATTGCGTTGTGCTGCGCCGGGTGCAGGATAGGATCCTAAACCTCAACATTTAATGTTCCCTGAACTGCTAAAATTCAGCAAAAAAGACTCAAACTGCTGGTCACTCAAAAATTTTACACATAGGCTCAGATTAATCACAAACAAATCTCATGTTCATGGCTTAAAAATAGTTGTAGCAAATACATTTTTAAACCCAAATACATTGTTCAATATAACAAAATACTGAACCTCAAAACTTAATGTTACCCAAACCACTGAAATTCAACATGTGTGAATACATTCAAGCCAAGACTTTAATTAAATTCATGGAACTCCTGGTCAATACTGTAAAGAGCAATAAACAATAAAAACACTGCCACTGCTTAGACCACTAACCATTTTGTAAAACAAAGCACACAATGAGGAAAGTATTGGGTCTGTATGAGAGAGAGAGAGAGAGAGAGAGAGAGAGAGAGAGAGAGAGATGAGTTCCATGAATTTCATTTTGATCCAAAATTAAATCACAAGCTAATTTCAGGAACAGAGCACAAAACAGAGAGAATAACATAAAATAATAGAAAGTATGATGAGTAAAAGTCATTGAAAGAACAAAAAAAGAATGACAAAAGAGCATGGAAGAGGAGTTCAGCATTCTAACTTTGAAGGGGAGTTGAGAATGAATTTCCCCACCTTCCTGAGTCATTGCTGTTTGAACATATGTGTAATGTATACATCTAACTCACCATTTTCAGATAAAATCCCACTGAAAGTCCATGAGTCTGCGCAAGAGGCTGGCGACGTGTGAATTTACCATTCTTCGTTTTTTTCCCCTTTGCAACCTTTGTCCTTTTTTTCTGGGTCAACCCACAAAGCATCTGAAAAATTATACACTAGTTGAAAATCTAGTAATTCACACAGACTAACAACACAACAAAGTCAACAAATGTACATTAACTATACTCAACATACACTATCTTCTTGCCTCTATGAATATTGTAAGTTGCACTCAAACTTTCTAAAGCAAAGTTAATTGCTAAATCCCATCACCAGACCTGTTGAAACCATGCTTGAGCCACAGCTAGGCCAGAACAAATGCAGGTGTTAACAGACAATATCTTACCTCTGGATTAATTAAAACATGCAGGCTGCCTCCTCTTGGTACTGTAGGTTAAAGATGTAAGATGTGAAGATGTAAAAACAGGAAGAAAAAAAAGACGCCAGTCCTGTCACAAAGGTCGACTGGATCCCTTCGCAAACAATTTGGCCCTCAATGCTGAGCATCCAGCGCTGGAAGCGGCTTCCTGTTTCTCCTGAAACAGACATTTTTTAACTGTCAAATTTCTGTTTTAATTTTCATTTTGAATACAGAGTTTAGTTTGATACCATTGAATTCACTACATACAAGAGATGGGAGATCATCTTGATCAGCAGTATGATCAGGGATGGTACCCTGCATCTGCATCTGTAATTTAAAACAAAAACAAATGTACACATTTATCTGAATGAATTTCCCCACCTTCCTGAGTCATTGCTGTTTGAACATATGTGCAGAAAACCTCTGGAAATAGAATGTAGAGTAACACAATACAAGGATATATCTTTGAATGAACAAAAGTAACATACAACTCAACAAATGGACTGATCTGTCATAACAAAGACCAAATACCTCCTATTTGTTATGACTATGAAATACGAGTGAAATGTTGCTGTAACATGTGTAGCTCAACCAACTCAGCAACAGAAATATCTACCACAATACCAGTCACAGGAGAACCTACCACAACAACAGTCACAGAAAAACCTACCACAACAGTCACAGAAGAACATACCATAACAACCCCTGTTACAACATCATTACAACATCACCAAACTACCATAACAGCCACAGAAAAACCTACCACAACAACATCCGTCACAGAAAACCCTACCACAACAACAGCCACAGACAAACCTACCTCAACAACAGTCACAGAAAAACCTACCACAACAACAGTCACAGGGGAACCTACGACAACAACAGTCACAGAAAAACCTACCACAACAACAGTCACAGGGGAACCTACGACAACAACAGTCACAGAAAAAACTACCACAACAACATTCACAGAAAAACCTACTGCAACAACGTCCACTGAAAAAACGACAGTGAGAGAAAAACCCAGCACTGCTGCTGCCACAACCCCAGAAAATCCAACATTGACGGAAAAACATACCACAGAAAAACCCACGATAACCACTAAAACTCCAACAATAACACCTTCAACTCTTCAGTCTTCAACACCAGGCAGAACAACTTCATGTTTCTGCAAGTACATGGGTCAACTTTTTTCTCCTGGTAAGCATTCAGCTATTGGCATCAATTGTTGATATTATCATTATAAACATTTTTGTCATGGTTACATCTTTCCTTACAATGTAAGCTGGCACATCTGATCACAACAGGCAGCCTAAACTGTAAGTGATTTGGTCTTTGAGGTCAAACCTGTCTATTATCATAATCCACATTCTGATTTGGCCTGCATTCCTTTTAAATCATGGACAAAACTCAAACCAAGATGTGGTCACATTTATGTCCGTATGTTCCAACAAAACAATTGGCTTCATTCTGTTTTCGAAAGAGCTTTTTCATCTTCAATCAGTAGTGTTCACCTGGTCAGTCATGGTGCCTGCACAGTGAAATAATAGGTGACTACAACTAGAAAGTTTGCTAATGACCACGTTCCTACTTTCATCTATCGCCAAAATGTAGCATTAGAACCACTTTTATTCAAAAACTTTTTATGATATTTTAGATTAAATTCAGATCTGATCATAGATCCTCACATAGACTTTACATTTAAGTGTCCATTAAGCTTAGACTTGTATTCACAAAAGTTGCATTATAAAGACAACTTTAACCATGGCACTGTCATTTTTATGTAACTGCCTTGTTTTTTTTCTCATATAGGTAGATTCATGTACAATAAGACTGATGGAGAAGGCTGGTGTTTCACTGCATATTGCAATTTGACATGCAATGTGGAGAAGCTTGCTAGACCATGTCGCTCTACTACTCCACCAACTCCTCAAACCACCACCACAACAAGCACTACAAAAAAAAGATATGAACCCTGTTCATATCTTAAGCCACCTAGAAAGGTAGTTAAATTTTGTTATAGAAACAAGACACAGATCATTGTAAAATAAAAAAGTCTGTTATTACAAACTAACCCCAAAATTAAGTAGGCCTTATCTTAACTTTCTTCGTTTTCCAAGGTCTCTATTCTGTGAAAGCCTGAAACAAGATCTTTTATTCCCTGATAAAAGGAAGGAAAATTTAATTCCTAGTCTGCTTACTCTCATTGGTCTTTTGAATTGTCAATGAAACTATCAACAGATAAGTAAACAACTATCGATTAATTCAACATGCAATTGCTGATTCGTTTAAAGTACTTCTATATTATAATAGATGCTTGTTGGTTTTCACAGCTTAGTTCTTCCCTGGAAAAGTTCTACAGTAGAGTCAAAGTCTCTTATATCATAAGATTTCTTCTCCCAGTAGTTGCAGAATATTGGAACAAAGGTTAATGGTTATGGTTAACTATTCTTCCTGGTATCTAATAACACACTACAGTAATAGACAACATAAAAACACATTCAAACACCATAAGACCAACTCACAATATTAAAAACCAGACAAACTAACAGAACAAGATATTATAAACAAAACAAATAGCTGGGGTCCCTTGATAGCTTACCTGTTTAAGCGTGCGCCCCATGTACTAAGGCTCAATCTCTACCACAGCGACCCAGGGTTCGAGTCCGACCACCTGCCCTTTACTGCATTTTATTCCTCCATTCCCATTCCTTTCCTGTCTTCAGCTGTTCTTTCGGATAAAGACCAAAAATGGCCAAAAAATAATCTATAAAAAAAAGCTCTATAAGTAATATTATTTACAGGTAAGTAATAAAGCATTGTGGCGTACCTGATATGTCACTAAAGTACATCCAGAAATAATTCCAACATGACAATTATTAATGAAATTAAAAAATGTGAGGGATTGATTGATGTAAACAACTGTACATATATTGTATTTCATTAGCATTGATCGATGTAAAATTATTTTCTTGTTTCATGGATAACATAAATTAGAGATGTATATGTTGTGCATGTGTGCACCTGGGGGGCTTAAACATAATATCTATTTCATGGTATTAGATTGCTAAAAGTACTACTTTGTCCTTTACAGCATGGTGAGTCATGGAGTTTAAATAACTGCACTAAAGATACATGCGACAATGGAAGGGTAATGACAGAACATGTGCTATGTAAACCAGTGACCGAGACCGTATGTGAAAATGGGCTCCAACCAGTCAGGGTTTATGATGAAGGAGGCTGCTGTTTCCACTATGAATGAACTTGTAAGTTCAAATGAAAGTCTTTTTTAAATGTCACATTCAAGTAATGCCCTAAAACTGCTACACTACAAAAAAAACTACAATATATACACTTTTCTGTGATGTGACAACTAATGTAGTCTTCATCTGATATTTGCAGGTGTTTGTTATGGCTGGGGAGATCCTCATTATGTGACATTTTTTCAATATAACATATGACATATTCTTACACAGGACGGAATCCCAAAGACCTTGAACAAGGTAAATTATTTACAAACCTTCTCTTTACTTGAATTTATTTAAATTATATGCAGTGATAATGATGATGATTTGTTTCACCTATCTAATGTTGCAATCGTGTAGGTGTATGTCAACGGCAAGCAGGTAGTCCCAACCTACCTTAATGATGACTTCATCATAACAAGTACAGCAATTGAGCTGCTCTTGAGAATCCCGGCAATTAATGCAGTTGTGATGTTCAAAGGGCTTTTGTTCAGCGTTGACTTGCCATTTTCCCTTTTCCACAACAACACAGAGGGACAGTGTGGTAAAATGATAATCAAATTTATGTTAGACTAAACATGTTGAACAGCAATGAAAATAGATGAAAATATATAAACAGTGCTAGATTAAATATGAAGTGCCAATGGATGTACCAAATGTGGTCCCACATGGGTTGTAATTTCTGTCATGTTAATATTTACTTTCACAAGGTACCTGTGAAAATAACAGGAAAAATGACTGCAGATTACCAAATGGCCAGATTAATCCTGCATGCTCAGAGATGGGAAATTGTTCTGTACCAGATAAGAACAAGCCATATTGTGATAAGCCTCCAAAACCAACCCCAACACCAAAACCTACACCAATACCATGCAAACCTGACATTTGTGAAATTCTGATCAGCAAGTAAGAAGTTACAGAATAAATATGAACACAATAAGTCAATTAATTCTGGCGTATCACTATGATTAACAGCCTACTTTCTTTTTATTTGTACATTAATAGTGTTTGAGCAATGCCACAAAGTACTCTCACCACTACCATTTTATGAAGCCTGTAAATTTGATGTTTGCCACGAGGACAAACCCAACTTTGGTTGTTTCAGTATGGAGGCGTACTCCAAGATGTGTGCTGAAGCATCTGTCTGCATACCCTGGAGGAATGCTACAAACGGACTGTGTGGTAGGAGGGTTTACTAGAAAGCTAACATTGTTATTTTGAGATGTCCACATTACCTTTTTTATCACTTTGATATTTATATCCCCTATCTCTTGTTGTAGAATATACATGTCCAAAATACAAGGTCTACAAGGCTTGTGGACCAACTGTTGTACAAACATGCAATGCAAGGTAATTGCTCAGTGCTATAATCAATATTATGAATCAAATAATGTCAGCAGCTAGTAATTTTTGGGGCATTTTAGTCCTTTGTTTGACAGGATAGCTTAAGACAGGAAAATGGAGAGAGAGGGGGAATGACATACAGCAAAGGGCCGCAGGTCAGAATCGAAGCTGTGGGGCGCATGCTCAACCACGTGAGCTACCTAGGTGCCACTGCAGCTTGTCATTTAACAAGACTAGAGTCTATAGCCAAGCTAGTGACTCTTAGAGGCTGTTATTAGGCTGAATTAAATGTAAACCCCAGCATACACACAATGACAATGCAATTTAGTCATAAACCAAAGTAGTACACATTCAAATTTTGATTTGATGATGGCATTAGATGAAAAGTAAAGGGATTACCAAGGTGGGAATCAATGTCTATACCAAATGGCACTGCAATCCACCCAATAGTTTTGAGACATTTCACTTAAAACCACAAATGGCAACAGCTTGGAGGCGCTAGAGGGAATGTCAGCGGATCACCAAATTTATTAGGATTCATCCTGTGAGGACCATGAATGTCTTTTCAAACTTTGATGGCAATCAATCCAATAGCTGTTAAAATACTCCAGTCTGAACCAAAGTTGTGGACCAACAAACCAACACTGCTATCTCTAGAGCGCTAGCCAATACTTGGTGTTTGCACTGCATTATACTGATCATTTATAATTTTAAAAATGAAATACTTATGTCTGTTTTTCACCATAAATTGTCTTTATATTTAGATACAATGAAGAGTATGCACGAAAATGCCAGGGAAAAAAATGGAAACCACAACCAAGCTTGTACTGGCTTCATGGAGGGATGTTTCTGCCCAGAGGGGCTGACTCTGTTCAGTTCGAATTCTGACCTTTGTGTCTCCATCTGTAAGAGCATTTTCTGTTTTGAAGAATTCAAAAATTCTAATTCTTTGTGAATGAATTCATGTAAACAGATTGTTTTTATTGTTTTAGGTTGCACTGGACCTGATGGCCAACCTAAACAGGTAAGTAGCTACAATACATGACTAATTATCATTATTCACACAGTGTTCATTGCTGTTACGGCATTAACTCTTTTCCGTCTCTCAAACAGCTTGGTGATACTTGGCAGAGTGGCTGTAAGCAGTGTGCTTGTGATAAGAACGCTCTGAGTGTTCGGTGTGAGCCTCTAATATGTCCCGCTCAAGAACTAATAACCTGTACTGAGGAAGGAGAGGTGTTGGTGGCCCATACAGTGGACTGCTGTGAGAGACTGACCTGTGGTGAGTGATAAAGTACACACACTTACACATCTGCTCACATTATGTTTTATATTGGATCTTTAAATAAAGAAGATACACACTCTTGGAACTCCACTGATTTTACACACAAATATCAGTTTTCTCTCCATAGAGAGTACTATTTAGCTTATGAAACAGTTGTATGATCCTCTTCTACGTATTAGATGTCTAAAACCAGAGAAAATACATCCAGTTGCCAGTTGCCAGCTAAAATTGATGCAGTCTAATACAGCAGTCCTGCAATAAATCCTGAATACATTCATTAGGCTAAATGTGTTCCGTTCTAGAGAGGTGTTGTTTCAACTTTATGATCATTTGGGAGGATGTAGTTTGTGGTGCTGTTGAACTGTATTGCATTATACTGACTGGTGTTTCTGTCTCTGCTGCTTTCCATAATAAGTCAGTGAATCAATCGGTGGAAATTGTGTTCATTCAGTTAAGAGAGCCATTAATATTTTAAGCTGTAAGTAAGTGTATGTAACAAGTATTTGCCTGTTTTACAGGAGTACCTGTAATAATTTAACTAGCACGATGCAGCACTCCTACATTTCAGTTGACAAGTGTGGCTGCCAAGTCGCTGAATGTAAAGACAACATTTAAAACAAAACTAACGTTAATTAAAGGGAAATCTAACTAATATACTTTATTAAACTTAAACAATTCCTCTCCAAAAACTATTAGAGTGAAGACTCAATATGTGAAGACACACACACTCCTTAGGATTCAGCATCGCCAAATAAGGGTGAATAAGTTAAACCTTTTAAACAGCAGAGATGTGGTGTCCTGGTGTCTCTTTTAGCTTTTGAAGAGGTTGATCTTTTTGAAAACTAAACAATGTGGTGTTTTTAGTCTTAGAGGGTCTTTTTCTTACTTTTACTGTAAATGACTTGAGTGATAAAAGACACATGAATGGCTTTAGATATTACAGTACATTGTCATTGTCTTTTGGGGAATGGGATTATATTTGTGGTAACATGTGAAAGATTTAAAACATGGATTGATTTTAAATGGTTTTTCATTATTTCTAACAGCACCGTCAACATAAATGATCTTACAACCCATTGAATATATAATGAAAAGAGTGTAAAGAATATCCAAACTATCTTCGTCCATCATCTGATGTTTTAAATCTGAATGTCTTCATTGTCATTAAAACTCTCATTCTTGCTGAAGATCATGTGTTCTTGTTTTTTTTATTCCTTAGCTATTTTTTACGAGGATTTGTCTTGTGTTTGCATGATGCACTGTTGTGAGCAAGGAGAATCTCTTCATTTCAATTGAAAACATGTATTTTGCCTATGACACCATAATTTATAAGTTTATATGTATACAACTTTTGATTATTTGATATGTAGAAATCTCACCTACAAACACATACAGTACATTGAGTTGTAGTCCACTTCCAATAATAGATCAACTAACTTGTTTAATAATTTATTATTTTTATTTATTAAGTGATACTTCTAGGAATGACAAAAAGCCTACCTTTTCCACAATAAGCAAACATTGTTTTTATGTAATGTGCACATTTCTCTAGTCTTATCCATAGGTGCACAATCAAAACCTGGGGAGCATTAGTTGTTGCTAATTGCACTTCTTCTTGGTTGAATTAACAAGCAGCTGAGTTACCTCTAAAGCAGTTGTTCTCAGATTCATTTGAATAAGCACACCAATATAAACTAAAATAAAAATACAGTACAACTAGACTTCGACACCTCCAAAGGACTTTGCAGGATAAATTCAGTAAAAGAGGTTTACTTTTGATGTCTAATAAACGAAGTAAATTCATTTGTGAACTCTGTAATATGATATGCATTCGAAATAAATAGAGGAGCTTGGAATCCGTTGCAAGTTTTTTTTTACATTTTCCAAATTTCTTTTCTGCCATCTCCTACCCCGTCGGAGGCAAAATGAAAATAATGTATAAATACAAATTAAGGTAATACATTGAATTCATATTAAATTTTAAATACAATAAATATGAATATCTGTTTAAGCAAATTATATTGTACCGAATTTTATAAAACGTGCTATTTCAATTAGGTTTAATATCATCATTAATAACATTCACATTAGTGGTAATAGATTTGTTATGATTAAACCAGAGACGGTTTAGTTACAGAGAATCTTTGGTTAAACTGATATATTATTATTATTATTATTATTATTATTATTATTATTATTATTATTATTATTATTATTAAAGTATTTATATTATCTGGATCATGCTTGTAAAGAGCACTCGGCGGTATAATACAAAAGTAGTAATCTGCCATAACAAGAAGAAGAAAAAGATGTAAAGAGCACTCCGGGCTCTAACTGGAACTGGTTCTTTATCGCGTTATCCAGTCGGAACGTTTTCAGTGTAGCACACCGTTACTGTCATGTCGGCGCTGAAGTCAGGACGCTCACTGTTTGAGTAGTCAATTCTGTTTAAATTAACTAATTCAGTTATTTCTATATTCAAGAATACATTGATTTGAGATTGTGTATTAAGAGAAACGAGGTAACCATCACAGTATCGATTTATGAGGTAACGTTAAAGTAAGTTTATTGACGACTTCTCCGTCAGCCTTTTTCTCTTCTTGATTGTTAACGTAAGCTAACGTAAAACAGGTTAGCGAAGTTAATATAATAAAACCGTCAACACAACAGTTGCTTGCTTGTGTTTAGATCGCGTTACCTAGCAGAGGATAACGCTATGTAGGAAGAATGGCATTTTTTGAGGACGTTGTTGTGGAATCGACTGAAATAGTTCTTGCTTGCATATCATACAAAGGGCTTAATATCTTCTGGTAATGTTACTTGCTTTATTCTTGCTACCATTAATGTTGCTAATGTTAATGCTGTAACTTCAGGTCAACGAGTTAACACGGTTCTTTCTAATGCCCAGTTTATCATTTTACACACTGATTAGATCAATACTGCTGTGCAGGACATGGTTATTAATGATAATCCATTTCTTTTTCAGTTTGAGCCATGTCATCACTATCAGAGGAGGTGCTGCTGGTGGTGAAAAAGGTTCGCCAGAGGAAGCAGGATGGCACACTTTATCTGATGGCTGAACGTATAGCCTGGGGTCCAGAGGGCAAAGACCGCTTCACAGTCAGCCACTTATATGCAGATATTCGCTGTGAGTACTCCTATACCATCCAATTACAAGTAGTGCTAAAATAAATATGTGTTGGTGATGTAATCAAGCTGCACTTTATTTGTTCTCTATACAGGTCAGAAGATCAGCCCAGATGGTAAAGCCAAAATTCAGCTCCAGCTGGTGCTTCACACTGGCGAGAGTACCACATTCCACTTTTCCAATGAGAGCAGTGCACTCAAAGACAGAGATGCTGCCAAGGAGCTGCTGCAGCAGCTGCTGCCCAAGTTCAAGAAGAAAGCCAACAAGGAACTGGAGGAGAAAAACAGGTTAGACTCAGTTGTTTTAACAAGATTGTCCTTAAGGATACATCTGGTAATATTGTCTGTTTTTCTTACCGTTATCAAATTGCATTAAAAGACCAAAACCAACAATGAATTTCCCCTTCTAACGAGTATTGTCTGTGTAACCAAAGAGCTACATTATGTAAAAAAAAAAAAATATTACAAACACACCAATGAGCCACAGATGTTCCTTCATTGTACTTTATTTTGAGTCAATCCCACATACACAGTTCCGTGTATGCATAACTCAATAGAGCGCCGTATCCATCCACAACAAAAACTCACTTTACTCCTTAATGTCTTCATCTCAAAATTAGTTATGAGGAATTTGGGCAATCTATTCATTAATAATTTTTGTTTTAAAATATTGTTCTCATAATTTCTCTTGTAGGATGCTTCAAGAAGATCCAGTGCTTTTTCAGTTGTATAAGGATCTTGTGGTGAGCCAGGTGATCAGTGCAGATGAATTCTGGGCCAACCGGTTAGGAGACATAAACAACGCAGACCCCACTTTATCCAACAATAAACAGGAAGTCGGTATATCTGGAGCCTTTCTGGTGAGTACATCAAGTCTGGCATAATTAGACCAGACATTTTGAAAACAATCTTAAATTTCATAATTGATTCAAGCATGGGCAACTTCAGCATTAACAACATAGTTTTAAACATAATTTGTGTGCATTACAGGCAGACATTAGACCTCAGACAGATGGCTGCAATGGCTTGAGATATAATCTGACAGCTGATATTATTGAATCCATCTTCAGAACATACCCTGCAGGTAAATGATTAAATCTCATCTTGGGAGTTAGCTCATCAGTTGGAACAGTAATGATAGACCAGTAAAATGCTGCTACAAGCTTAGATTTTCTTTTCAACTAACAACTACAACAATCACAGCCAGCCAGAGAGGGAGAATTGCTTTCAGCTGGTATATCTTTAGATAAATAGTTTAGTGCATTCCTGTTCACCTCAATGACTGATATTAAATGTGCAGCAGTGTTCCTAGACACTGCAACTAGATTGTGCTAAATATATTAATATTGACTTGCATTGTACTTGCAGTGAAGGAGAAGTATAGTGAAAATGTGCCTCATAATCTGACGGAGAAGGAGTTCTGGACCCGCTTTTTCCAGTCCCATTATTTTCACAGAGACCGCATCAACACAGGAACACAGGATATCTTCTCAGAGTGTGCCAAGCAGGATGAAAAGGGTAGGACTTTAAAACCTTTTCAGGTCCAAATCTAACATATACATGCAAGGATTTTCTACAGATGTCAATACATGTTTTATTTTTAACATTTAATTAATTACTGCAAACAAAACCACTAAGCCACAAATCTGTTTTCATGTGTTTTTTTAAACTGTCTAATGCAGGGTTAAAATCTATGGTGGTTCAAGGAGTGAAGAATCCTTTAGTCGACCTCCTGTCGTTAGAGGATAAAACATTAGACGAGGTGAGATTTTTTGATTAGCCAATCGCTGCCACGTCTTTCTACTAAAAAAGAAATGATTTTACCTGTATAGCTTTCTTTTTCCTCTTTCTCCTTCAACCTCAAGACTTGGTGTTTTCTGTGACACAGGGTTATGGATTTTGCAAAACATTTCCATCAACTTCCAATTCGAACAGGACAGTGAAAGAGAGCAGCAACTCTGCCATTATAAAGCGGTTCAACCATCACAGTGCCATGGTGCTGGCAGCAGGCTCACGCAAGGGGTAAAGAAATAACTTTTGAAAAAAAATATTACTTGCTTAGTCTCTTCAATTTGTATCTAACTGTATCATATTTTCAAAGGGAAACACCAGCTGACCACATTTGTGAGACAAGCAGTACAGATGGAAACTCAAGGGATTCTGACTTCTTCCAGCCTCCTGTAAAGAAGGTATGATGGCTCTGCAGCTTTAACAGAGTTTTTCCAAAATATGCTATATTACTCTAACACTTTTTCTGTTGGCAAACTTCCTTAGGTTAAATTACAAGAAGTCATAGAATATGAAGATCTGCAAAGGGAAAACAGACCAAAAACAATTGCATTAAACCTCAAGAAGTCTGACAGGTACATTGTCCACATTTTATTTTTGATTCTTTGTTCCATACAGGGTAACTGTTAATTGTTAACTCCAAATGGTTATGATTATTGCAAATATTTTTGTAGATTATGTTCATCCTAATATGTTCATCTAGCACATAAAAAAACAGACATTAACAGTGGGTGATGATGTTGTTTGCCACATTGTCACAAAACTCAGTATTAAACGGGTGATAGAATGATTATATAGGATATTTCACACTGTTCCTTAAAGGAACACGCCGACTTATTGGGACTTAAGCTTATTCACCGTATCCCCCAGAGTTAGATAAGTCCATACATACCCTTCTCATCTCCGTGTGTGTTGTAACTGTGTCTGACGGCTCCACCAGTAGCAGCCCAGCACAGAACCTGCAGGTAACTGGTTCCAACAATCCTACTGCTCCAAATAAGTGACAAAATAACGCCAACATATTCCTATTTACATGTTGTGATTTGTAGAATCACAGCGTGTACAAAAAAACATCTTAACATGAGACACAGCCATCTTCTAACCCTAAACAAACCGGGAACTATATTCTCAGAAAGGCTTGCTGCAAAGCAAATCACTCCGCCCAAGTAGCAGAAGTACCTGAGCTTCGCCTTCTGAGAGTATAGTTCCCAGTTTGTTTACAGTTAGAAGATGGCTGTGTGTCATGTTATGTTGTTCTTTGTACACGCTGTGACTCTACAAATCACAACATGTAAATGGGAACATGTTGGTGTTATTTTGTCAGTTATTCGGAGCAGTAGGCTAGTTGGAACCAGTTACCTGCAGGTTCTGTGCTAGGCTAAACTAAGGCTGGAACCGTCAGACAGGCAAGCCATAAACTCAACAACTAATGTTACTGTACAAAGCATGGGATACAGAGTTTCATTAGTTTATTCATCCTCCAGTGTGGCGCACGCGCTCGCGCACACACACACACACACACACACACACACACACACCTATGCTTTCGACACTGTGTTCCCCGAGGATCCATGTTGGAGAAAAAAAGTTAACGTACCGTGAACCGGCCGCCGGCAGACAGCACCTGCGCACCGCCCATTGGGTGTCCACTGTGCCGCTGCATTAAATCCACATGTCCCACTCCATTGTCCAATGTCTACTCTTTGAGTAGACAGACAGCGCGCAGCGGGGTCTGAAGGTGTACAGTCCGGGAAGCAAGCCAGCGATCTGGGCAGGCGCTGGCCTCTCCCACGTCATACTGTGGAGCTTCCAAAACAGTCATACTAAATTTGCCATTAGTCATCAATTTTTGTAAAACGGCCCATATTTGAGCTCTACATAGTTGGATTTCTCACATAAAAAAGTGAATTTAGTAATGAAATATCAGACGAACAATGTATAACATTTCTGAGATCTGCGCGACTTAGATTCACAAGACAAACTGATCCCAGATCAGTGGGCTATGTAAATGTTGGGGCGTGACAAAGATAGAAGGTGGAGCCAAATAAGGAGGAGCCACCAAGTTGACGTCAACTCGGTGGTTCGTTGAGATTTGCAGAGAAAAGAGATGTCAATGGGATTTTGAGGTTTTATGTATGTCCTATTTACCCACCAAACTGTCATTATTCAACTATGACAAGGTAAACTCGATTTTGCGTTCTATCACCCCTTTAAGTATTCGGTGAATAATATATGAAACCGAAAGTAAGAAGATTTTTCTGCATTTTAAAATCTGTAGTCTCGCTTTGCCAGACCCTCCTCCAAAGCGCGCTGGAGGAGAGTCTCCAGAGAGAGAGTATTCCACATAGCGTTGGGGGAACGTGCTCTGGTTTATTGCCATTTCTTTAAACCTGTCTGGATTTACCTTGCAGAAATCTGAGAAAATGTTAACCATAGTCCTCATAAATCGACCAGAGTTTAAAATGTCAACACAAAAGAAGCCCAAGGCAACGGATATCTGGCCTAAATGAGTGAAATCCAGCGGATTTTCCAGCAGCAATGGAGCATTCCCAAAAGTTGAACGTCAAGGATGTAGACTTTAAAATCTGTAACCACCAAATATTTTGTGTTTTTACTTATAATTGACTTTTGTTATCAATTGTCTTTCCATCAGCTGGACAGAGATGAAAAAATAAATTAATTGTGCTCTCAGCTCTAGCTAAGCCTCTGTCACTTTAAGACATTTTCAGTTTCAGTAGCCAGAAATCAACTGTGCAGAATTTGGGAAGAGGCTCATCACTTCCTCTGGACACTGGACAGAGTCCTCACTTTAAACTGTTCCTAAATAGATTTGGTATTTCATTTTACAGGTCAGATGTATTGCTTTCATGTATGTATTGTATTTGCTGTGTTGAAGTTCCTGCCAGTGGCCATAACACCAAAATTTCACTTCAGCATATAAAGTGAATGTATGAAAATTGAGGTAGAGGGGATAGGTTGCTCTTCTATTTTGCAGACCCCACTTTATGCTTTCAAACAGGCATTGTATTCTCAGTATTCTCAGTTGAATTTATGGTGACGTGTTCTAAATTATTTTCTTCTCACTCCCTCTTATAAGGTATGCTCATGGTCCTGTGCCACTTCAGTCCCAACACTATACAACAAGTCAGGATATCATCAACTCTGTCAACTACATCCGGCATGAGATGCTTAATTACAAACCCAACCTCACTCAGGTTAGATTCTACACACTGTTTTACATATTCACCAGATTGAAATTAGGTTGGCTGCACAGAACAAACAGTCTGGATTGGGAGTCAACAATCATTGCCCTTTGGACAAAGATTTATGATCATCTTTGTAGTTTGATCCATTCATACACCGCTCAGAAGTTCAATAACAACACATTCTCAGTTTTTTTTTTTTTTTTTTAATGTTTACACGTTTATTTCACACGTCATCAACGTATCATTAAACACAATTTCATAAGGTACAATGATCATATATAAGTCGCATGAAATGGGGAACCCCAAATAAGCTACTAAAAGCTTTTCTGAGGGGGCCCGATAACTATAAACAACAACAGATAATATACAAACCAAAACTCAATTTACCATAGACAATACAAAATACAGATACTTAGACCAGACTTCGACATACTTAGACTAACATAGACAAATACTACAAACAGACAGACGGTCCCAGCACAAACTATAGCATTTAAAGAATAATCAATAATCCTATGTTATGAGAAATTTTTCCTTGAGACCTTTCTTGAAGATGGAGAAAGAATACGACACTTTAAAGCGCCCATATAATGCTCATTTTCAGGTTCATAATTGTATTTTAAGGTTGTATCAGAATAGGTTTACATGGTTTAATTTTCAAAAAACACCATATTTTTGTTGTTGTACTGCACAGCTCTCTCTCACTGCTGCAGATCCTCTTTTCACCTGGTCTCTGTTTTAGCTACAGAGTGAGACCTCTTTTCTTCTTCTTCTGTACTATCTTTGATTGCACATGCACAGTAGCTCAGATGTAGATCATGTCAGCTAGCTAACTCTAGAGACAGTAAAAGAGAGCCTGTTTCTCCAACTTTGGTCAGTTACAAGGCAGGATTAGCTGGGAGACTTCTTCTAAATGAGGGCGCACATGTAAGTAGTTCTTTTGTAGATTATGGTGAACTTGTGTGTGTTGTAGCAGTGCTTTGCTATTGAGAATGAGGTAGCATGCTAGCGTTAGCATTATGCTACGAGCTAATGGTTGCGGTTAGCCAGCTCGTTTCGGCTTGTGACGTCACAAGTGATTAGGTGTTTTTTCCTTGTGTCATAAGTGTGCAGGGGACAACTGATTGGAATAAGCTCACATAAATGGTAGTTTAACCTATGGATAACCTGGAATATCATGCATTCTGAAAGGCATTGTATTTGGTAAGCCTTAATAAAGACAACAAAATAGAGGAAGAGCGGGGGTATTGGGCTCAGACCACGTTAATTCCCGTATGATTTTTTTTCTGTAAAATCTGTAGTTTTTTCAAGTGGCTGTGAAAAATGTTACACCATATGACATTACAATAGTTTAAATGGGGCTCAAACAAAGTTTTGTATAAGGTGGGAAGTGCTGAGTGTGGAAGAAAATGTCTTAAAAAAATAGTCCAACATATTTAGATATTTTTTTTGTTAATGATCAATATGGCATTTGAAATTTAAACATTCATCAATATAGACTAATAATATTATAATATTAAGATCAGGAAGCCTGTTACTCCAGTCAAACACATCCAGGTTTCCCAATTCTTGGTACCTCCAGCAGCACTATTTGTTTGGCTATAGCAAACTATAATAAAAAGCTAAGAACGTGATTTTAAGATCATGAACACTTGATTATGTTTGAATATTAATGTGTTTTAAGAAATGTAAATAGTTCAAACTAGGAATGGTGCCTTCAAAGTGTTTAACACAGTAATAACTTTTTGCAGGTGTTGTCCAGCACGACAGCCAGTTCTGCCATTGCAGCACTTTCTCCAGGTGGTGTCCTCATGAAGGCAGCAACACAGCAAGCCATAAATCGTAAGTGTGTTGGACAATTGCTAAATAACATTATTACTTATTTTGAAAGTTGGTGATCACTGACCAGTGTGTGTCAGTAGCATATCTGTAGTGTGTGAGGTCGCTTCCACGCTAATTTCCAACCAGTCACATAGTTTGTCCTGCCCAGGTTGTTGGCGATCCTGGTCGTGTGCAATTCACAGCAAAGCTGAGTCGAATGACTAGGGTTAACCCATTCAAAAACACAGTCGACCTTGGTATAACCCTGGTTGAGCCCTGGGTGTGAAAAGGGGTATTGGACTGCTGTCTATTTTGTCTATTCTTTTTAATCTTTGTTTGTTGTTTTTTTTCAGAAATGGTACCTACTGAGGTTCAAGGAGAGTTGAAGCATCTTTATGTAGCTGCTGGAGAGTTGTTGAGACACTTCTGGTCCTGTTTTCCTGTAAACACGCCATTTTTAGAGGAGAAGGTGACTAATAATAACTTTATTGAAAGAGGTCAAATTATTATTGTAACAGTAAGTCATTACCATTTTCCATGTATTGACACCCATGATTTTGAAAAAAAAAATCAATTGGCACTTCTAATACTCCGCCGCTTGTACTCTGGATCTCGTTCTTTCGGTCATGACCCAGCCTTCATGACCATAGGTGAGGGTAGGAACGAAAACTGACCGGTAGATCGAGAGCTTTGCCTTCTGGCTCAGCTCTCTTTTCGTCCCAACGGTGCGGTAGATTGAATGTAATACCGCACCCGCTGCACCGATTCCCCGAACAATCTCCCGCTCCATTGTCCCCTCACTCGCAAACAAAACCCCAAGGTACTTGAACTCCTTCACTTGGGGTAAGGACTCATTCCCTACCTGGAGTAGGCACTCCATCGGTTTCCTGCTGAGAACCATGGCCTCAGATTTAGAGGTGCTGATCCTCATCCCAACCGCTTCACTCTCGGCTGCGAACCGATCCAGTGAGTGCTGAAGGTCGCAGGCCGATGATGCCATCAGGACCACATCATCTGCAAAGAGCAGCGATGAGATCCCCAGCCCACCAAACCGCAACCCCTCCCCACCCCGACTACGCCTCGATATCCTGTCCATAAATGTTACAAACAGGATTGGTGACAAAGCGCAGTCCTGGCGGGTTTCCTCAGGAGGGTGGCTGGCGTCTCCCTTAGAGATAGGGTGAGAAGCTCAGTCATCCGTGAGGAGCTCGGAGTAGAGCCGCTGCTCCTTCGTGTCGAAAGGAGCCAGTTGAGGTGGTTCGGGCATCTGGTAAGGATGCCCCCTGGGCGCCTCCTTAGGGAGGTGTTCCAGGCACGTCCAGCTGGGAGGAGGCCTCGGGGAAGACCCAGGACTAGGTGGAGGGATTATATCTCCAACCTGGCCTGGGAACGCCTCGGAATTTTGATGCTAAAAAAAACAAAAATCTTCAGATTTGTTCTTATCATACTTTTTCATATAGGTGATGAAAATGAAGTCAAACCTCGAGAGATTTCAGATGACCAAGCTTTGTCCTTTTCAGGAGAAGATTCAGCGTCAGTACTTAAGTACAAACGTAAGTCTCTAAGCTATCAATGATGACACAATGTCTTATACCAGGTGGCACTTGTATTAAATGTCATATCCCCACAGCTCACTGGGCATTTGGAGGAAATGTTGCAGACAGCCTATCGCAAGTTCCACGTCTGGCAAACCCGCCGCATGTTGAGGAAAACCTGAGGTCTGATGCTTTGTCAAAGAGAGGACAAGGAAGACATTACAGTATATGGACAAGTGACCTGAGAAGTTTTTCCAGACTGCTGTGTAGAGAACACAGATCACAGCCTGATGGGACAAGATTCACAGAGGCTTAATGAGGATATAGATGGACGCTGCTACATCCCCAACTGTTCAACCGAGACTAACTGCATCTCAGTCACAAATAACTGTAATTTGTTTCTTTATCTTTTGTTTGTCTTTTCTCAATGGTTGAGAGATTGGTGCCGGTAATGGTTAAATGGGACTTTTAAAATGGTGTAATATGACCAAATGGAAAATTAGAAAGGCACTCAGGACAGGCTGATGTGTGAAATGCAAGCAGAGGACAGCCAACACGTGTTTCGTCAGTGCACAGAGCAGAGAAATAGAGCTACAAGGAGCCTGTCTGAGCACTATGTCAATTTGGGGAACAAAGTTCCAAAAAATCTGAAGCAAATATAGCAATACTGATAAGAGTGTGTGTGTGTGTGTGTGTGTGTGTGTGTGTGTGTGTGTGTGTGTGTGTGTGTGTGTGTGTGTGTGTGTGTGTGTGTGTGTGTGTGTGTGTGTGTGTGTGTGTGTGTGTGTGTGTGTGTGTGTGTGTGTGTGTGTGTGTGTGTGTGTGTGTGTGTGTGTGTGTGTGTGTGTGTGTGTGTGTGTGTCACTGGTCTGTAATGTCTGCACCTTCTGTCTGCACTGAAGACATTAATGTCACTGAATTAAAGTGAGCTTTTGTTCATACCTGTCTATTGAAAGTGCAGTGTTCCATTAATTAATTTCATTGTAGTTTTTTTTTTTTTTTTTTCTACTGAAGCACTTCATAAACTACAATAGAAATATATACTGTATTTGTGTTGCCTGTCAAAACACGTAGCGTTAGCTCCTTTGGAGAATGTGGACATGGTTTCGTTGTGACAAACGAAACATTCAGCCAGGAAGTAAGTGTGAACATCAGCTGAGCGGAGCCGTGACAGGTCGGCTGGCTGCAGTCCGAGTGGCATGAGCCTGACCGCTGACTTTCTAAAGTCAAATGAACAAAACCACGATGTAACACTGCGGTTTGGTGTGGATTTGTAGGCAGTATCTGGAGTGTCACTCCGACCATTTGGTGAGTTTTTACGATAGACTAAGTGAATGGCAGCATCACTGTCTTAGCTAACGTTAGCTAGCACGCTTGCTAACTTACTGCAAATATAGTGACAATAAGACAAGGCGAGTTGGCGCACTGAACAGTCTTCAGATGTATCTTAATTTTAATAAACCGTCATATAGCTTTAGCATAGCCATGCCGTGCTCATGTAGCTATATTTATTTTAGACTTTTGGAGCTCCATTGGTTTTAATAGAAACGTTGACATCAGTGTCAGCAGACGGGTCTCGTGATGCAGACTGCGAGAATCCGTCGAATAAATCGCCCCTTTAACGTTAGTTGTTTGCAGCGCAGCAACGTTACTAATGTTCTAATGTTACTGTGTTTTATCAACCAAAACTTTGACCGAAACGAGTCGTCCAGTTATATAATTGACTGAGTTGCAGTGACTGACATAGCTAGCCTAAACGACAGGAAAGCTTGAAATTTAAGTTTTTACCGTTAACGGTTAATTAGAATGTCTGTGTTAAAATTACACCAGTGTCCTCTTTAGCGTAGAAACGTTACATTTAGCCTAGTAACGTTACTCATGTAGGATACATATTAGACTTACCGGTACTTCCCTTGGGTATTTCCATGTCATGACACTTTACTTCTACTAACGTTAAAAGCAAAACTGTATCAGATGGGAACCCCTGGGACGTATCAAATGGGGGTCCGTGGTCTAATTTGTGTCAGTTTAGGGGTCCTTGATCAAATTTGAGAACCGCTGGTTTAAACTTCCCAACCTTAAAATTAGCTCCACATTTACCAGCTAAAACAATAACATGCTATTTACATAGCAATGCATCACTTTTAATACAGTATTAAATTGTGTAACGATAACATTCACATAGATAATGTGTCTGTATTGATTACTTTTGATACTTGAAGTAGGCTAAGTTTGCTATTAACTGTTTCAATGCGGGACTTCAACTTCTTACAACTTAAAGTATTTTTTTTACAGTGCATTATTGCTACTTTTAATCAAACTTTAATTTGAGATTTTCAGGTTCAACATGTTAGTTGTAATGTGATTAAGGGCAATTTTGTTTGTCAGAGTACAAAATTCAAGCACAATCATTTACAAAGACAGAGCCTCATGAATGTCTCTGGATTATGGTGTAGATTTGAGCCCCAGGTCTCTTTGCAGGTAAATTCAGCTATGGTTAGATCTGTGCACATCCTCATCCCCAAATACATTCCTGTTGCAGTATAGAGTGTTAACAAATACAGAGACAGAGGTCAGAATTTACTGCTACTTCTCACCTTCTTTTGAGATCTAGTTGTGTCTACTGAAATGCTTAGGAGCAATTATGTTTTTTTGTAATTCTGTTTTAAAGCATTTTTGTAGCATGCACACTCATGTTTTTGCCAATAGTATCTGATTATTCTAATGATCAGCAACTTTAGTTTTGCTTCTGCTTCCTCATAAGTTCACTTAAAATCACAACAACTTAATTGTGTCATGCTGCAGTTTGAGCTGAAATGGTGACCTTCTGGCTAATTTAACTGACAGCTCCAGGACAAGAGACAACACTTATGGTAAACTAGAGATAATAGATGACACCAGGGTGGAGACAGTATAAAGTGGAGTCATCACTGGTCAATTTGAGAGGGTAGGTACACTACTAAAAGTCATATGATGCCTGCCACGTGGCTGAGGACCGTGGTATGCGAGAAGGCAGAGTAGTAACTCCTGAAGTCCCTCAAATTTTTTTTCATTCTTTGCTGACTGTCTCATTCTCTCTCAGTTGTAGAGGATCATCATTGTGAAGATGCCTCTGATACCAGTTGTGCCAGAGAACCACAGTCATGTTCTGGCAGAGTTTGACTGCCTTGATCCACTTCTGTCTGCTCTCCGTTTAGACTCCGGCAGGCTCAAGGTAGCTTTCACCATCACATGGTCTTATAATGAAATCACACATAGATGATTATAGTAGCTTATTATTTAATGTCTTTAACGTACTACAGGGTGAAACATTACTGATTAAGTCTTACTACAAACAGTTGTTTATCCTGTACCTCATGTACTTTGTGCTTGCCAAACACAAACCCCAACAGCTACTACAATAGACTTTAAAGGCAGAAAAATATCCAGCCGATTAAAACATCAGTTTGTCTAAGTCTTAGGAGAGGTGGCTATACCATGAATGCAAATTACAACATGATATCAACAAAGCTTTGTACGATCTACTGTTCATGAACAGATGAGTAAACTCTTTGTACTCTGTGTTACAGTGTACCTGTCTGGCAGTGTCAAGGAAGTGGCTCGCATTAGGAACATCAGCAGGAGGGTTGCACCTGATCCAGAAAGAGGGCTGGAAACAAAGACTCATCCTTACTCACAAAGTAAGCTGTGACTAAGGGCCTATTGTGCAGAAACGCAGGGTTGACTGTTGTCCTGCTGTTAACTGATACAGCTGCATATAATAAGGAATACAAGTGTCGGTTTCTCCTCATTTCTTTTTAACTTCTAACCCATCGTGCACTCTTGTTCAGGAGGGATCTATTACTCAAGTGGCGTGTTGCCCTCATGATGAAGACTTTATTGCTGTTGCAACAAGGTTAGAGTCTCCATGAAGTCAAGAAATCACCTACATATCTCTGTGTTTAGTTGTGTTGCCTGTATTGTTCACAGTGTTTGTCCTTGCTCCAGTCAGGGTCTGGTAGTGGTGTGGGAGCTGCAGCTGGAGCGACGGGGGCGTCCAGAGAGAGTCAGTGTGTCCTGGGAACACAGAGGTCAGGCCATCACTGCACTCTGCTGGGACACCAGCGCACTGAGAGTTTTTGTCGGGGACACAGGAGGCAAGGTGTCCTTTCTACGTGCAGGATCCTCCAAGCTGGGCAAGGTATTGACTGCTGATTCACAGTGGAAATGTTTTGTTTCCTCAATAATAATGTTTATTTATGTATGGCTTTTGAAAAAGGTAAGGCACTTTCTAGTTGGTGCACTAGTGAAAAAGCTCTTAAGAAATATGCCCATAATTACTGCCTGAGAGTTTGTTTTTGTTTCTTACACTTCTTGTGGCCCTTCAACGTGATCCAGTGTCACTCATGGCTGTGTTCCAGTCCTCTTAATGGACCATTTTTTACATATTTATTCATATAGATGCCATTAATACTAGACATCTTTTTCTTTGTGTCTAGGGGTCAGCATTCGTTATCTTCCCTGTTCAGACCGTGACCACTGTGGACTCCAGAGTGGTTCAGCTCGGGTACCAAGATGGCCGCCTGCTGGTGTCTTCGTTGAGCCGCTGCTACCTCTGTGACACAGAGAGGTGAGTACCAGCATGGCTACTTCTCTTTAGGGGGAGATACTCTCAGAGGGCCCATGTTAATGCCCTCATATTGGTTAATATTGTCCCTACTAAAGTGTCCTTTTTCATCCCAATGGTAGACATACAGTACTAATTTTGAAGAAAATGTTAATTAAATTGGGCTCTGTCAAAAATGTTCCAATCATCTTGCTTACTCCTGAAAATAATTCCTGAACATCTTTCTGCAGTGGTGTAATTTTCTGTCTTTACCTGCCTTCAGGGAGAAGTTCTGGCGTGTTGGAAATAAGGAGCGTGATGGGGAGTATGGAGCGTGTTTTTTCCCTCAGAACAGGGGGTTATTAGTTGGTCAGCCGCCCCTGCTGTACTCTGCCCGGCCGGGGTCTCGAATATGGGAGGCCAGTTTTAATGGCGAGGTTCTAAGCACCCATCAATTCAAACAGCCACTGGCCTGTCCTCCTCTACCTCTCATCACTTACAAGTACTGACTGTTCCTACTTTTAAATAGTCTCCTTTAAAAGGCCAACCTCCTGACCTCTTTTGATTTTTTATGTTATTTTTTCGCCTGTTACCTGCAGAGATGAGCCACAGTACAGCCCAGTGCAGAAGAGCCCCCCAGTCAATCGCCTTCCCTAAACTGCTTTATTTCGGGTAATGTTAGATACAATTTATATATTTTATTATCTGAGTTGTTAGGCTTGTCGATATCATTTATCATATGCACATTATTGAATTAGAGGCAAATATGTTAATTACAGACAACATCCATTAAAAAACATCCCATTATTATTAAATAATAACTGCAGATGAGTCTGTCTCTTGAATAACTGTACACTTTATTTTTTTGTGTAGAGACCAAAACTTGCTGACCTGGACTGATTCAGCTATTTATGTCTTCACACCTCAGAACGGACAAGTGCTTCTGTGGACTGAAGTCAAAGGTGTGTTTGTGCTGCTTCCTCCCAAAATACTAGCAGTGATCCTTTGGAGTAGTTTAACAAACCGTTTATTCATAAACACAAACACAAGCGGTAAATATGTGAACGAAGGACCACTAGTCATTATTATTAACAAGGAAAGGATTACAATATTGATCATAGACCTTTTGTTCCTGTTTTGATTTACTGTAAATTGATCCAAACTGTTTTCTGGTTTTGCAGACTTGGTTGATATTGCGGTCTACCGCAACGAGCTCTTCTGTCTCCATGGCAGCGGACGTCTGTCCCACCTCTCCTTGTTATCTGCTGAGCGCTGTGTTGAGCGTCTGCTACGGAGGGAGTCCTGGCCTCTAGCTGCAGTGGTCTGCTGTATGTTCCAGCACACAATCACCACCAGCAGGGTAAGATGGCTGCCACTGCCATGCTAACTGGTTTTGTTTTTTTGTGTCTAGTGTAGATTCCCGTCTTATCTGGGCTAAGATGTTCATACAAGTTTCTGACTTCCTTTATCCCAACGATAAAAAACAACATACCTGTAAACCTGAGGTGGTTTACTTGAATGGCATCAAAAGAAGCATCAAAACATCAAAAGACATCAAAAGAAGCAAAAAATGTGCAGGTGCTAGATATGGCTCCTTTTAAGAGTATTATTATTTGTTTATTATTATTTCAACACACAGGTAAAAAGGGATTATCTCAGTAGTAAACATCATGATCTTCTTAACACAACACATACATAACCTGACTTTACAAAGCATAGTAGTTTGTATTAAACATACTGACGCACCATATGTCCTCAGTGAGTCTGGGTTTGTGCAGATGGTGAAAAGCAAATGTGAAATGTGCATGCTACCGGTTCAAGTTTGAAGTATATCAAGCATTTTAGAAATCAGGAATCTTAACTAGATTTGTGTTGATACAGCATTACTGACAGCCTTGTTCATCATTCCTGTTTAATTCAGGCCAGGAAATCAATTCCCATTGACCGCCTTGAACATCTCAGGTCCCAGCTCAGCTCCAGCACACATCTGGAGCTGACTGGCCAGCTGGAGGAAGTCCTCACCAAACTAGAACCTCTGGACTCCGCCTCCAGCAGCCGTAGAAGTAGCATCTCCTCACATGTAAGTTAAAGTAACTTTCTGTAAATGGTGACCACCATAACTGTAGGCGATATGCATCCCACTTCTTTACTTTTCTGCTGGACCCATTGAATCCTGTTGCTATGGATACCATTTAGTTGATGAGGACAAGTTTCTCTGTGGCATTACATTAAATTGGTTGTTTGGTAAAGATAAGCAGGTTGCAACACTGCATGTAGAATAAATCCACATCAAACAAATACATGCTTTGAATACTGGTCATTCAATACATTTTAAATCATATGAGCCTATCGTAACAAAAGCACGGCGCTTCTGTAAATCCATATGCACATGTAACAATGTGCTAATATCAGATATGTCATTGTCCAGGAGAGCTTCAACGTCCTGGACTGTGGAATCTATCGTGTGATCAGCCGCAGAGGAAGTCAGTCTGATGAGGAGACGAGCTCCCTCATCAATCAGTCCATGTCAGAGGAGGAGCGGCTCAAAGAGTTCAGTTTTGTGCAGGAGGATGATCAGGTGGATCATGGTAAGAGATCTTCAGCTGCCAAGTGAACAAATGCTGTCACTAAAAATGCCTGCTTTCAAAAACATACTGTATGAAATTGTTATTCAAATTTAGTTGTTTTTTGTCAATACTGCCTCCTTAGGGCGACTACTTTAAATTTTATAAATAAACAGGTAGTTTTAAAAGCTTAATGTAATAGTTACTAATATTAACATTTATTTAATGAAGTAGTAGCAGTAATATAACCATTATCAAATGGAATTCAGTTTAACAAGGCAGGGGCTTTATTCATACAATATTAATTAAACAACCATAGTAAACCACTTACACACACTCTGTTGTTTCTTTGTTCACTCTTCTGTTTTTGTCTCTTTCTGACTCTCTTCCTTTGTATATAATGTGTGTGTATATATCCGCAGGAACAAACTCCTTTTCTGCCTCTGCTGAGCTCAATGTGAAAAGAGAGTGAAGTTATTTTCAGTTTTATATCTACCGCTCTATTAAAATACCTGAATACAAATAAACAAAACATGGAGGAATATTGCCAAAAAAGTTATTTGTAATTAGGAGCATCTCTAGCTGCTGAAAGATTTGTCAGTATAAACGTGACAATAATTTTACTCTTTGACTTTATCTCTGTTGTCATAATGATCATATGTACCTGTTTCTGATACCGTTTTGTATGTTTGCCACTAAAATTTTGTTTTGATTTGAAAAACACATAAAGTCATTCAATCAATATTGTTGCTGTGTTGCTGAGCTGAATGATCACGGACAGCTGACATGCTTTACAAATACAATCTTCACTTTTCCAAGCTGTTAATATCAAGTTTCTTGTCTGTTCCATTGTATCACACATATATCACCATTTTGGTTCTAGGTTTTTTTTCTTTGCATTGTGCACTATTTAATCTATGTTTTCTCTATAGTGGTGTCTGGCACCTTTGCTCCATCTTCTTGCATTATGTCCTCTGCCTTTCATCATTCCGCTTCAGTACACCATCCATCTGTGTTTGTCCTCTGGCTCTTGCCCCCATCTTCATTCAGATCCACAGAGCAGTGAGCGTATGGAAGCTGAGCGATCTGAGCAAGGCCTGCAGTTCCACCTGCCCCTCTCATTCCGTCCCAAACCCCCTCGCATCGCATTGCAGGCCGTCAAAGACAGGTGAACATCCAGAGAAATAAAGGACAGACATGCTAACAGCTTTTAATACAAGAATATGTCACAGCAGACATGAAGACATTACGTTGTCATGTTAGATAGCTTTAGGTTTTATTCAGCAGTGATGAAATTATTTGTGGATTGAAACTACAATAACTATAATTATTCAAGTGCAGCTGTGCTTTTAAACGGCTTACTTCCCCTTTCCACTGAAGACACACATAGTTTTTTTAATTGGTGTTTTTCATCTGTGTAGACTCATGTGGCAGGTTTCATTTCCAAGCATCAGACTCAGTCATTTGTCATATTAACCTGTTTGTAGTTCTGTTTGCCTTTCTGGTTGATAGATTGTCAACCCATATCATTGGTAAAAGGTTGTTATATTATTTGATTTTTGTCTTTTTCAGTGTTTCTAGTTTTGTTAAGAAGACAACAGAGAAGATCAATACCCTCCAGATGAACTCTGAGCTCTGGCAGCGACCTGAATTTAGAGAGGGCGGACAGGCCGAAATGTCGGCCACAGTTCCATACTCAGAGGAAATGGACAATGAGTAAGTACAGACATATAAATGCGAACTAAAATCTGTTTCTACAACACACTGATGCATCTGAGCTGTGTGTTGTACAGAAATAAGTCCCCACTCATTTCTTCTTTTCTTTGTTTTATTAGGCCATATTTTGGCCTAATAACTGGACTTAATAGTTAAATCAGAAACCAGTGAATTTTATATTTGTCGTCACAGAGTTTATGATGAAATGCCTAACACAGAGGCCAACATGCAGGAACTTCGATCAGTGACAGAGCGAGCTATGTAAGTGCTTCAAACTGTTTTGATAGAATTCCAACTGCAAGATTTCACAGCCTTTTAGTAGAAACAGAACTTATATCTCTTATATTCTCACATTCTCATATTTTCCCAACTTCAGCGCCCAGATCCAAGATCCTTTGGTGCTACTGGATCCAGTCTGCCTGAGAGAAACTCTGCTGGAGTGGCTGGCAGTGCTGGAGCGAATACTCGGACCTGAAGAGCACGGGTCAGCTGCTGCGGGGGATTCAAACGTGGAAGGACCAGGAGAGGAGAGGTGGGATTATCTAAATGCCTGCTCAGAGCAACAAGAGGAGTCTTCCTTCTCATCAAGAGAGCCAACAGAGAGCATCACAGAGGAGAAGAGAAAAGAGTCTCCTGAGCTCGGAGAAAAAGAGGACCAGTGTGACTCCACTGAGAAGAAGCCTGAAGTTTCAGATGGGAGCCCTCCAGATCCTGTTCGAGTGGTGTCTCCTAAACCTTTACCATCGGATCTCCTGTCTAATCTCACGCAGCTAGCAACGTTATACATAGAGCTAAGCTGCTTTAGAAACCAGGAGAATGAACAAGCATTGGGGTGTACAACTTTCCTGCGCAGCTACTTCTTTCTGCTGGACCAAGAGCGTGTGAGAAGAATGTGTCTGCTGTGTTATCAGGAACAGCCGGAGGTGCAGAGCTCCTTCACTGAGGCCATGCTAGGTCAGAAGCTTCTCTTCAAATGTCTGGTTTATTTTATTTTTGTATTCCTGTTGTTTATTTTCAGAAACACTTAAACAAGAAACAAAATAGTGCACTTCTGCTATACTGAAAATAAAAATAAGTATAAGTAATACGATATGTTTTAAAACTGGATCACATTTCCACATATTAGTAAAAGAAAAGCCCTTAAACGTCCGAAACTCTTAATGTTTCAGAGATTAAAATCTGTGGAGCTGTTCCCTTTTGAATTATAAAAAGCATTGATACATAATTTAACCATTTTTTAAAACAAAAATATTTTTATGCAACCATATCCAACACTAATACTTGTTTGTTTCAGACCTCATCTAACTAAACATTTAAATCATCTCTGATATCTTAAAATTATTTGGAAAATCAATTATTGTCGTTCTCTGTAGATCTCACTCAGTCCAGTAAGGTGGTGGAGGTTATTCAGAGAGGTGATTTGCTGCGATCACTGCGCAGTCTGCGAGAGCTGCAGCCCTGGAGTGCACCTCCTCTACTCGCTCACTTACACAGGTCAGTACTTGTATTTCTTTCTGGTCAGCATAGTTGTGATGGACCTTGTAAAGTAAGTTTGCTATGTTATTATGCAGGCTGTATGAGAAACACGGGGAGGCGGCTGTACGCTCGTTTACTCAGTTCTATCCTACGATAACTCCGGCTGATGTAATGACCATGGCTCAGCAAAGCCACTTCCTGGCATACCTGGATAATCTGGTCCAATCACAAACTGAGGAGGACAGGTACATCTTTAGTTTTATCTCTTTTTAAAAGACAAAAAAAGACTCTCCTTGTTGCTAAATTTTTAATTTGATTTCTTCCTTTAGGTTGTCATTTTTGCAGTCCCTTCTTGAACCAGAATCTCTGAGACAGGATTGGCTGGAGCTGGCACTTACCCACGATGCCCCTCAACACTGTGATACTCTGACTTCTGATGGACAGCCCAGGTCTGGGTCTGTTAGTGTGGGGAAAAAAATGCAAAATAAGATTTAGGATCCTTTTAATTCATTTTTAACATTTACTTAAAGGCCCAGTAAGTTTTCAGTTTGAGGCTAGAAACCAAAAAATACGCCTGAAAGGATATGAATTAAGCCACTATCCTGGTTCACTTCTGGATTCTATTTAGGCCACAACAAGGTCAAAAAATAAAGTGAAGGTGAAGTATAAATAAACGTAACTGTGAATTCATGTGACTCCTCCCGCAGATGGCATTCTCATTGTTTCAGTTGGGGTTATGGACGCCTCCTATCTCTCCTGATTCGTCTTCCTGCAGACCTGTCTTCCAAGCAGAAGATGGCCGAGACTTGCCGCAGTCACGGGTACTTCTCAACAGTCTTTTCTTTTTTTTTTTTTTTTGCCGTTTATGTTCGTGAGTTTACATTGTCATATATAACCTTCTGTATAATGCATGTGTGCAGGTATTGGACGGGCTACATTTATCTCTGCTGTGAGCTGCAGCGTCGCACAGAAGCGTTCTCCACCATCTGTCAGCTGGATGACTTAAGCCTGCTGGAGGAAGCTGATGGTAAAACTTACAGGCAGAAGCAGAATTATAATATTTTATGGTCTGAGAGGAGAGTACATAACAGTGATGTTGAAAACCACGTCCACTATGTCAAAATCCAGTGTACATACACATTATACTTTAGTAGTACAGAATGTAACTACCCACTGTATCACAACACAAGTTATAAGACTGCAAACATTACAGCTAATTACAATTTATGAACGTCTATGTAAACAGGGCAGACAAAACCTCAAAACAAACCTATAAAATCTCTTTTTAAAAGAAATGTTCAGAACCAGTTTGGCTTTCAGAATTCCACTGACAGTTGGGTGAACTGCTTGATCCAAACAACGGTTCATCCTTTTTTTGCACTCAGTGTGTAGTTATACATCAGTAAAATCCAGGTAATTCAACCTTAGTAGTAGTAGTAATAGTAGTAGTAGTAGTTCCTTAATGACACTGTCTGCACTCATTGGAGTGGTTTCTCTGGCAAATACTCAAATTAAACTCACTCAAACTAAATGACACTGGCTTCAAACATATTTGCCAAAAAGAATAAAGACAAAAAACACACTATCACAGTCTAATGTCTGTATTGTCCCTCTGTTATTTTCCAGGTGTTGCACCTCAGACCTTGGAAGAGTGGAAGCTCTTGATTCAGTTATCTCAGCGGTGCAGCAGTGAGGGAGTCTCAGAGCAGGTCACAGGTGTGAATGGAAGCAGCTGGTCCAACGGCTCAGCAGATTGTGGTGGAAAGATCAGCCCAGAGAACCTGACCCTGATGCTGGCTCGGACAGCCGGGCCTGACCGCGCCATGGCCGTCCTGGAGGAATGTGGAGTGCAGCTGGTCCTTTCGCCGCACTCCAAACTAGTCTGTGAGCTGCTGAGAGTCACTGAGAAGAGGCAGAGGTGGGTCAGGGTGCCTGTTACCAAACACAATATGAAAAGGAGTTCCAGCACTGTTATTCAAATATGTGTTTGGATATGTTTAGACAACAATAAAAATCAACCAAACGCAAAATTCTTCAGGCATTCTTCAGCTCCTCTGTCTCTTTTGAAGGCTTGAAATATTGGGGGAAATGCTATTTTAATCTATTGACTTTATTAAATGTACCTCTTGAAGAGAGCAGAATAAATGGTTTGAAAGCTATTTCAGTGGTTTGGAGTGTGTGACAGTGTTCTGAAATGAGTCCAGGGACTGCTTTTCATTTTTTTTTTAAAAGGCCTCGAGAATCAGTGTAATGCAAATGGACTTCATTTGTATGTATTCCAGTACTATTTCTTTTTTTTTTCTGTTTCAGAGCAATGATCCAGACGATGCTCGAGCGCTGTGATCGGTTCCTGTGGTCTCAGCACGCCTAACTAAAGATCAGCTGCAGCTTCTCCACGCCAAACAAGATAACACTGTATGTAAATGTCTTGAGTAACTGCTGCAACTTAATTTATGCACTGTAATATTTCCGAGTTTAAATGAAGGTATTTATCCTCCCATTGAAAACCGTATTATCTCTTGAACGTTTTTATGATTTAGGTCAAATGCTTTTCTTGCATGTACAGGTAATCAAATATCACTATGACAAAAAATGAACTGTATGAACAGTGAAATGTTCTAACCAGGTAATAAAATGTGAATAAAAACTGCGTTTTTGTTTGTTTGTTTTAAGAACAAAAGGTTCCTGTCAGCATGATGATAGTCAAGCCTGGTGAATGTGTATTTTTTCCCCATGTATGGATGTCAATAGCACGTTAAGAGCAAAGGACAAACATGAGTGGCTCTAATCCAACCAGCAGATTACTTAATAATTGTGTGCTTTTGTTTATTTCTGTAGACCAAAAGCATAAAAAAAGTTTCAATTGGTTTTCTTTACTTTAATGGTAATTTGATCCTACGTATCACTAGTATCCAGCCAAGTAGATAGCTGTGGTTTATTTGTTGAGAGAGGAAAACAACCACATAAAAGAATCCACACAAATAGAGACCATTATGAATAAATCTACCTGTATGTCTAGTATTTGCTTGTATTTTCTTTAACGGGACATTTTTGCGAACAAAAGAAGACATTTCAGATCTTGAACGTCACACACAGTAGATTATGGGTTTTGTGGGTCAACAGAGATAATATTAATAACATCGTAATGAAATGGGACTGTTGACTCATTTGATGGTATCACACACCTGGAGCATCAAAGGGAAGACACAGACAGCCTGGTGCTTCACATTTGAGCTTTAAGGGCTTATCCTGGACACTACCGCGCTGTATGAGTCACATCCTCTAGTTTAACTGAGACCTTTCTGTCTGATCCTTAATGCATTTCTTATTTTCATCCTCATCCCTTGTTCTTCATTCATTTCCCAGAATCCTCATTTTCTAGCTCACCCACCTGTCTTGTGTCATTGGCACAGGGACGATCAGATTAGAGGTTTTGGCATGTGGCAAGGACGCAGACACACTTGTAATGAAAATGATCCATATAAAATGTACTTTGCATCTCCTTTAAATTCATTTGGCTGCCTAATATAATATTATCATAATATCAATATCATAATATTAAATCAGTTTGTCTTTTCATTTGCTTTTTAAGTTATACTTGCACATTCAATATTTCTGTCTGCCTGTATTTGTTTGGTTGATTGTGTTCACTGCTACAAAGATCTATTTTCTCGAGGGATGGGTAGAATTGTTTAATTTAATTGAAATGATCCAAATATGACAGAGGGTTTTCATCATGAGGACAGAAGTAAATTTGATTTGAAATTTTATTAGGTTGAGGCAGTGAGTCCAGTGTTTGATGTTGGGTTCCTGTCACCAGGAGGACAGATAAGGGGATTCTGCACATACCTGTTGGCCCTGCTGCAAGTGTATAAATGGCAACCTCGACCCTTGTAGCCAAACACACACACACACACACACACAGGTTGGCTCTCAAGATGAGTTACGGTCAGCATAGTGGTGAGATACTATGAGTGTGATTAGTTTTCTAAACCTGAAGTGAATCCTTTTTGCACGGATTGAATAGTTTTAACATTCTCGATGGACGCAGCACTCATGGTGAGTTCCTGTTTTTCCCCTTCTTAATTTAATAGAATAAAGCAGTACATTTCTTGAGATATTCAGTGATATGTGTTCTGGTTTCAGGTGTCCATCTCTCTGCTTGGACTGGCTCTTGTCCTGCTCTCCTTTCCTGAGCATGCTTCACTAAACAAAGTATATACCAACACCTCAGGTAGGATTTCTGGTCCATTATTACAGATAAGACCAGATACCTGGGAGCTTTTCTAACTGTCTTGTTTTTTCCTTATGTCAGGAACTGTGTATCCAGGATCTGTATTTGTGAAGGAGGCTCTTCAGAGGGCGCTTGAGCTGACTGATGCTGCTTACGCCCGCACAAGTGAAAGGTAAAATTGACTGGATCCCTGTGGAAATATTTTAGACCCACTGCAAAGCATAAACCATAATTTTACGTCTATTAGGCATTGTGTTGGCACTAAAAAATAAAGCTATTGATGTTTCCAGGGTTAAGAAGTCTCAGTCTGAAGGCGCTCTGAGACCCAGCGACCTGCTGGCTCAGTTTAAACAGACTGAAGCCAGAACCAGGACTCAGATCCAGGCTGCAGAACTGTTGGACAACACAGTGGAGCTGATCAGAGAGATGGTCTACACTAATACTATGGTTCAGCCTGACCCTCAGGGTATCAAACCGCAACATAACACAACACATACATGTGTCTGCACCTGTATGTCTACGAACACTACATCTAGTACTTGTCTAACATGCCAGGCCCTCCTTACATGGGCTTTTAGTAGGTTCCATCCATGCTACAGATGAACATTGTTTTTTTTTTTATTAATTTATCCTCATATACATCATACGACAAAAAGCTGTTCACTTTTCCACTGGTCTAACCTCAAGACAAAGACGGATCCTACGTTTACAGTGTGTTGTGTTTACTGTGTGTTCCCAAAGAGCTGCTGAGTGAAGGAGACATGAAGAATCTGCTGCAGGTGACTGGCTGCTCCGCTGAGCTGCAGAGACCCAGCTGTGACACCGACTGTCTGTCTGAGCGCTACAGATCCATCACAGGAGAGTGCAACAACAGGTTAGTGCTCACACGAAAGCACGAAAGCACTCCTCTTGGAGGGTCGTCCAGGAAGGTAAAACTCAAATTATAGGCAATTTAAAATAGATTTGATTAGATTTTGTGTTGGTTTTTGATAACTGTGTCTGTGGTCTTGTCCTGTTTAGACAGAATCCCAGATGGGGGGCTGCAAACATCCCGTATTCCCGCTGGCTGCCTGCAGAGTATGAGGATGTGTGGGGGATGCCCAGAGGCTGGGACCCAGAGCACACCTACCATAACGCCACTCTGCCTCCAGTAAGAGTTTGCAGCAGCACTCAGTCATCCTCTGTCCCGCCAGCTGCTGTAACTCCTGACTTTGTGTGTTGTCCAGGTGCGGCTGGTGTCCCAGGAAGTGCTGTTCACTCACAATGACAACATCTCTCTGGACTCCACTCTGTCCCACCTGCTAGTGGAGTGGGGTCAGTGGATAGACCACGACGTGGTACTGACGCCTCAGAGCCCCAGTACAGCCGCCTTCAAGACAGGAGCTGACTGCACACGCACCTGCAGCCGGGACACGCCCTGCTTCCCCATACAGGTGCACTTTACTATCCGCTGCTTCTCAGTGTACCTGTTTTTTGGCTTGATAATCACGCATGTTTAATTTTTTATGATAAGAGAGAACTTTGATTAATCTTCAAATAAATGTTTGTGCCTAAGATGCTCGATATACATACTAAAATAAATATTTTAATTGTTTGAATATTCCATATATGCATACAGTACATAGTATAAATACAAGATACATACACTAAAAGAAATGAAAATATATTATTAATTAATTTAATTTAATTACAAGCAATGAATAATGTATATAACAAGGTATCTATGTTACAATATTACTATGAAAAAAAATTATTTTTCTGGTTGAAACAAGTTTGTTTTCCCCTCATCGTTGACTATAAATATAATAAATATAAATAAGACCTCTCTCCCCAGATTCCTCTGTCAGATCCTCGCAATGGCTTCCAGAGTTGTATGCCTTTCTTCCGCTCTGCTCCCAGCTGTGTTACTGGAGTCCGGTCTCATCGCCAGCGAGAGCAGCTCAACGCCATCACCTCCTTTGTAGATGCCAGTATGGTTTACAGCAGCTCTACCAGTCTGGCCTTGGATCTGAGAAACCGCTCCTCTCCCCTGGGCTCAATGGCCCTTAACTCCCAGCGCTCAGACCAGCAGCTGGCCTACATGCCATTCCTGCCACGCCTGCAGGCTCACCTGGACCCCTGCGGCCCCCGAAACGCCACCACCCTAGGGGCATTAAAAAGATCCAGGCACCAGGAGAACGCCACATCCTGCTTTCAAGCTGGTGAGCGAGTAAATGTAATGAGTTGTCTGTTCTCTGCAGACTTCAGTGGAGCTGTTGTTAATGATTTATGTTTCACAGGTGATTCAAGAGCTAATGAGCATCTGGGAATGATCGCGCTGCACACGCTCTTTGTGAGAGAGCACAACCGGCTGGTCAAAGAGCTGCACCTGCTCAACCCTCACTGGAGCCCTGACACACTTTATCAGGAGGCCCGCAAGATCATGGGAGCCATTCATCAGGTATCTCTAGCTGCTTCCAGCCATTCCCCTCCTGAGCATTTCAAGCACTCTGACCTGCTTCCTTTATCTTTCCAGATCCTAACATGGGAGCACTACCTGCCGCGGGTCCTTGGTGAGAGTGCCATGTCTCGTCTGATGCCTCCCTACGAGGGTTATGATCCCGAGGTGGATCCCAGCATCGCGAACGTCTTTGCAGCTGCCGCATTTCGATTTGCCCACGTCACCGTGCGGCCAGTGGTGACCAGGCTAGGGCCAGGATACACCACCAACTCCCAGCATCCTCCGCTGCCTCTGCATCATTCACTGTTTGCCTCTTGGAGGGTCGTGCAGGAAGGTAAAACTACGATGCTGTCATAAGTCCAACTCAAATGACATAACGTTTACTAACCTTATCGGTTTCTATCTCTCTGTCTTTTTTTCTCCTGGTGTATCAGGTGGTATAGACCCTGTGCTGCGCGGCCTGTTGCTGTCTCCGGCCAAGCTGCAGACTCCAGGTCAGATGATGGTGGAGGAGCTGACAGAGAGGCTGTTTCAGGCACAAGGAGGGATGCCTCTGGACCTCGGGGCCCTTAACCTCCAGAGGGGCCGGGATCACGGTCTGCCTGGTACCAGCAATCTTACTTCTGGCACAGTACAGTGTTAATGTAATACTTTCTACTGAAAGTCTCCCACTGACTGTAAACAAAATTTGTTTTAACAGACCAATGTATCATCTACCTGTGCGTTTACTTTAAAGTACTGTTGTTGTTACTGTCTGTTCAAACTTGAAAAGTGAGAGAAAAGAGTACACTTGAAATGTCAGTATGCATACTAAATAATGCTTGATTTCAGAGTGTGCTTTTGATGCAATGTCCCACCATGCAATGCACACAGGAAATGGAGGAGTTTCTCACAGCTGCAAAACATTTAAAATAAGGTGGGGAAGGTGAGAGAGCAACAGAAAAATGTATTAAAACAAAAAGAACGGCTTTAATCTTTAAAAAAAAATCTTTTTACTTCCTCTTGGAAAGTTTAGATTGGCAGTGACATTTTCTGTTTTTACTAAACGGTACAGAAAGATGTTTTTGTGTGTGTGTGTGTGTGTGTGTGTGTGTCCTAACTCCAAAACAGTACACTTTGATAATGAGTTCAGTGCATTCTGTATACAGTAGTAAGTCAACATGCACAACACCAGGCCTTTGGAACCTGAACACCAAACAAACGCAGCTGTCGTTCCTGGTGTTAGTAACATCTGTGGTTTTGAATGTCTGCTGTGAAAAAAGTGTGTTGATTCATGAACCAGTTCCAGATGTAGGAATGTGCTGTAGGTGTTTGAATAAACTGTTGGCAGTGGAGTGGAGTCAACAGTAGACGAGAAAATTCTTCTATATGGTAATTGCTGAAGTAGAATTTCTCATCTTTTAATCACTGAAGTGTATTCATTTATTCTGGTGTTTAGTAGAGGTGGTCTTTGTTTCAGGTAATTGAATCCCTGTATTAAATGGTCTCCCCTCACTTCCTGTCCCATCTCCCTCCTTCAGGATACGGCTCATGGAGAAAGTCCTGCAGCCTCTCTGTTCCCAACACTACATCACAACTGGCCGAAATTCTGAATAACTTCACTTTGGCTCACAAATTCCAGGTCCTGTATGGGACGCCACACAACATCGACGTGTGGGTGGGGGCCATCTCTGAGCCCGCTCTGCCCGGAGGTCGAGTCGGACCACTGCTGTCCTGCCTGCTGGCGAAACAGTTCAGAGCGTTGAGAGACGGGGACAGGTGAAACTAAATCCTCTGGTGTAACATTATGACCATTACAATGCAAGAAGAGGAATCTAAATCTTGTGTCTCCCGAGGTTCTGGTGGGAGAGGGAAGGAGTGTTCACCAGCACCCAGAGGAGAAACCTCCACACAGTCTCTCTCTCCCGCATCATTTGTGACAACAGCCGCATCACTCGCGTCCCCGCTGACCCGTTCTCACGCACCGAGAGGCCAGAGGACATGCTGGGCTGTTCACACCCGCTCATCCCCCACCTCGACCTCAGCCCATGGAAAGAACCAGACACAGGTGAAGAAGTGGAAAAGAAAACACAGTGATATCGGATTTGTCTTGTTGTGTTTTCACATGGACCTGCCTACCCTCTCATCCAGATCCCAGCTGTGGTCCAATACCCAGGATTCAATACGGCTACTCCCTTCTCTGTGACTCTGTGATTCTGTACCAGTGTCACTCTGGCTTCAAGCTGCTGGGATCTTTATCTGTCAGCTGTGATCCAAACAGCCAGCAGTGGAGCCCCACACCCCCAACATGTCAAGGTATGAAGCCTAAACAAGGGCCCGGTGACATGGCTGGAAGAGATATCAATATATTTCTAAAGACCAGTGCATCACAATGTGGCTTATCTGTTCAAAGTCACATTTAACAAAATCTCGTGATGGTGAGGTTGAGATTCAGATGTGAACCATAACTCTTTAGTTAATTATAGATCTTGTAAACCGTAATCAGCAAAAATACCTCAGTCCATTGATATCATGTTTTTGCCTGATTTTTGCAGATATTAATGAATGTGAAGAACAAACTTCTCTCTGCCCACAAAACCTGGAGTGTCTCAACATACTAGGTTCATTTACTTGCTCAGGTTGGTTCAGATCATTGTATAATGCATGCTGCCCCTTATTTCAAGCACATTTTCTGCCTATTTGAAATTTGGTGCCAAATGCTTTTATTGTGAAGCACTTTGTAACTTTCATTTTGAAAAGTAGATTAGTCTTTCATTCCTTACATTGCTGAAACATTGAAACATGCACAAGATAAAAGCATCTTTTATTAACCATCCTAAACGTTTCTTCACGTTTGTGTGCACTAATCCAGAAACCTCCTCGCTGTCTGTGGTCTCTGTCGTCACTGCAGTGATGGTAGTGATCGGTGGTGTGGCCGCGCTGCTGATGATCATGTTCTGTTATCGAAGGTAAGTCGCTGACGATACAAATTGATTATATGTTTGCGAGTAACCAACTCGTTTACTCTAGCTATATAATTCAATGTGAGTACACAAATGTTGAAATGACAAAAAATGCCCGTCCCTAGTAGCTGTGATAAATTAGCATGAAGCTAATGCTTACCTGTTCAGGAGAAAATAAGCCAACTCTGCGTCCTTTTGGGCTCTAAGCTGTCTCCATCTTTCAAATACATCTCCAATATTTACCAGGGGGTTGTTACGTCTCTGGTCACGCAACTGTTAGAAACATGCTGTTTTCTTTTTTTTTATGTCATGTAGAATCTATCTCCGTTGATCCTGTTCGTTTGTTTGCTGCTTTCATGGCTGTACTACCGTTACAGCTGTAGCGCGCTGGGTTTACGTTTTTACAGGTATATCTGGCAACCCGGCCTGCCTGTCAAACTGGGCCGTTGATAACAACACACAGATCAAAACATAAACATAAATTCCGTCACAGAATGTAAATTTCAAAAAGAAAAAATACTGACATTAGCATTGTTGTCAGAAAAGATAGTATTTCAGTTTAACATGTTTCCTTAATATCTGATGAGGCATTGGTGTCATTTTTGGATTTATTACAGTACAAATATTACATATTGGACCTTTAAGTAAAAGTACTAATACTACACTTTTATTATTACCGGTATATCTGATGTTTCTGGTTCAATATTACCTCTGCATTGATGCGTATGTTGTATTTTACTAAGTTGTAGATGTTTAAGGTTGTGCTAATTTTACCTACTTTATATAATGTTGGGTAGTTTAATCTACAGCAATGCATCATATTCTATAAGATTATCATGTTTGTAGTTTCGCTGTCCTGTGAGAACCCTGCATCTCCAAAAAGTGATCCATGAGGGTTTTTAATTAATTCTATTTAAAAGAAATAGGAAAATCTTTTCCAATTCAAAATCACCAAACTTGGAGATACATGGTTTTCACTGGACAGGAAGGCATACAAAAATTGTAATCTGAAAAGAAACAAGTAACTAAAGCTGAAAGACAGATGTAGTGGAGTAAAAAATACAATACTTGCCTCTGAGATGTAGTGGAGTACAAGTTTAAAGTTGCATAAAATGGACATACTCAACTAAAGTACAAATACTTTGAATTTCTTAAAGCGTAACTCTAACGTTTAAAAGCATATTTAGGACGGAAGGTGTAGAGCCCTTGGTGATGCTTCGAGCAAAATTTCATGTTGTGTCGAGCCTTCTTAGTGTTTTAAAAATAGCTATTTTAAGGCTAGCATGAAAGTGCCCCCAACACTCCCATTTAAAAGGCCATTTGACTGAAAAACAAGAATACGGTAAATCTTAAAAGTGGCACTTCCATCTTAAATATGCTTTTAAACGAAAGTTTGACTTGGGTACAGTCACAAAAAGACCCACGGTTGCATTTTGGCGAGAGTTACACTTTAAGTACAGTACAGTAAGACTAAATGCACTTAGTCAACATTCTACCACTGCTAAATCCATACATATACAAGTGAAATTTATGTTATTATAAATTCATAATTAAACATAACGGTAGTTTTAAAGTGAAATATAAATAACTAAATGTCCCTTTTGCAGATATTTTCCCAAGAAAGAAGAGTTAGTCAACGCTGGATGTTGCCAGGGGAAAAGTTAAAAAGAGTTTGGTTGAATTGTTCTAATTTTCCTCTACAGAATGTTAAATGAAAAATATCTAACTGCCTTAATTATTTTAAGTTGCAAATATATTGATGTGTGGACTTTCTGTCTATAGTAGTAGAATATTTTGTCTTGTTAATTTATAATAGCCATATGGCACAAAAGCTGGACAAACGTTTTACATTCATAAGTATCCCTGTTGTTGACCATACATGACGTGACCTGATCACATGATCGCATGTTGACTACACATTATGTGACTGACCAGTCCGACGGTGCTCATTTATTACCTACAAGTCAAACTATTGATTTAAGGTTGTTATCTGTATGACGAGACCATGAAAAGTTTACAAAAGTCCTTTCAATCCGTAAACTAAAATCTTACTGCTATGTCTGCTAGGTAACTGTGTGTTTCATAGCGTTGTGTATCGGGGTGACCGTTCCTGGCCATGACCTTAAAGGAATACGGCACCGCTTGTTGAAATAGGGCTTATCACGGTCTACCCTGGCTGTAGATAGGTGGGCCAACACATTTTTTGTCTCAGTGCAAGTAATTAGGTTGTTTTTTTGTCTTTTGTTGGCTCACTTTTACTCACAACATGCTAACCGGCAACATAGGATTCCCTTCACTACGCTAAGCTAACTAGTGGCGTCGCTGCCGGTGTTGCACCGGACTAAAACAATGCATGCACAAAAAATGCGTTGGCCCACCTATCTACAGCTAGGGGAGACCGTGATAAACCCTATTTCAACAAACGGTGGCGTATCCCTTTAATCTAAAGCCAAATCAAATCAGTGTTGTGCCCTAAGAGAAATAGTTCTCCGTGTCATCTGGTTGGACTGTGTTATAATGAATTACAGTGATGAGTCATCATTCCCAATCTCAAACCTCAAAGAGCCAACATCTAAATCAAACCAGCTGATTCATTTATCTGCTATCAGATTTTGTTCAAACGACCTATAAATTAAACACAGTACAAAGGTGATGTAGTGAGGCTACAATGCCTCGACTTTAATGGAGTGTTTTAATGATCAGTACACTGAGGTTAGGAACCTCAAAGCCCTAAAGAAGGGATAAGAAGCAGTTATTGCACTTTCAGACAATATTCTTCATTTTTGCCTTCAACAGACAGTTTTCTGTAAATGTGGCCATATAATAAATCGATATTCCAAAGTACAACCAATATACATTGTATAATATGGCTCTACTGCATTCATGGAAAGTCATTTATGGCTTTTACTGTATGTGCACACTCTTCATTGCAGACGTGTGAAACTACAGTTACAGTGCATATTGCAATCACTTGTATTAAAGCTTGTTCATTTTCTGACTATATTGTAAAACTGTCACTATTTTGAGCTTGGAGGTGTCATGACAATATTTCTGATTATAAAGTACAGGTCAGGCTGACATGAAGCTGTTTCATGTGTGTTTATACAAGGCATCTAGAACAGGTAGCGCATCAACAAAATTAAGGCCATGGCTGAGACAACAGTCTGTGGTGTTTGAGCCGATAACAGAGTAACTAAGATATGCTAGTGAGCATTATATTTATGTAAGAATAAAGAAAACAACCCGAATAATTGTTCTGTGGAAACCAAATGGATACTGTCAATCTCACAGTAGAACTATTACATTACATAGTTAAATAAGGATGTAATACTTGAGGTAAGAGACCAACTAAACTCTCTACACTGCTTTCATGCATTGTGCTTATCTTTTCAACAGACTATCACTTTGAACAAAATACATAGTCTATTTGTATTAACATGAGAAGTTGTGTGTACTCCACCGGGGAGGTTCAGAACAAAAACAATTCTCCTCACCTGGGAGAGAATAACTAGAGGCCTGCAGTAGAACAGAAAATATATATTTTACATATCTGGGAATAACAATATCTTTTAAATCATGTTATTTTCACTTCTTTCTGGCTGTGCTGATTCAACTTTGTCTTATTGCATAAAAGTGACACAAACATTTTCTGCTTCCCTTGTTGATCGACCTCTGTTGCAGCGCTAATGCTGTACAACCCCTGCTACAAAAACTGATCCAAGACCTGTTTGTTACCGCAGTTTAACCCTGACCTTGAATAATCAACATCATGCCGTCCTGTCGGGTGTTGCAGTGGACTGTCAGGTCTTCTAGCCCTGGTCAGTGATGTAGAAACCTAACTTGGCCACAGTCATCTCTCTGCGGAGACGCATCACCTCCCAGAACATCTGCTCCGCTGGACACACACACACACACACACACACAGACAGACACAGACAGACACAGACAGACACACACACACACACACACACACACACACACACACACACACCAAATGATACATGTCAGCTGTCTGAATAAAACCCTTGTAGGCAAAGCAAGAAGCAAAGGAGGTAAACAACTTATACTAAGAAAACTATATAATATGTTAAATACATGTTAGTGTTTACTTACCATCGTGTCTCACCAGGCCCTGCTGGATGTAGCGGATATAAGTAAAAAAATTGCAAACTGCCGTGATCTAGAAAGGTGAAATTAGGACGTGGTCACATGAAGCAACTTAATAGCAGTGTGTCTAATGAAGGTCACAGAGATTAAGCGAAAGTTACCCGTGTTCGGCTGGAAGGAGAGATGTAATAGTAGCTCCCCTTGTCGCCAAGTTTAATGCGATGTCGGCAGAGGCGCGAAATGCCGCTTAATGCACATTTTCTACAAACAGATCAGCTGTCAGACAATTACAGCTACAAGACGTGGATACACAGTGTCACCGTTTTATCACAGCAAACATGAATTACATTCCATCAGGTATTATTAACAAAGAAACTTGGGTAACTTTGAATTAAGACTAAATAAGTGAGACCATACATTTTAGTAGAGAAACAGCAACAACAAAAAACAGTAGTGCACAATCAAAGAAAGTTAGTCACAGGAAGAGGAAAAGGTTCCTTAACGTATATACAGACATGCAGAACTCATTTTAGAATTTTTTTTTTTACAACTTTTCACATGATGGATAGACAGACTTTATTTCATGCTACAGTACTTTGGGTTAGTGGAAAGCTGAACAGGTGATTATTCCTGAGAGGACTTACGTCTCTATTGCTGCCCTAAAGCCACTGGAAAAAAAGATTTTTTTGTTTTTGTTTTAAATCAAACAGAGATTAGAAATGTGCCCGTTGACTAAACCCCTCTCAGATACGTACTATGACTACTATCAGGGGAGAATACAAAACCAAAAGGTGGATTTTCAGTGTTGACTTAGCCATTGTTTAGCAGTGAATGGTGAAAGAGAGGACAGGATGATAGATGATACAGTATGTAGACGTGATAACTCACTTCGGGCCGCCACACTCAATAGCTGAGGCTTTAACCATCGGTAACGCTGACATGGCAACAGGCTCGATAGTCAAAGAATTGTTTTCCACTGCACTCTGCACCAGCTGCGACAGCTGTGAAGAACAGTAATAAATTATGCTAACATAACCTTAACCACTGTAATACAACAAATGCAGTGGTGTTGTGTTTACGTAAAGAAACCGTGAGATTCTGACCTCAGATCTTGTGAAGGAGAGGCAGGGTCCGATGTCTTCTCTGTAGATGCGACTCAAGAAGGCAGAGGAGCGCTCAACACTTGGATTCTCCTTCCACATCAAAAACTCTGCATACAGAACGGAGTCCATCTGCAAAAAGAAAACAATACATCACTCACTTATTAAACTGCCTGTCTGATGAGTCAACTACAGTCCCTAGCCCCCGCCCTACATAACCCTGTTAAATTACAGATGCTTGCAACCAAACAGATAAAATCACATTTTCAAAATAGAGACAGGTGAACTAGCTAACTTATCCAATAGTGTAAAATACTTTAAAGATCCTCTAAAGGTAAATATGTGTTTTGCTTTTCAGCTTAAGAACGATGGATTTTTATTACCTTAACAGCTGAAAAGTTTTTAAAACATTGGTATTGATCAATACACCTATAAACATCAGCTGACAAAATGTTAGTTATTTAGAAACTTTATTGTACAAAATGTATCTGGCTTCACCACCCAACGCATACATTAAAACAAAAGCAACACAATTTAGGAAAGACAGAGAACACGACTTTAAAAGACATAAGTGCAAGAACAAGAGTCTAAAGACGCTATCAGCTCTGTGAGGCTCTACAGAGAGAAAGTAAGTAAGGAGGCTATGCATTCACTTTTCAACCTGCACCTCCCTGAATCTTCAAAGTCAAGCTTCTTCAAATGTGAGTATCAACTCTTTCCAAACCAGTGAGAAGCCATAAACATTGTTAAGCTTCACATTGTTGTGTCAACCATAGGTGTGTTTCACTAAGTTCAAGCATTAACATCCAGTCTTAACTAGAGAGCTGTGATTTTTTTTTTTTTAAATGCTAAAAACTATCATCAGGTCCATGTCTGTCTCACAGCCACTTTGAAAACAGAAGCAACACATTTAGTTGATGTCGCTCTGGCCAACTAGAGACTAACGCTCTCAGACTAATAATACTTTATCAAGAGATACAGTGTATTATTGTCACTTTGTATTGAGGAGGAAGGAATAACATGCTCATTTTCCCATAAAAGCATGAAAATAGCTGCAGAAAACAGTCTGCCAGCAACTAAATGCAGTTACCTGTCTGCTGTCAGTGCCCAGCTCCTCCCCCCGCTCCTGCCAGAAACGGTCAAAGGTCACACTGACAGACTGGCCAGGAACCAGGCAGAGTATCAGAGAGAGGAGAGCAGGAACAGCAGGCTGAGAGAGGAAGAAAGACCAGAAACAGAGAGGAAGAACGAGTCAGGGAAAGGTTAGTACTGAGAGAAAAGAAAAAGCAGAGAACTACAAGTGACTGGAAGCAGGAATGAGGGGTAGAAACAGAGACATGCATAGAAGAGCAGTGAGGCAAATGTACAAACTTCATTCAGGTTACCTCTCGGTCCTCTTTGGCCGCAGGCTGAATGGAAACTGAGGAGGGTTCTGGTTTTCCAGGCGAGGATGGAAAGCCACCACTTGCGCTCTTGTTGCGCACGTGACCCCCAACGTGTTTGTACGCTCCCCTGGTTCCTGACGGCTGCAGCTGTGGATGCAGCTGGCGGTTTGGTGAAGATGGTGTTGATGTCAACACCAGAGTCTTGAGCGCCGTCACCTCTGCTTGCAGAACATCAATCTATGAGCCAGACAGAAAAAATATAGAACAAGAAAATATAGTAACGAAAGTCGGATGACGGGAGGAAAATCAATAATAATAGCAACAGCCAATTTTTAAGACAAATCAGTTCAATTCAAAAATAGTTCAGCTGCTTTGAAGGAATTAATGGGACAATGGGTCAAAGGAAAATCACTCAGCTCATTAATCATCATCTTAAGTTGCTGAATTGCAGTACAGAAACAGAGAAACAACATCACACACCTTTCCCTGAGCCTCCTTCAGTTGTTTCTCCGCGGCTGCTTGTTTGACGTTAGCTTCATGCACCATCTTGTGAGCTTCCTGTTGTGATGAAGATTGAAACAATAACACAAGGTCTGTTGTCCATCTATAGCAGGGGTTCTCTAATTTAGGGAGCCGGTATATGATTGAGGGCCGCACAAGAAAAGTGCACACAAACAAACAAATGTCTTTTCCATTTCAGTTCCACATTAAACTGCCGAGTTGTCCACCGAAATCGGTAACATTAGCATTAATGACAGAACGTAACTACTGCGATACCCGCATTAAACCTGTCTATGAGAAAGTGACCCACTTCTCACTTGATTTATTACCTCAGTAAACATTTTCATAATGAGTTTAGGGTCTCAGTCGTTTTAAGTCTACTGCAACACAGAATGATGTTCATTTTTGAAATTATGGTCTCATTGATTTTAAAATTGGCGATAAAGCGGGGGTGTTTTAGGGCGTGGCTATGATGTGATTGCCAGTGAAAGTGTGTAACGTAACAAAATCGTCACATCTGCAACCAGGATGGTTGCAACACAGAATCACAGTTAACTTATAATATTACTGGTGAAAACTGGAATTGTATTACACCTATAATTTCATTTAGGTGCAATCCTGTGGGCAAAAAAGTAGGCTTTACTAATCCCATTCTGAGGCTGCAGCAACATGATCATTAACAGAACTATAATGTATAATCATTTATTTCTTTTTAATGGCTCTCACTGGATTGTGTCCAGGGAACACTACAAAAACGTTTTCAGAGCAAGTCACACTTTTCTGACGGCTCTGCATACAGTGGCTTTACTATTACAGTAGGCGTTCCGCATCACCAATGTTGTAAAGAAAACTGCCGTTTGCAAAAAAACGTAATGCGACACAAAGAATCTGCTGGGATGTTAAAGCCTGTCCAAGATGTTAGTGATATGAGGACGGATAAGGTATCTACATATCTGATGGACTGTGAAAAAAAAATACCTCTCAAATCGGTTATGTGGAAATGAAAATACATCTATAGTCGGGACTCAATATCATCTCCCGACGTACAACTCTCTGTGAAGTAACACAGCTTTTTCATCAACGGGATCGTCGACAAAAGGACATGACATGTTTGAGAAAAAAGTGTTTTATAGTCTGCCTAACACAAACCAATACGTTTTTTTATTCATGCAGATAACAAACTGCATTAAAATGCGCCTGATACAGCCGGATTGAATGAATGAGGAAATGAGTGAGAAGAAAACCTACTCCTGACCAGAGGCCTGTACTACGAAGCAAGATCAACTTGTCCTGGATTTCTTTCAGTAATCCGGCTTCACCTAACCTAACAACCGCTGTCCCGCATAACCTGTACTACGACGCTGGTTATCAATTAGTTCAGTCAACTCAGGGTTTCCCAATCCAGCGGCGCGCACGTTCACATAAAAGAGGCTGTGTCTGCGCACCACGACCAATCGCAAACATCTACCAGAGCCGCATGTTATATATAAGAAGAGCAAATTATAATTCTCCATAAATATGAAGAACACAGACACGGTTTTACAGGGAAAACGCAATACAGTCGCTGCTTCCTAAAACAGGAAGGAAAGCAGGCAAAAAAATAAATAAATAGCAGACGCTGTAGATGTTTAAATCACAACTCCAATATTACTTCCCCATCAGTCAGGACCAAGATCTAACCATAATTACACTTGGGCTTTCCATTAACTGTTGTTGCTTTAGCCTTTTATTTCAGTTGCAACCCTGGCAGTGGTAAGCGATCGTGAGCGCAAATAAAAAATATAAAAACATAATTCAAACCGATGTGCGCATTGGCAACACACGGCTCAAGAAGCCAATATGTAGCCTAATTCCCTCCCATTAAAATATATAGGCTATATTTCATAAAAATACCCATGTTAACAGGGTTGTTGGTCTCAGGTTAGGTTCACAGGCTCAGTTACCATGGTAACTGACTCTGAGGTTAAGTTACCTCTCTTTCTGAAACGGAAAACCCAGAGTTTCCCTCATCTCAGGGTTAACAAACGCAGAGTTTTCACTAAACCTGCTTTCTGAAATGGACCCCATGGCCATATTTCAGGTAGAAGGTTTAACAAACTCTGAGTCTAACCCTGATGTCTGAGTTGATTTACCCTGAGATGGGAAACTCTGAGTTTTCGGTTTCAAAACAGTTGATATGAATTGGTTCAATCAACTCAGAGTAGGTTCATGCGCGTGTACCACCACAATAAAAAGGCAACATGAATGGAGCCATGATACTACGATTCACCATGGTAACAACCAGTTTGTTTGGCGGAAATACTCATGCGAACATACAGCGAGTTAAAAAAAAGCAACACAGCGGCTGCTGCAAAAGAGAGAGAATTTGCGTGGGAGAAAATTGCTGCTAGAGTAAATGTGTATATTCCAATATAGTGTATATCATTTTTAATCATAATTAGAGCCTAATATTACTGGTGAAATGGTATTGAACCTATAATCTATTTCATTTAGGTGCAATCCTGCGGGCGAAAAAGTCAAAGGGTTTACAACATTCACCTGCAATACTGTGGAACTCCTTTTAAAAACACGTTTCGGAGCGAGCCACACTCTTCTGATGGCGCTTTGCTACAGTGGCTTTACTAAAATGCTCCGCATCACCAGTGTTGTAAAGACAAATACCGTTTGCAAAAAACGTAATGCGACAAAAATAATCTGCAGCATACAGTACAAGCCAAAAGTTTGGACACACCTTCTCATTCAATGTGTTTCTTTATTTTCATGACTATTTACATTGTAGATTCTCACTGAAGGCATCAAAACTATGAATGAACACATGGAATTATGTACTTAACAAAAAAGTGTGAAATAACTGAAAACATGTCTTATATTTTAGATTATTCAAAGTAGCCACCCTTTGCTTTTTTTGATAACTCTGCAAACCCTTGGTGTTCTCTCAATGAGCTTCATGAGGTAGTCACCTGAAATGGTTTTACCTTCACAGGTGTGCTTTGTCAGGGTTAATTAGTGGAATCTTTTCCCTTATTAATAAAAAAGCAAAAAGTGACTACTTTAAAGAATCTAAAATATAAGACATGTTTTCAGTTATTTCACACTTTTTTGTTAAGTACATAATTCCATATGTGTTCATTCATAGTTTTGATGCCTTCAGTGAGAATCTACAATGTAAATAGTCATGAAAATAAAAAGGAAACGCATTGAATGAGAAAGTGTGTCCAAACTTTTGGGCTGTACAGTAGATGGGTGACGTTAGTGATAGGAGGACGGATAAGGTTAGCCTATAGGCTACATAACTGATAGACTGGGAAGAAAAACGATACCGCTCCAATAGGAAGTTATCTGAAAATTAAAATGTCGGGGCTTCAATCATCTCCCGATGTATGTTTAACTCTCTGTGAAGTAAAGCAGCTTCTTCATCAACGGGATCGTAGACAAAAGGAAATACCATGTTTTGAGAAATAAAACGTTTTATAGTCTGCCTATCATGGTTAATAAACCAACATAATTAGTTAGGTTCACAGACTCAGTTACCATAGTAACTGACTCTGAGGTGAAGTTACCTCTCTTTCTGAAACAGAAAACCCAGAGTTACCCTCATATCAGGGTTAACAAACTCAGAGTTTTCACTAAACCTGCTTTCTGAAATACCACCCAGATCTCCACAAACCAATGGGTGACGTCACACATGCTCTGGCCATTAATATACAGTCTATGATCAGAAAATAAAAGATAACGGTCACTAATGGTGAATGGTTATCTGTTTAAAAGGTTGTCTGTTAGAAAGTTAAAGCAGTAATAAGTGGTTTTTGGACACTTGGGGCAGCAAAACAAGCTGAAAATACAACATCAACAATATCACAACAACAACAGCAACAACACAGAACAAGCTTTTGTTTACTTTAAATTCATGTACATTTGAGTACATGTAGGTAAAAGTGTGTTTGTTTGTTTGTATGTGAATGTCTTTGTATGTGCAAAGCAAATAAATAAAACAAACATTAGACAAAATTACACACCTGGAAAATCATGATGAACATATTCCACTTTTTTCTGACATTTTATAGACAGATTAATTGATAATTAAAATGATGGTTGCAGCTCTGGGGCCAGAAAACCAAAACAATGACAAGAGGCTAGAACTCTCTGTAGAGGGGGGAGGGGAGCTGACAAGTCTGGTGATGATTCTCTGTGGGTTTCCCACTACAAGCGATCCCTTTCACATCTGACCGGATTTGACCCACTGACTATATCATAAAATGTATATTATGTTACATATGTATAATATGTGCAGATTTAAACTATTCCAGCTAAGGGTTTTCTAGTGAACCCTCATCTCAAAATGTGTTGTTTCCATACAGTGAAAAAGTTGAAATATTAGTGTTAAACTTGCAGTAAATGTTTTCACTGCAATGCAAATTGTGAATATGAAGACTCATGATGTATCACAGCATCATGTCCCTTCCCTCATTATGAGGGTCTAAGTGTCAAATTCCCTGTGCAGTCAGCAGAGAGCAATGATTACTGCTTACCTCAAACAGACTGGCAGTCAGCTCCTCCAGCTCCTGCTCCAGCTGATTCCTGACCTGCGACAGACGCTCACACTCCTTGTCCTTTAGTTTCAGTTCCTGAGATGTATAGGAGAAAAGGTCACAACCAAATTTAACGAGGAAGGACATTTGCATTGTCAGCTTTTTTTCAGGTCACACAATGCTTTGTGTCTGTATGCGTTAGCATAAAGTAGGTTACAACACCCTCTTTGCAGCGTCCAGCTGTTCCCTGAGGATCTCCGAACCCTTTTCTCGGATTTCTTTTTCTTTGATCTCCAGCGAGGAGCTACGATGCCGAGAGAGGTCGCCATGGTCCCTGCCTGAGGTGGGCCCAGCCTGGCCTCCTCCCTCCACTCTGGACTTTGGCTCTGGATCCAGATCTACTAACCTTCACACAAGCAGAAATACAATCAGTATTGTTAGTGAGGGAACATAAAGGTTCCATGTCCACTCCTAAACTGGGTTGCTATAAATACAGATTAGGATATAGGGTTGATGGGATGATAATGACTGATTACCCCACAATTTGCCTGTACTATGTGCTATGTCATTGTATGTTTTAATTGTGGCCACAAAGGGGCTTCAGATGTTTTTTCATTAACAAATAAATAAATAAACAGAAAGTGACCCTAATGGAAGGGACCATAATGAGGAGCATGAAACCACTACAGTAAGTCATCATTTTTATACTCGTTACACTTACTATATGTTATACTTTTAAGTGTTTCTGATATTTTGTCAAATCCATTTATAGCCAATGTTTCAACAAAAAAAACTGATATCTGCAATTAAGACAATATTGGCCAATTCATCAGCCCAGATAATATATTGGTCATAAAAGAAGTTTATCGCAGGGATGTTAAGACTGCATTAGTTTTAGTTATCCATACCTAAACAACTGCAACTGAATCGTAGTTACTATTAGGCTATATCAAGGATTAGGATTCCAAATTTGAAATACACACTTTAAAAGTTTAAAACATTAGGCTATACCGAAAAACAACACTTTATATTTCAAAATAAAGTTCATTAAGATGTTCAGTTTTATATTTGACAGCATAATTGTGTCTGACAACATCAAAACATCTTCTTTCATAGCTCTAATTTTCTCACCGAGTTAAATACCTCTGAGGGACCCCAGACCACAGCTTTAGACCCTCTGCTGCTGCATTAGCAATCCCAACATTTAAAATGAACATTAACTGCGGTGTCGTTGACCCACAATGTTCATGCTCAAAGCTGCAATAGCTACCCATAAACTATAAACAAGGCTGTTAGCTAGCTAGCTAGTTGTTAGCTAACAGTTATAACTTTTAGTCCGGAGAGGTTTCCCCTCAGTATCCGCCCTTACCCTGTCGGTGTCCAGGACAGCAGATATAAACCTCCTACCCTGTCTGTGTATCAGTGCCAGCTGTCAACTTCTCCCCTCCAGTAGTGTCCTTCAGTTGTTGTTGTTGTTGTTGTTGTTAAATTAACAAATACTTTACTGACAGAGCTAACGTTAGCTGGTTTCAGTTAAACTAATCTCAGACGATTTAAATAGGCGGAGGAATGCGGACACTGACGTAGACAACCGACATCCGCAGCGGTCTGATAGAAACAACAACGATTTAAAAGTGTAACGCCGACTTTAATACTTTTACAACCATGTCCTTCGCAGTTTCTTTTCTTAACCCCGTGTCCTTACTTCCAGGCAAGAAAAACGAGCGTCCCAAGTCTGGGCTACGTTTGCGACTATTTCTCACCAGTCACATGACAGCGCTTCCACTCCCCAACGCCCTGACCACCGACAAAAGACAAAACACCGGCCCGGAGCAGCAGAGAGCACCGCCACATAGTGAGGCCCACATTCAAGATAATGTCCAGCATCTGTACAGTAACGCATCATGTGGTTAGTTTATCTAAGTGGATCATGTTTGTGTAATTGTACATTTTTCAGTAAACTTAAAATTATTTCAATGTATCATGGCCTGATTTTCCTGCTGGGAGGCCCCAGGGCCATCCTGGACCCCAATAAAATTACAATATGTAACGTAACATTTTCGCATTAAAATGTCTAAAAACGAGACCTATAGAGAGAGAGTTATATGTAGAGTTGTGTACTTACATTATCCCAAATGTTTATGTTGTATATAGAGTTGTGTACTTATATTATCCCAAATGTTTCTAACAATGTTCAAACCCAGAGAAATCTGTAATCTTATTCAAAGGTAACCGCCGGCTACCGTACATTTGGTCGTCTGTCAATGGCATCATATCCCCATTGCACATGTGTCAGCTGTGTGGTTGTCTGCCAGAAGCCTTATAAATTGATTTTTATCCAGTTTTAAGACACATTTTTAATTAATAATTTGAGTAAACACATAAATTAAGCAGTCTGCAAAATATAGTCCAAGCACAGAGCTAAAACATTAAAGGCCTTTAAATAGCATTTTACAGAAGGTTTCTCTTTAAGACAGTGGGCGAGATTGAGTAATAAAGCAGGACCAACTTTCAGGCCCTTATCATTTCAGTTGATATAAGTTTCAATTGAAGCACAAGCCAAATAACATAGCCTAAAGCCTAAGCTTAGTTTCCAGCTTTGAACGATTGGTAGTCCAGCCTTGCAGAGTATTAGCCATTAAATAAATATATAGTTTGCATTTGTTTTCCCCCACTAATTCCATGATAATACATATAAAAGTTAAAAATTGTAGTGCAATCATGCAAAATAATCCAAACTAAATAAAGCACTTTGGTTATAGTTAAGTGAATTTAACAAAAGGAATCATAATGTATCTATTTCCCATGAAATAAAATGTCTTACCACACTAGAGCTAGATTGATAAATCGGTCGCTATCATTTGTACAGTATCAGCCTCTATGTTGACCAATAAATAAAAGGTTCTTTGAGTACGGTCAGGGACTTTTCTTGCATATCATCGTTCATATCTTTCTCTTCCCTCATTTCCTGTCAGCTTCCCAATGTACCCTATAATGAAGGAAAGAAATAACTTCAAAACATGTCCTGATCTGACCCGGCAGTAGGCCCACAGACCGAAAACATGTCTCTCGGTCAATGCTGCATGGATGCTCTTCATTACATTTGTCTGATGGCTGTAATGCAGAAAAAGACTTTACATGCAAAACAAGCCTTAGATAAAATAAGGCATCGTTGGAGTTAAACTAGTGACTAAAAAATAGTCTTGTTTGCTAGTTTACATATGTAGTCATTTGCCTTGACCACCTTAATGTGATGGTCACACACATAAAGAATGTATGAGTACAAGTTTGGCTTTACATCATGACTAATCGAACCACATGAGAAGATTTTTGTTGTTGGATAATTGGGCAAAATTAGATGATAACTGTCTCTTAGGTGACTGTGGTACCAATATGGTAGAGAGTGAAGCATTTTAATCCTTTATATACAGCCATTGTGGTAACATTTAGGAATACGGTCAGGCTACACTTTAGGAAACACCTTCAAAATTACCTTTGAAACCAGTCATGTTCAGCCAATACAGATCAAACTCATCTCCTTTTGACACTCACCGTCCAACAGCACAGCCCTCCTCCTCAGTTTTCCTGCTGCACTTGTGCACGTGTCTGGCGGCTGGCTGTCCCAGGACATCAGGTGTGCCGAAAAACACAGAGGAGGAATATACTGCGATTCCAGATCTCCCTGCTTTGAGGATTTCATATCCTGGGCTGGTTGTTGTTGAAGACGGTGGAGAAGAGGAAATCTGGACACTGTGAATTCCCTCAAAAGCATCCATGTCTCTCTTTCAGGAAGTGCAGAGACTCATCAGAAACTACTAGATGTCTCCACTGAAGTTACATTCAGTTTGTTAAATGCTTTTAGTGCCATTTAAATTCAATGATCCTGATGCCTGTGGGTGTCAAGCACCTACAATGCAGAACACAAAGTTACATACAGCAACTTAAAATCACATGAAAAATTAGATAAACTGCACCAAACAAACCTCACAGTCAAAGTCCTTCAGTAACAAGTGGACAAGCCATGACCTCTACAGTGTTTGAATAACTGACACACTTCTTTCCTCTCCGAATACTGCAGAGCTAGAGGACCTCAGACTCTTTTATTTGCAGATTGTCATGCTAAAGGAATTTGTTTCTTTGTGTGATATCCAGTGTAAGCAGAACTTACTTAAGAAACAGTATCATGTAAGTATCACACACGTGGTGTGTGCGAGAGACTTAAGCCAGGATGATTTAAGGAAAAAAGAATACACAGAATACACTTACCAGTGTTCAAAGCTGACCCCCAGTTGTTGCCAGAGCATCTAAAATCTGTCAAAACTGCTGAAATTGAGCTTTGATAATCTCAAGATTGAACTCTGTCCGCACTCCGCCTCACTGTTGGTCTCCTGGTTAGACAGGAAGGGTTAATCACTAACACCTTCTGGCCAGTTAGAGTCCAGCTGTACACATTTCTTCCAGCAGAGGGGGAGAACACACAGTCTCACCTGATCAAGAGTTTTCCATGAGTAAATACTGAATGATGCTTCACACAGAAAACGATCAATGTTCCCTCTAGGTATTTAATGAAATCATGAAATGAAAACGTGTTTGTTATTCAGCAAGAGGCAGAGAGGAATAACTGTTAAACTTCGAAGATGGTTTCTTAGAGTCATATTTCCAAAATGTGAACACAGCTACTCAGCACTGCCTTTAACCAACCTATTTGGGGCAGTGTGGGTGCTCTGCTGTCCTCAGATTTGTTCAGATTAACAGGACCCGGCCTCACAATGCAGCTTTGTTGCTGAAACAGATTAACACATCAAGTGACCGGAGGTGTAGGAGTCCATTGCTCTCTTTTTCTTTCCTGCTTCCCTTTCTCCAACATCATTCCAAGAGACGCTGCCACCACACATCTCGAGCCACAGTGAGTACGATGGCCAGACGTTTTCATTTGTGTGGTAAGTGTCAACAACTTCACAGCCTTGTGTTTGAGACCATCATGGTACTTGCCTGTTGTAGCCCTGTGAACATATCTTCAGATGTAATAGTGTTTTTAAGATCTATAAAATGAGGGAAATATTATTTTTGAACGATTAAGCATTTACAAAATGAAAATAAAACAGTTTCAGTTGCTTTTGTAAATCCAAACGTATGCAAGTAGAGAACATATATGAAATAACTGCTAATAGACTGCTGTTTTACTTTATTGTTTTAGATCTGTGACCTGACTGGCCTTATGAGATCCAGGCTGATCGCTGACGTTGAACTCAGACAAAACACCACACTGGTTTCCTTCATGTCACGCCACAATCAGCCAGCAAGTTGGCCAGCAAACAGCAGCAGCAGCAATGACAGTAACGTACTCTCGCAGGGTTGCTGATGCAGGTCTCGGGACTTTCTTTCACCTGCTTCTGCGATGGAAGGGCAGCATCTATAAACTGCTCTACAGAGAGCTCATCATCTTCACTCTTCTCTACTACTTCTTCAGTATTGTTTATAGGTACTCTCTGAGAGAAAACACTGTGAACTCCAATAATAATCTTTCATGTCCTCCACTCTGCAGATAGAGTGTCTATAGCCTGACACATAACAGCACTTTTGAGGCCAATACAGATGTTTGAGTTAAAAAAAATAATCTGATAACAATATATCTTACCTAAACATTTTACAAATCATTTAAATTTAGTAAATTAAAGAATTGGGACCAGAATATGTAGGCCTACTAAGAAGGATATTCTCCAGCTGAAATGTGTCAGTGCTCTCTGGTGGACAAACTATTTAACAGAGACTTTTTATCTAAATTATCTCAAATATTTTTTTGCTATTTGTGTATTGCAGTTTTGTGTTACTTATCAGCCAACATATATAGGCCGATAACGATATATCTTTGATAATGAATATGGGCTGATATCAGGCCCGGGCCGATTTATTAGCTCTAGTAGAAACATTATTTAACAATATTGATTTGCTCAACAAACGTAGGATGTTTTACAGCTGGGATCTGGGGACCACTGGAGGCCTTTGAGGAGCTTTCAGGGGTTCGATAGTTTAGGGATAGTAAAATTAATTTTCATTTTTGTTACTAGAAATTTTGACAATAAAGCATATAAAAATAACTTTATAGTATCAGGACACGTTTAAATATACAAATTGCTGTTATCTACACATATGAGGTAAAATGTACTTAAAGTGGACTCCTACTGGAAAAACATTCTTAAATGGGGGTCAGTACATACTTCTGTATTTATTTAAGGAAAAACTTTGTAAACACCAGGTTTAAGAAGATAATTCTTAAAGCAGCTTATTTCTGCCACCATGACGAAACAAACATTTGCTCAGTTTCTCATAAGTTTTTAATTATCTCATTTTAATTTTGGATCCTTTTCATGTTCTAACTCTATGACTTTTCTGGTTATTACAACATACCAACTTATGTTTTAACAGAAAATAATACTTATTTGAATGAGACAAGGTATGTTAGCAATGTGTCTTGTTCTAGAGATACGTTGATTTTGTGTGATAACAGGAACTTTTTGTGATATAACTAGATGAGTTGCTATTCAAGAAAAGCGCCATGTAAAATGTTACAATAACAGGAAAAATATCTTGTTATAACAGCTTTATACCTCCCTGTCTTATAGTCAATCTATTTCAATTAATTTCATTTGTCACATGAAATAGTACAAGGTACAATTCCAGTGAATGTTATATATTGAGTCCATTTAAGGAGCTGATGGGATGTTTCCTTCACCAGGTTTGTGTTAAATGATGACCAGAAAAGGCTGTTTGAGAAGCTGTCAATATACTGTGACCGCTATGCAGAGCTCATCCCTGTGTCGTTTGTATTGGGTGAGTTGAGGCTGATAGTTTTATCACTTTTAAGATTTCAAGGGTAGGCTAACCGTCCCAGGAAGTTAGCATCTAATTCAAATTTCTAATTTTTTGCCAGGTTTCTACGTCACCTTGGTCGTGTCCCGTTGGTGGGGCCAGTTTGAGAATGTCCCCTGGCCGGACCGCTTGGCAGCATTAGTGGGTGGTCATGTTCGTGGAGCTGACGAGGCCTCCAGGCTGACCCGACGAACTCTGATGCGATACGCCAACCTCTCTGGTGTGCTCATCTACCGCTCTGTCAGCACAGCCGTCTACAAGAGGTTTCCCACCATGGAGCACGTGGTGCATGCAGGTAGCCTACGACGTTGGGATGAAAACACCAAAACTCCCTGTTGTTGGTCCTGGCAGTCTTGCAGTGCAGTAGGCTAGTGTGCATCACAGGAACCAATACTGAAGTCACGATATTGGTATCAATAATGTTTGAACGATACCTAACCCCAGAGAACTACACACATGGAAACAGGGGCGACCTCAAGCTCGCCAAGTAGGCTAGAGTGTGCGCCCCATGTAGGCTGAGTCCTTGGCAGCGGCCCTTTGCTGCATGTCGTCCCCTCTCTCTCCCCTTTCCTGTCTTCAAGCTGTCCTGTCAATAAACCCCCCCCCAAATTATCTTTAAAAAAAAAGACATGGAGACATCTTAAATGCTTTCTCTCTTTGTGTCATTTCTTCATTTCCATGTTTGTGCCTCTCAGGTTTGATGACGTCAGAGGAGCTGAGGCACCTGGAGGACTTGCGCTCTCCTCACAACAAGTTCTGGGTTCCCTGCATGTGGTTCGTCAGCCTGGCTCTGAGGGCTCGGACTGAGGGTCGCATCAACAACGACGTGGCACTCACAGCCATTCTCACTGTAGGTCTTCATGTGCATATATCTGCAGGCCAAAAGAGCCTGGACATCTTTACATTGTGGCAATTTTAGGTCTGAAAACATTTTCTAAAAATGTTTTTTTTTTTTGCCTGTCCTGCTTTCACTTCTCTGTTCAGGAGTTGAATAGTTTACGGGCAAAGTGTATGAAGCTGTATGGTTACGACTGGATCAGCCTGCCTCTTGTCTATACTCAGGTTTTGTTGATATACTTTGCTGTAACTAAAATATAGTAGATGCATGACGGTCGAACAAATAGATTTAATAGTTTTCCTTTAGTGACAAATGTGCAATGATGTGTCAAAAAAGTGATAACAGTGCTAATGACAATGATGCAGAGCTAATATTAAGCTGCTGGCGGGCTATAAAGAATGTGATTTTGTGCATTACAATAATCATCATAAATCATGTACTAAAAATGATTAACCTTAGTTTGATCAAAATTAGCACTGTGACCTAGCAAAACACGATGAAATCAACAACAAAAACAAGAAGCGATGCTTGACAAGAGACTTAGTCGTGAAACACACCTGACTAATTTATTTAATTAGGTGGCAACAGTGGCGGTCTACAGCTTCTTCCTGGCTTGTCTGATTGGTCGTCAGTTCTTGGATCCAGCTCAGGGTTACCCTGGTCACGATTTGGACTTCTACCTGCCTGTTTTCACCCTGCTGCAGTTTTTCTTCTATGTTGGTTGGCTGAAGGTGGGAACAGCTGATTCATTTTATGATAGTTACACTCACGCTGCACCGCAAATGTTACTCATTTGTCCTACTGAGCTGAATTGGGATCTTTTCCGCTTGTGGTCTCAGGTGGCTGAGCAACTCATTAATCCTTTTGGTGAAGATGATGATGACTTTGAAACCAACTGGCTCGTCGATCGCAATTTACAGGTTTGGATTCAAACTATTTGCCACTTTTTCCATCAGCTGCAGACAGAGGCCGTCTTGTTCTACTTGCTGTGGTTTCTGTTGTTTCCCAGGTGTCCTTGTTGTCTGTGGATGAGATGTACGACAGCCTGCCGCTGGTTGAGAGGGATATGTACTGGAATGAGTCTGAACCTCAGCCTCCCTACACCGCTGCCAGTGCTGAACACCGCAAACCCTCCTTTATGGGATCAGCCCTGGACATCAGGTTCAGTAATGTTTTTATTTTCTGACAGACAATTCTTAAACACTTAAAAATACTCCCCTAACCAACCACATATTTAATCTAAACTAGTGTTCCAAAGGATGAGATGGAGTTTCAGTCCAATCTGGAGCAGATCAAGGAACATGAGGAAGCCAACTACTCCACCCCGCTGCTCGGAGGGCTGGGTCGTCTCCTCGGTGTCCAGTCCCCTAACTTTCCTCGCTCCTCCCGGGTCTCTCTGCTGCGCCGCCGCCCTGGAGCTCCACAAAGCCGCTTCCCTCTTTACCTGCACCCAGAAGGGACATTAACTCCGAGTCAAGGCCGCCAGCCTTTGAACCACGAGCGAGATCCAGACTATGCCTTCTCCACAATGCCCTTGTATGAGAGACCGGGTTTCTACAGCTGTCCACAAACACCCATCCACTGCGTGCCCCCTACGATGCCCCGCCCTCGACCTGCCCGGCGAACTCCGAATGAGTGGGACCGCAGCTGCAGCTCCCTCGCTCCACCAATAGTAGGCTCACAGCTGCTGCCTCCCGACACCCCTAACCACATCCCCCCACCGCCATCCTCTGCTTTCCCCTGGCTGAGTGCGGATGGCGAGGTTTCGAGTGCCACTACCTTTTCCTTCCCTGACCCACCACCTGAACTCTGTCCAATATCCAAACTGAGACCTGGACATGGCCTGCTGTCCCGCCGCCCTCCACCTCCCCGTCTTAATCTGGACACCCTCCCCTCAGCTGACAGCCAGCCTGGACCCCTAAGTGCTAGCGTGGTAGGAAGCGGAGGAGAAAGGGTGTTCTCGTTCACTCCTCCCTCTCGCACAGCGGCAGCAAATCCCAGTAATCCCAACAGCAGCTCTGGCAGCATTAATGCAACAAGCACCAACAGTGCTGGCACGATGGGAAGTCTCTGCAACGGTACAAGTCACACTAATTTTAGTAACCATGGGAACTTCAGCACCAACATGAGGGCAAGCAACGGGGTGACCAACAGCGGGCTGAGCAGCAACATGAACACAGTTTCCACTTCAGCATCATCGCAGCAAGAAACCAATCAGCAACACTCACCCAATGATTCAGGAATCTCATTGGCTGAAGGGGACCTGCTACGTGTTTTGGTAGACGGTGGGGTGAACAAGGCGGCAGGAGGGAGGGAGCAGGACTGAGAAAAGAAGGTGTGACAAGATCACATGTGGCATTCAAAATATTTCACACATAACAAGCACTGATCTATGTTACATCTGAATTGCATTGATAATAATACACTTTATTTATATAGAACAATTCATGCATAAAATGGAACACAAAGTGCTTACAGTCAGCTGGTACCCTATACACAATTGAGAAGTATTTGTCGCAAACGCCGAGTTAATCACTACTTTCTGTTAAGCTTTTGTAGAACCTATTAACCTACTTGTAACGCAAAAAACACCTTGAGAAAATAACATAACATTTCAGTACTTCTGAACCTCAACAAGACCCCAAATGAGTATATTCTTCAGCTCTTCTTCTTAGCATTGTCTCCATGAGTGTACTCTAATAAATATTAAGAATTATAGGTTGTTTCTTTTGTTTTTCAATAAAAAACCTTGAAATTATTTACTATTTGATTTTATTATACCAGGAAACTGTCTGTACACATAACTACAAATAATTATAAATCATATTATATAAGGCAAATGCAGAGAGAACCGACCCGTCCCACCAAAAAATAGTTAGAAACATTTCATGGATTTCACTTGCCTGTCCAAATCAGTGCGTTCAGATAACATTAATTTAAAGCAACTACAGTCATCTTACACAGTCACTATACAGTATGTAGTTAACCCATAAATATGAGGGATGCAACTCAAATCTGATGCATTTAAAAAGGTAAAATAACAAAAAACATGGAGGGTTAAGTGGAATGTTAAGTGTGTTATTCTAATTGTATCCCTGGTAGTTATTTATCAATAATTGATTTAATGGTGAATTATTACATTTACTAATGTGTCTACCAATAAAATAAGTACAACACAGAATCAGCAGCAGGTAAAATGATGGCCAGCTTCAATTTTCAGGACTCCCACCCCTTTAAATATCCTCAATAACACAGTCTTTGCAGGAACAATAGTGTACAAATATTATATGAGAATATGGTAATTAGGTATAACTATGAGAAGAAGATGCAAATGCTAAATCAGGAGACAAATGTGGATCATATATTAAAGGTGTAGAATGAAGTACCTTAAAGTAAACATGTCTAATTATTTTGCAAATCTATTTTTAAAATAACATACACAGATAGTACAAACTGAATGATACATTTTCATATAATTGTAATTTGTATTAAAAGCATTGAAATATTACATTGGCACAGTCCAGCCGCCATATACTTATTGCTCAAATAAGCAAATATTAAAAAAAGCACTTTAAAGTTCAGCTCAGACATTAAATTGTAGTGTTTTAGCCACCACACTTTGTAAACTCCAAATACACAGAAACAACCAGTAAAATATCAGGAAGTATGAACACATAACTGGCATGTATTAATGTTTTCACAGTCATTAATTCTATAAAACATCAACATTATATCCATTGTAATCTGGTGTGTAACATGAAGTGTGGTCTGCAGTAGTCCAGTTTAGAGAGCCATCTATGCCTTTTGTAAATTTTGCAGTTGATTGACAGCTAACAAACTAAATAAGCAGCCTTATCTCTATTACATGCAGGGACAGGGTGGCATGCAGCATTGACCAGGATAATCATCAGTGTCTTTTAACTGCCTTGGTCAGCCATGGTGTGTTTGTCAAAGAGGTACTCAGCCATGGCGCTCTGAGGGGCTCCCATCTGACGCAGGTTGGATATCCAGTCAGCGAGCTGTTTGACAGATTTGACCTGCTCATCCAGAAAATGTGTTTCTATGAAGTCGCACAACTGTGGAAAAAAAGACAGAATGTTTTATCTCATTAGACTGTCAGATCCTCTGACTAACATAGCATAGCTTTGCTGTGCATTCGTGTAGAAAAAGTCAGAAGCAAATAGAATTCATCTTTAAAAATGTATTTTAAGTTGAACGCCACTATAGTCAGGCATCTGGCAGCCGTGCCGCAGTCTGCTCCTTACATGGGGATCATTGTGTTCAGTCGCCATTTTCTGCAGGTCCAGCAGGGATTGGTTTACACTTTTCTCCAGCTGCAAGCAACACTCCAAAGCCTCCAGGCTGCTTCCCCACTCATCTCTATCAGGTTTCTAAGATGGACATAAATAATTCATGACAATTGCATCATCAATTGGTACTTGCACCCCAACTGACAAACCTAAAAAGTATCAGTAAAAGGCCTTTATAGAAAAGGATATACTTTGTGAATCTACATGGAAAACAGGTCTTGGTCCAATCAACCAGAAAACATTAAAAAACACTGTTAATGTTAATTGAGTGGAAGAAGTATCGGTACACACCCTGATGTCCTGCAGAAAAATTCTGCCTCCCCGCTTGTTCTGAAGACTCATCAATTTCTCTGCATGTTCGTGCTCCTCTTTGGACTGTGCATGAAAAAACTTTACAAAATTTGATAGAGATTTATCATCCCTATCAAAATAGTATGCCTAGAAAACCAACAAAAATAAAGAAGAGACACATTTTTTGTCTCTGAGCCTAAAAGAGCACAAACAGCACATTGCATTGTTGTTAAAAGCATTTCTTACCATAGAGAGATAAACATAAGAGGCATAGAGCTCCAGATTTATCTGTCTGTTAATGGCAGCCTCGCAGTCCTGGTGAAAGTTTTGTCGGATTTGCGAACTCATTTCTGTGGAAATTACAAACATGAATAAATGAGTGAACACATTTCCATGGCACTCTTCTGCAGGCATTATATTATTGGATGGACACATTATGCAAGTAAAATGTATAATGAAACATACACTTCTCACTAAATATCTACAGAGTACTTGTGTCACTGAAACCCTTAATAAACGTAATTACTTTATCTCCAAAAGACAACACCTTTATGTACACATGCAGACCAATGAATTCACAAATAACTCATCCACCACTAAAAGGGTCGGTTCATGTTAAAATAAAATGTTAGTTTTGAGATGTCTGCATTGACCCCGTTACATCGGAAGTGCATAGCATATCAAAATAATTTACATTGAACTAAATAGTTTAGCTATACACAACAACTAATCTGGGTAATCGACCTCACTGTTTTCACTGATTTCAACTGGACATGCTTAAAAGCTGTCCTCCCTAAATTCACCCAATATGTGAAGTGTGTCACCAGGGAGAGCAGCACACTCAATCGTGTCTACTGCAATATTAAGCATGCATACAGGGCAGTGCCCCAACCACCTGTCAGACCACCTCTACTGCACCTCATACCAGCCTCACCCATCACATCAGGAAAAATAAGCCCACCATTAGAAAGATCAACACCTGGCCAGAGGACAACCTCTCCCAGCTCCAAGACTATGGCAAGCACTTTTAACATTTAAAAGCTAAGTTTGACTATCCAGAATTAACATTGTAGATATCAATAACGTCTTTTTGACTAGTCGTAATTACATTTTGGATAGTTGGAATTGTCATTCAAGATATCTGTAACGTAATTGTGACTAGTCATCTGTAATTCAGTTTTGACTAGGCAAAACTGAATTACAGATCTCTGCAATGACGTCATTGGAAACGACATTCAACTCGTCACACATCTTAAATGACAATTGCGGATATCTGTAATTCAGTTTTGACTAGACAGAATGAAAGTTAAAGATATCTCAAATGTCATTATGACTAGTGCAAATTATTGTGCATGACGTTGCTCTATTTTAGATATCAAGCAGTGCTAATTACAAGTCAAAGGTATAGTGGAGGATTTTCTTTTTCCGGGTGGATCATTAAGACTATTGGTCCTCCTAGTTGTCAATCATTCTGGTGATATGTTTACGTAAGGCCGTCGTACGTGCACGTCCCTAGCTTTCCCCAGATAGCAAGCACATTTGGGCCGATTCCGGCTGAAAAGCGCTACTGTCTGCATCGGAGTAAAGATAATGGGCCAGAGTCGTGCCGACTGTGTACACAACACTTCTGGCTGACATACGGCTTTTTATGAAGAGCCAGTGTCAGCTAAAAGCAGTTTTACTCGCGCTGGCTCGAATACGGCGTTTTATTAATGGGACAGTATCGGCTAGAAGCAGTTGTACTAGTGTCAGTTCCGTACTCGGTGTAGCTGTGTATTTTTACCGTCGGCCCGAGTTCGTTTTGTCACAGTCGGGCCACAACGAGAATTATGGAACTCAGCCGCCTGAAAAAAAAAAGTTTTAAATTCTAGGACTCTGCCGGAGATTTGCAGTCTGCAGAAGATTTCATTGTAGGGAGGAACATTTTCAGCAGCAGAAAAGGCAAGTAATTAAATTTAATGTTCATTACAGTGTTGTATTACATTTAGAAGCTGTTGTAAATGTCAAGAAGAATTGTATTTTAATATCTTTATAACAATTAGATCGTTTGTGATGATAGGCTATCAGAAAACATTCTGATATGTTATCACAAATAGGCTAGATGAGTGCGATCTCATTGTGTAAATTTAATTAATTATCTTGTTTTATTATTATAAGTGCTCCAGTGCGTTATTTTGAGTGTTAGTTCATTCAACGCCAGCTTCGATTCATCTGTTGAATGAATGGGCTATATCAGGCCTAGCATTCTGTGACCCATTGAATTACATAGCCAATTCTGTTACATAGCCTATATATATATATATATATATTTCAACTAAGGGCGATAGATAGATATTAATATAATATTAAGATAATATTAAGAAAAGTTTGCTTACTCAAAGTGTTTTGGTTTGGCATTAATGAATGTGTGTGTGTGTGTGTAATTTCTTCCTCCAGAGTCAACATTGGAACCAGCAACAAACAAGTCGTAGTTTCTGGACCATATCTGGCCCGGGGACCAAGCCGAGTCTCAGCCAGATCTGTCTTACAGTGTCTGGGCCAGAACTGGGCCCCATAACACTGTCACTTTACAGTGTCTGGGCCAAATAAAACACTTTTATCTGTGCCAGAACTGGGCCAAATAAAACACTGTCACTTTACAGTGTCTGGGCCAGAACTGTGCCACATAAACAAAAAAATCATTTTAGAGGGTGTGGGCCTCACTTGGGCCGGAGGGATTGTTTTTGTGTCTATTTTCCATGTGTGGACCAGTTTTGGGCCGGGGACCCAGCCAGAACTGGGCCAGAATTGTAGCAAGGATGTGGCCCTGTGGTGGGCCAGACAAATTTTGTTATGTGGGTCAGGTGTATATGTGTGGTGAGCTTGAGCTACGGTTTCAGCCATTCATTGAAGCATTGAAGCTTTTGGGAGAATATTTCACATGCTGGCGTGCGGTAAAAGCACAGGTTGGGCTTCCAATTGATGCCTCAGTTGTGAAGTTTCTACTCCACAGGTAAAGTTTGGCATGCTATTTGGAGAAATCCATTTAAAATCACTGCTAGTAAAAGTTGATGTAAGCTATGATTAGCGACAGATATCTACAATTCAGTTGCAGATATCCGTAATTCACATAGTGGATATCCTCAACTGAATTGTAGATATCTGTAATGATAAACCCCATACAAATGAATGTCAAAAGTGACGTAATTTGTCCTAGGAAAGATTTCTTTGTGGATATCTGAAATGAAAATTATGGATAGGAAGAATGTATATCTGAAATGTTCTTTTTGACTAGGCAAAACTGAATTACAGATATCTGCAACACATATCCAGTCTAGCTGTTAAATGTTAAAAAGGCTTGCCATACAACACTGCTTCTCAACCACGGAGTGGAGTCTATTTGAGAGCCTGGATGTGGAGGAGTATACAGAGACTGTCCTATCCTACATCACATTCTGTGCTGGAAATGTCACCATCACAAAACGGACTAGGGTCTTCCCAAACCAGAAACCCTCCATGACAAGTGAAGTGCAGCTCCTTATCAGGGACCGCAACACAGCATTCAGGTCAGTAGACAGGGCACAGTACAGCTCAGCCAGAACTAACCTAAAGAAAGGCATTAGGGCTGCTAAGGTAGCAAACAAAAGGAAAATAGAGGGATAGGTACATCATGGACAACAACCCACGTCAAGTGTGGCAGGGATTACAACACATCTCCAACTACAAGGGCCACATCACATCGACAAGATTGTTTACCGTTAACGTTACATGTAACGTTACTAATAAACTGCAGGTGGGCTGATAAATGATGACAATGCTCGCGAACATTAAGTTAAAAGTTACTGATGGAGCCTAGCGTTAACTAACATCCCTGGTTACCGTTGCTAGGCACCGTTAGCTAGTAAATCTCCCATCAGTTGACTTTCAGACACTAAACGTTAGCTACAACCAGACCATTTGCAAACTAGCTAGGAGGCTGTAGTAGACTATGTCCAAAGAATTTCTAGACCGGCTTTGCTATGGCTGTGCAACGACCGGTTATGTAACGTACCTGGTTTGTTGATCTACGTCTTTTCAGAAAAGTAACTGGTTGAGTATCGTTAACGAAGTTCAATTTCCCACGACAGAAGTTAGCAGACTGGCTAACGTCACCTGCTGCCATAGCCAACAATTCGCACTGCCGTCAGAACATAGCTACATAAGGAGCGGGTCGTTCCCTCCAGCGTTAGTGATATTAAAGGGCAGGGTGGTACATTTACATTATTAAATATCCATGTGCACGGCGTAAATATACGTCTTGTAAACTGCAGATTCATTAAAATTGGATACTATACTTGGCTAGGTGAAAAGGACTTAACTTAGTTAACCACAAATGTAGATACAACGGACAACAATCTTACCACGAGGTCCATTCAGTTGCTGTTCTGGAGCTTTTTATAATAGGTCTTCCTCAGCAGATGACTTTTGCCCAGTTGTAGATTTTTCTGAGCTCTTTAAGGACTTTACCTCCATGTCGGCAAATTGCCAATTAATAACCATAGACTAATATTTACAGACAATGCTTACAACCATCAATTTATTTTGATGGTACAATCAAATATTAAGCCATTTTGTTATGGGCTGCTGGGTGACATAGGTCATTTTAAATGTATAGGTCATTTTATGTGGTAGACAGTTTGACATGCCATAGCAGGAAAACGCATGTGTAAACATGTTAAATGGCTACATTCCATTCAGATGTTACAGTTCCAGTGATCTGGTGTAGTACATGATGCCTTAAAGTAATGATTTGTTGATAAAGCTCAAGTACATTTCCAGGACACTTGCCTGACATGGATCTCCACTAGATAGGTAAGCAAATCAAAATTTCTGCCATAAAAAAATGAAATACTACTACTGGGATAGAAACATGTGGAAGTTCCTAATCAAAAGGGCATCTATCAATACAAGTTGGCTGAAATAAAATGTTTAATTTAAAAGACCCTGCAAACCCCATGCTACACAGGTAATTTCATTTGGACTGATTCAACCACCTATCAGACAGAGATGTGGTTGACATCTCCCTGACTAACTCTTTAGCACCTGTGAAAAAAATTACTTTTAACATTCTTATTAGTACAGAGTCCAGAAACCTGAGCAGAGGTCCAATCAGCTAAAATAACTGCAACTGCTGTGTGCAGTGCTTTAAAAGCCACAGAAATGTTCAGGTGTATTGGATTCCATAATAAGATCTCAGTAAATGTTAATACTCGAGCCTTCTGCTAACCAGAGCCAAAAGCTTGCAGCAGAAGGCTGAATATTTAACACTTTACTGATAGACAGATTTTAGTCATAAACATGAACTTCAGTCACAGTATGCCATCTCAACTGGATATATGCATTTACTTTCCTTAGGTGTCATGTATTACCACATCCAACCAAAAGTTGAAACCTACACATTTTTTTCTTGAACCATTTTAATGCACCTGAAAAAATCCATACATAAGAGTTCTACTATAATTTACAGTCAGTAAACAAATTATACAAATGAAAGTTTTACTGATCACTTGGCCAAACATTTAAAATGTTCACATCCCACTCAGGTGTAATACACACCCATTTTCAAGTACAAGTCCAAGCGTTAAGCATCAATTTCACTTATGCATCACCATGATATTTTACATACTAGTAAGAATATTTCTAAAAAGTTGATGACCATTACCTGTAGGCATGTATTACCCAACAGTAAAACAACCAGAAAAACAAGTTACTTTATTGGAAACAGGCTTTAAAACAAAGATCAAACTTTATACAGCAACGTGTATCAGCGTACAGACATTACTTCCCTCCAATTGGAGGAGAGTGCCACACAGCAGAGCTGGTGCGTTTAAAATAGCGAGGCTTGCTCTTGTAAAAGATGTTTTCCAGTTTTGGTGGTTCAATTGCTCCGAAGAAAGAGTCTAAATCAGGAGGGTTGAAGTACTGCTTCATAATTATCTGCTGCAGATTGTGACCTGGGAGGGGAACAATTAAAATACAACATGCATACAACATGAGACTGACATCACACTGCGATACAGGGGAAAACCTGTAAGCTACGCTTTTAAAAAAAAAAAAAAAAAGAAAGAAGAAAAAAGCTACAATAGGACAATTGCTGTTTGAGGAAGGCATTTAAATGTTAACCTAGTGCATTACAAAAGACATTACTAAATTGGATTCATAACAATGCCACAGCAGTCCAGGTATATTGAGTCTGATGGTCATCATAATAAATGACAAGTTAAGTCATGATTATAATAAGTCATGCCTACCTTCGGCCCAGGATGGAATAGGTTTCCTTGGGGCAGACTCATCATCAGTAGAGTCGTCACTGTTTTGGTCCATCCCGTAATCCTCCGCACTTTTGGACATAAAGGGTTTTTTGTTGCCCGTTGGAGTGATAGAGTATGATTGTGGCGATTGCTGCAGAGAAGAATAAAATACACTTTGAGGCTTTACGCTGATGAGAAATTCAATACATGTGCCCAAAAAAAAAAAAATTTACCTCAATATCCACGGTCACATTAAGGCCACCACCTTTTCCTACAGGCGTGCTCATTACTGAGTGCTGCAAAGATTAAGAAGAAAAGTGGTGAATAGGTCTTTCATTATTGCTTTAAAAAAAAAAAAAAAAAAAAAAAAAAAAAAAAAGATTGTTGTTCTAAGCCTCTAGTCATACAATGGATATTTTAGTTAATCTCGTGTGCGAGGATGTACATGCACTACTGTCACGCTATTTCACTTATCAACAGGTCCAACATATGCTGAAATGTGCCAACAAAGACAGGGAAGAAGACTGCAAGCTAGTAATCCTGGATGTAAACCATGCCCAAAAAAAAAAAAAAAAAAAAAAAAAAAAAGTGTTTTTCCCTATGGACATATTTGAAAAGGTGAGGTTGTCCTATTTTCAGGGTCTAGACTTCTACACACCAATATACATCCACAACAACAGGTGGCGCCAAATAGCAGTAAGCTTAATGTGTCCCTCTTGACCAGAGCAGTCAACCAAAACAGTGCAAGGGGGCCTGAGACACGGTGAGCATCCCGAACAAAGCGGCTCAAAAGTAGGGCAAGTTTGCAAACAAATGAAAAGTTTTGATGCCAACTTTAAGATGATGATAGACGCAGCAGAGTCGTCATACAGCAAAGAAATATAGTGTTACAGAATGTACAGAGATGGTGAGTCCCCACCCCAAAAAAGGTTTTACAAATGCCAACAGTCAAAGAAAAGCATACCATGGTCCCCAAACTGGCAGTTTTCGTGAGCTTGACCGGTGTGTGAATATGCAATTGATAAACGAAATGAGGGACTGCCCATCACCCGAGTGATGGACCCACCGGCAAATTCACATCGCTGTCGGTGTAAACCGTTTTGAGGATATTCACAGACGATTATTTTGCGTGTAAGGTTAAATTCCAAAGTGTTCACGTTTATCCTGTTGATAAATTACAAAAAGTAAAAACTGATTTTCGGAGTGGCTAGGATTAGATTCTTACCTCGATGTCCACAGTCACATTCAGGCCAGCAGGAGGCTTCATTACAGAAGGGAAAAAACGGAGGTACATTAAGCTACAAAATGTAGGCTGCTACAGCATTATGCACTTTAAAAAGCATGTGGATAATTTAATGTAACATGTATTGCGACTATTTGAAAAAGTGTTCAAAAGCTAAGTTGTGAATAATGAAGCTAAGTAAATAAAACCTATCTGCATGGTTAGATGAAGTGAGAAAACAGGTTTGTAATTTTGGTGGACCTCTTTAAAGGGGTGATAGAATGCAAAACTGATTTTACCTTGTCATAGTTGAAAAACAACAGTTTGGTGGGTAAATAGGACCTACAAAGAACCTCAAAACCCCATTGACATCTCTTTCCTCTGCAAATCTCACAATTTGAAACTGCTGGGTGAATCTGAACAAAGCTAAAACAGGGTATATACAGAAATCCTGGGAGGTAAATTCAATACCTTTTAATACCTTCAATATTTTTTAAAAGTCCCATGACATGGTGCTCTTTGGATGCTTTTATATAGACCTTAGTGGTCCCCTAATACTGTATCAGAAGTCTCTTTCCCGAAATAAAGCCTTGGTGCAGAATTACAGCCACTAGAGCCAGTCCCACAAAGAGCTTTCCTTAGTATGTGCCATTTCTGTCTGTAGCTATTGAAGAGGAGAGGGGAGGGGGTGTAGGGGGGGGGTGCTTAACCAACTGCAACTTTGTTCGTTTGAAAGCCATGATGTCTCTCTCTCATGGGTGGGCCAAATTCTCTGGGCGGGCAAAGCAGAGAAAGGGGAGGTAACCTTGCTCCTTATGACCTCATAAGGAGAAGATTCCAGATCGGCTCATCTGAGCTTTCATTTTCTCAAAGGCAGAGCAGGATACCCAGGGCTCGGTTTACACCTATCGCCATTTCTAGCCACTGAGGGACCACACGCAGGCTGGGGGAATGTATATTAATGTTAAAAAACCTCAAAGGGAAATTTTCATGCCATGGGAACTTTAAAACCAACACGCCATTGAGTTGTAGGTTTATACAGTAACACGTTTTCACACGCATTCACTGATGCCATTTTACCAACTTAAATCTAAGTGAACCTTCTTCTGTATGGTACAGACACCCAAATGAGTACACATAGAAAATATTCCATGAGGCAAGTGAAATACAAGAAAACAGACATACAGACAAGCATTCACCGTTTGAACTTGTGATGCCATTAGAACCATTTGAAACTAAGTGAACCTGTGATGTCATGGTAAGTGCTTAAATTGAAATGCTTTTTCTTCCCCAGGAGGGGTGCATACCGCTCAAAACCAACATGAAAAACGTAGCTAGTAATGTTCACTCAGCGTTTTGTTGTTGTTAAACTGTGTGTTAAATGAGCGGTGACGTTAAATCACCGGTTTCAGGTAACGGCACCGTCTGTTTGTTGGATGGTTTTAAGCCAACGGTCGGTATTTAGGTAAAAGCAATGACACTTCCACACTGTTAAGAGAATGCACTAAACCACCTTACACACTGAGACTGCTAACACATGTCCTTAATCAATCTGAATAACCTATCCACTTCTACTGTCCCTACACAATATTTTCTTACCAGCTGAGATGCCACCTGCCAACTGCTTGCCCTGGAGGAATGTTTGCACTATACTCTTCATCTGTGTGATGCACCACTCAGGATCTCTATTCATCTTTGTGGGATACAAACAACTTAAAAAAAAAAAGAAGAGCTGCTGCTGGCTAACAGCGGTCTTTGGAATCTGATTTGGCTGAGACGCTGGAAGACTTGGAGTTAAGCTTTTCTTTGAGAAAAGAACAAAGAACGGCACTGAATTAAAAAGGAAGATGTCTTCGGAGTTTTACCGACCGGATACGGCAAAAGTTTAATCTATCAACTAGCTCCACTATCTTCTTCATTGCTGTGCCTGGTTGTAGCCTACAGAAGGAATTTGAAAGACAACAGTTAATCCCGCCCCCAGATTGAGCCCTGCCAATGGCGAGTTCCCAGACCCAACATCTTCATGTGGGTCGGTCAGGCTATCACCCGATGCAGGATAGGATATAATATCACACACACTTTACAAGATCAACTTAAATAGACATAATAAAACAAATTGACAACTCATAGTTTGCAAAAAGATTATTAAAAAAATGTATACCTTGTAAAATGGCGATTAATACCTTTTAATGGCCTTCATTTTTACTAATTTGATTTACTACTTTTTAAAACCCCGCGGACACCCTGTAAAAGTTGACGTCAACTTCTCAACTCCTCCTAATTTGTCTCTACCTTCTATCTTTGTAACGCCCCAAAATGTACATAGGCCATTAACTGATCTGAGGTCAGTTAGTCTCCTAAATCTAGGTTGCGCAAATCTCAGACACTTTATACATTGTTCGCCTGCGGTTGCATTACTAAATTCACTTCTGGAGACTTTTATGCGAGAAATCAACTATATCAAGCTCAAATATGGGCCGTTTAACAAAAATTGATGGCTAATTGCAAATTTAGTAAGACTGTTTGAGTTCAGCAGCTCCACAGTATGCCGTGACAGCGGCACAGTGCTTGCCCGGTGGCGGGGGGGCCTTAAGGAACAGTGTGAAATACCGTATATAACCATTCTATCACCCCTTTATGTAGAGATTAACATTTAAATCAACTATTTACTTTTTTTTAACTGTGCAGGTGTACCTAAACTAAAGCTTAAATTTACCCCTGAAGGTTTACCTGTGCAGCAGCCTTTTTAGCAGCAGCTTCTCTCTCTTTGGCAGCTTTCTCTTCTGCAGCTAATCTCTGCTGCTGCTCCTAGTGGAACAAAGAAAAAAAAGGCACATGAACAACCAGACAGCCGAGCAGCCAAAATGACAAACCCAGAGCTGCATTTGAATACGTTAACTTTAAGAAAATGAGTGGACTATTTCTCCAGAGAGTTGTTTCATGGGGGTAAACATGGACATGGTAGTCTCGCTTTGCCAGACCATCCACACGCTGCGGAGCAGAGGAGGGTCTGGCTACTCCACATAGCATTATCGGATGGGAGAAAAACATGCTCTGGTTTATTGCCATTTCTTTAAACCAATGACAATTGTCATGGGCGGTGCTAAGCTCCTCACGGAGCTGCTGTAAAATAGTTGTGTGAGAGAAAACTCAGATTGGACAGATAGTCTAGCTAGCTGTCTCAATTTACCCTGCAGAGATCTGAGGAGCAGTCAACCATAGTCCTCATAAATCCACCGGAGTTTAAAATGCCAACACAAAGAAAGCGGAAGGAAGTGGATTGCTCTATGGATATAGACTATGGACATGGTTAACTTTGGAGGTCCTTGTGAAATTGTCACATGTCACAACAAACTAATTTCCTGAAACTCCCTTTTGACCAATACATGGTCATTAAACAGTTTCCTGCAGGATTTACCAAGTTCAATTCAAGACTTTTTAACCCGATATCAGGACTAACCAAGTGATGAATCAATTAAGTTTTTCTAAAATCAGTGCTCACCCATTATGAAATGAGCTTCTTAGCTATTGTACAGGTCTGATGGCGTTCGACTCAACACGAGGATTAAAACAGCCTCCTGTGCACACAATCCACTGTCAGTTTACAGGCGTGTAATGTCACCCAACAGCCCAGAATCAAGGATACAAATATTTATAGCTAACATTGCTGCCTACAGCAAGTAAGACAACAGCTTTTCTGAAGAAAATGACTGCAATGCTAGGAGGTAGAATTAAAAAATACCAGAATTTGAAGTAGAATGAGACCTCTTCCTGCAGCTCTTCATCTCCCCTCTCCTGTACTTATTAATTTCATCCCGATGCCGCTATATAGCCGCAATTCTATGATAATTACTATCCGGTTTTCTTTGTAAAGCCTTTTGATATGACACTGAATCAAGGCTCTAGTTAGGTACATGAACTTGAATTAGCCTCTGGTCTTCGTAGCAGGCTGCTGCCATCCGAACAGGGTGACATCAAAAAGGTGGTGTGAGAGAAAACGTAAACCAGACAAATGAGCCGGTGTTTATGCTAGGCTACAGGAACGCGCTCTCTGGGGAGACATTTTCGCCCTGTGATTGGCCAAAGGCCCGCCCTTTACGGGATAGATTTACTAAAGAATAAATACAGAGCCAAGCAGGAAATACATAAGTCTAGTATCTCTCAGACCACTTGAATTACAACATGCTAAATGATTATGGTATTTTTGCCCAAAGACACCAAAAATAAACATCATACCCTAGATTTAAGACACTTTTAAGACCTTTCTATAAACCCATCACAAATGCTGAAGTTTCCTTGAAAATACTGTGTTCAAAACAAGATAGTGTTTGTACTTGTTACGTTTCATGGCTTGTGCACTACAACTGTTTAGACATTTTGGTTCCAAATTTCTTACCAGTCTTCTTTTTTCCTCAAGCACCTTTTTCTCTTCCAGTTCTCTCCTCTCTTTTTCCCTTGCTGCTCTCTCCAGCTCCCGTTGCAGAGCGAGAGCTTTTTCTTTTTCCACTCGCTCCCTGAAAACGAGACATCAAGTCAGTTAAACTCTGGAGTAAATACAATACAAAAAAAACAAAACAAAACAAAACATAAAATACCTCTTTTACTGTCTTCACCAATGCAAGTTTCAGTTTAATACAGCTTTACTTTAAAAGATAAGACTACTTCGTTTATAAAGTAGTAGTTCACAATAGTACCATAATACATGGTACTATTGTTAGGAGAATTAAAGACCATAAAATACCTTTCAGCAGCAGCTAGTCGCTCTCTCTCCAGCTCTCGCTCTCTCTCCCTCTCCAGCTCTCTCTCTCTCTCCTGTTCCCTCTTCAGCTCCAGCGCTCGGCGAGCCTCAGCCAGCTTACGAATTCGCTGTTCCTCCTCCTCGGCCTTCTTCTTGGCCATTAACTCCTGTTGCCGCTTCTCTTCCTCCTTAGGTTTTAAAAAAAAAAACAAGAAAAGCCCGATTGCAATATATTTTTTTTTTAAAATGAATTTACTAAAAACAAGCTTTTCCCTACACAACAAGAGATGATTTTTTTTCTTCCTCAGGGTAAAAGTTATCTACACTCTTCAGAAAATGTGATATGGTTTCAAATGAACTGGAGAGTGCTCTGAATGCAAATATTTAATAGTGACATTTTGCTTTATGCTACATGCAGTCTGTAATAGCAACAGCATTCTTTGCAGTGGCACAAGATTGCTATATGGCACCAAACTAAGCGCAGCTCCAGCAACAGAAATGGTTACAAAAGAATGAATAAAAGAGCGTTGGCTCACTGCTTGCTGAATCTTCTTCCTTTTAGCCTCCTCTTCCAACTTCCTCTTCTGCTCCAGCTCCTCTTGACGTTTCATGGCCCCCTTCTTCTTGGCCTTCTCGTCTGCCTGACGCTGCACAACACCAAGCATTAGACAAATGGGTTCCATCTGTTTTTAAAGGTCCCATGACATGGTGCTCTTTGGATGCATTTATATAGGCCTTATTGGTCCCCTAATACTGTATCTGAAGTCTCTTTCCCGAAATTCAGCCTTGGTACAGAATTACAGCCACTAGAGCCAGTCCCACAATGAGCTTGACTTAGTATGTGCCATTTCTGTGTCTGTAGCTATTGAGGAGGTGGAGGGTGGGGCTGTGGCCTTGACCAACTGCCACTTTGCTTGTTTGAAAACCATGATGTCTCTCTCTCATGGGTGGGCTAAATTCTCTGGGCAAAACAGAGAAAGGGGAGGTAATCTTGCTCCTTAAGGAGAAGATTCCAGATCGGCTCATCTGAGCTTTCATTTTCTCAAAGGCAGAGCAGGATACCCAGGGCTCGGTTTACATCTATCGCCATTTCTAGCCACTGGGGGACCATAGGCAGGCTGGGGAAACGCATATTAATGTTAAAAAACCTCAAAGTGAAATTTTCATGCCATGGGACCTTTAAGTGAACATACAGATTCAGAGTCACCAAATTTGTTGCATACCTTATCATTTTTCTCATCAATATTAGCCATCTTTTGCTCAATCTTCTTTTTCTTTTCCTCCTCCCTCTGCTCTTCTTTTACTTTGGCCTCAAACACTCTTCTAAGCCTCTCATCCCTCTTCCTAGAACACAAAAATGTAAAAAGTTAAAAAAAGAAAACAAAAAAATAAATAACCAAACCTTTTAGTCAGAGCGAGTAAAGAGGTTGAGTGTTAACCTTTTAAGTTCATCCTGCTTCCTTTTCTTCTCCTCCTCCATTTTTTTCATTCTTTCCTCCTCTTGCTCCTGCTTCTTCTTAAGTGCTTCCAGTTTGTGACGCTCTTTTGACTGAGAAATGAGAAAATAAGGATTTAGCAAACTTGTGTTGACAGAAATCAGCTAATTAGAACCCATTGTAATAGGTGCCAAAATAACCCAAAAGTTGCAGGTGGAGTTCATTCATGTGTAAACAGATCACCATACCAGTGGAGTTGACGGATGAAGCAAAAATCCATCCTGACACTGTTATTTCCATGGTCTTAAAGAGTTAAATCAATTTTGTGCTAAGACTGTTGAACTGCAGAGGTCTTCCCATCCTTTGATCATTAGTCTCCAAACTACTGTGTGGACTATTTCAACAGACTAAGTGTAGAGAAAAACATTACTGCAACTTACTATTAAAATAAGCACAAAATACAGACTTACACCCATCTTTAAAGGCTACAATGCTCACGGAAGAGTAATAAGATAGATCTTGTGTACCTTTAAACAACCTACATTATCCAGCAAAACATACCTCCAGTCATCCAGTAGGTATTTAATGTAACAATAGTTTTATCTGACAGACACAGCAGAGAGGCAAATATCCAGCACAGCCCCCTGATTACAAGAACAAATTACTCATCAAAACACGACCCAACAATGACATTAGCTGCAGTGTGATCTCCCCACCAAGTACATTTTAATCCACTGACATTAGACACCGTTTAATGAACGACCCAAATAGTGAAATGACTTCTGGTTCAGATGGATTTTTACTTCAATTTCTACTTCAGAAGAAGATGTGTTTCAAAGTCAACAAACAGTGAGGTTACCAAAGCCATTTTAGGAGGTTTAAAGGATTGTTAGATTGAAAGATTGCAAAGAATGAGCTTTAGTGACCTGTTGGATCAGAGACACCATCAACTAGAGTGCTAAAGTGCAGTTTGGGGTGTTGTTGAAATGCAGTAGCCCCTTTCACAAATGGACCCTGCTAAATTGCAGGGCTCAATTATTGTGATATGGTTGGAGTCATTTACATGTATGCCTGTAGCTTAGAGTCTGGTCCTACACATCATTCAGAAATCTTTCCAAATCAAACTGATTCAGACAAATGCCATTTACATGTGGAAGTGTGAAAGGGGCTTCTCTACGGTATGTGGTAAATGAGGAGACATTCAATCAAGTTACACCGTGGGATATTAGACACCATCAAATGACCACAAACAAACAGTGCTTTCACACTACACTTACCACTATACCAACGCTTAACTGGGGAAGGGGAGAAAAAAAACAAAAAAACATCATCTAAATAAGAGGACCACATGATTTGATAGCTCAAGTAAAATGTGAGCCACAATATTTTTTAAGAACACACACACTTGTTTTTAATACAGATGCACTGATAGACCGGCCGGTAACCGGAATTGGCCAGTTTTCACATGCTCGGCCACAACCGGCAGGTCAGTCTGACATATGCCGATTTCATGCCTGTCAATGCTACAATTAACTGACAACATAAGTTATACAAGTTACAGTATAAGGACGCACGCACACACGGACACGACAGCACGGTCTCTTTTTCCTCTCTCAACTTTTCGCCATGTGTCGCACGTACCCGCTCGCGGTGTGAAGCGCGTGTCTGCGCTATTCTCGCACATGTAGGGAACCTCGTGAATTAACCTGCAACATGTCAGCTGTTTGGGAATTCTTTAGTGTGTGTGCAGAAGATAACAAGTTTGCAATATGAAACACCTGCAAGGAAAAAGTAGGGCGTATAGAGAAGACACCAAAAACCAAAATTAAATTTTTTTGTTGGATATTGGATGTGAAAAGAAGGAAATGGTTTTAACTTTGCACTTTATATTAGGGGTGGGGAAAAAAGAAAATCGATACAGCATAGTATCGCGATATTTTTCGTGGCAATACTGTATCGATACACAGATGCCAAGTATCGATCTTTTATGATATATGTGTTGGTCAGTCTGACTGCTTGACAATCCCATTTTGCAGCAATAAAATTGAAGTGAGATGAACAGACAGAAATGTATATTTTTAGATAAAACAGATGTTGACAAAATCTTCCTTTGGGGACATCATTTGAAATTGAGAAAAATTTGAAGTTGGAAAAAAGGCAATAAATTGCAGTATATCGCAGAATATTGCAATATGTTTAAAATTGCAATAATATCGTATCGTGAGGATATCTTATCGTGAGGCCTCTGGTGATTCCCACCCTTACTTTATATGTGTTAATTTCCCACGCCAGGAGCAATTTATATAGTTCTATTTTATAGTGATCCATTATCTGTTCAAAAATGTTTCGATGTTCTGGGCAAAATGTTCTATTAAACAAAAGATAGAAAATAATATTTCTGTGTGCTGTAAAGTGGTTAGAAAAAATGAAATCAGAATCGGCTAAAATCGGTATCGGCTGGCCTAACTCAAAGAAAATCGGAATCGGCCTAGAAAGTTGTAATCTGTGCATCTCTGTGCAGTTTTTAATACAACAATTTCAATTAATTTTCCCTTGTTTGTGTGTGCCGTTGTAAGTTACATGTTCTAAAAGACATAACTCTTTGAGCCAGTGGATTTTAGTCAGTAAGTTGAGATGGCTCGACGGTAATTTTTGCCCCCAACTGCTCCTTCTAGGCAGCGCTGCGCCCGCTGCCTTCAAGGCACCTAACCCTAACCAGGGCTGGGTACCGAACGTCGATACTTTTATGGTATCAAAAAAATCCAATCCTATGAGTATCAAAAAAAATTCTCTTTCGATGCCAAATTTCGGTTCCAAAAGCATCCGAGCGCGTAAGCGCAAGCTTATCTGTCCTCTCTGCATATTGACACAGAGCGAAGCTCCGACCGACACACACACACACACACACACACGGAGAGGTTCGGACGGAGTAAACGTTCTGCAGTTTTGTTGAAGTCACAGAGTCACGGTTGGTTTCAAGTGTGGTTACAGTTTTTTAAAACTTCACGCAGACAGCGTTTGCTGCAATATGATATTAATGGCGAGCCGAAAGCGGTCGCGGTGCTGGTGACGTTACACTTCCTCTTACAAGCAGCCACAACGGAGGTTTCTCTGCCCTGATGACTGACTGACAGGCTGAGCTTGCAAGGCAAGGCACTTTTATTAACGTTACTATGAGTGAGCAGTTTTACCAGAATTTTTTTATTTTGATAACTGTTTTGATTCACAATTAAGGTGGAAAATAAAAACTTTGTGTTTAATGTATTTTTGTTGATGTTGAAATGGATTTTAAAACATATGGTATCGAAAAAAAGTATCGTTAGGAATCGGTATCAAAACTGAGGTATCGAAACTGGCACCGGATCGAAAGATTCTGAACGATACCCAGCCCTAACCTTAACCCTAACCAGTGCCTCCCAACAATGCCTTCCAGGCAGCGCTGCCTGGAAGGCATTGTTGGGGGCAAAAAACACTTATAAACGTTGAGATGTCTAAGATTGTTATGGCACCAATCTGGACCCATTTGGAAGCATCAGTGTGGGCAAAAATACAGCAGATGAAAATCTGGTCCTTTTCTTTTACTGAACTCTACTGTGCTTTGTCCCCCTCAGCCTGCCAGCGTTGCAGTCGGGCTCCACAGTGCGAGCATACCACTGTATAGCAAGTTGTTGCTTTGCAAAGTTAGGCGAATAGCTTACCTTCGGATCAATCTTTAGAGGAGTGGTGTGTTTAATGAAGGATTTGATAGCAGCAGTCCGGCCAAGGGAATTTGGAGCCATCATTAGCATCTGATTCTTCTGCACAGTGTGGAGAAAAGATCTCATGTTTGGTCTTATTGCCTGTTATAAGAAAAGAGAAGAAGTTTGAAATGATAACTATTTGATCCACTCATTTTGTACATATATTTTCCATTTCTTAAGCTCCAGCAAGATTTTTTTAATCTTACACTTTGACTTTTCTTGGGAGGAGAGTGCCTCTTTGTGGGACTTTCCTCTACAGTGTCTGGTGCTTTGCGTTTGGTACTCAGGCGTGAACTGGAGACAGAAATATTTTTTTTAAAGACAACACTGAATTTATTTAACAGTCTGAACAAGTTAATATGTGCTTTAATTTCATTACACACATCAGACAGTGCAGTCATTTAGTAACACACAAACAGCACTCACCTGCGACCTGACTGTGGAGTCTGGTGCTTTCCAGCGACTGAAACACAAACATGCAATTAGCAGATACGAGTTACATTTAGGTACAAAACCATCTGTTACCGTTTCAAGTTTACAATCAACCAGAACTATCAACTATAATCTAATTAATTATAAAACCAATTAATGAAATGGCAAGTTCCCATACCTGTTTTCTTGTTGGGAGTGCTCACTGTTTGTTCAGTGGTAAACAATGATGGGGGTGCAAGTGTAGCAGAGTTTGCAGCCACAGATCGAGTAATGCGTCCAACAGACGAACGTAAGCTCTGGTTAATCTGGATCTACATTTGTTTGACACAAATAATGTAAAACACAAACATTAGCTGATCAATAACCAAAGGACAAATTCAATGTGACACTTTAATAGACAAAGACATATTCATACCTCTAGAGTTTCCTTCAATTCTTCAGCTGCAGCATTATCCTCTGTGTCTGCACTAACAGTTTCTAACATGCTATAGCAGTGAATAAATTAACATGGGTAAGAAACACTTCAAAACAAATACAAAAATTACATTTATGTCCAGTCACATGTGACTAAGAGTAATTTAGCAGTCACTGTTGCAAATAGTTGAAATTCTAGTTACAAAACAGAGATTTCTTCTTTTTCATTAAGATGGCAATATATTCACCCATTTTTCACCCAAGAAAAATGTTAGTCATTACTCACGCCTCTCTATCCTCTTCCTCTGCAGAGTCCACGCAAGAGTCCTCTACAATCACAAAAAATAGACAAACATAATATACAGATTAGTAGCAATCAAAGTGTGGAAGAATTTCTAATGTTTTGAATTTTATGTAATTATAAACCAAATATAGGTCATTTCTCACCATCAACGTTGCTGCTACATGTTGAGTTGCCCATGCGAGCCCCCTTCCTCTTAAGCATGGAACGGCGTGAGGCGCGCCGAACAGACTCCTGTGTCATACTGTGTCGCAGACCGGCCAGCGAGTGACGTAGTTTGAGGGAGCACCGTACAGAGCTCCGCCGGGAGCTTTGAGCTGAGTCGGCTATTGCAATCTTAGCAGCAGTACGGCCAGGAGAAGGCTGCAGTGTTTTAGCAAACTCAGCAGACAATCTGTCTGATGAAGAGATGCTGACAACAACCTTGGGCGAAGGTATCGCAGGTGGAGACTTCGCGGCGCTATGTATGTAGTCCGGCTTGTCTTCTGCATTGTTCTCCTTGTAATTTTCGTCCACCTCTTCCTCCTCTACCAGCTCCGGCTTCTTGTTCTGCACCTCCTCAGTTATACAGCTGCCATGTGACTGGCTCACATCTTCTGCCACCTCAGACTTCGTCTGTTTGTTTTTGCGAGTGGTGCGTTTAGGCTGTGTGGTGGTGTTGGCTTCAGAGGTGGAAGCCTTGGGAATTGTCTCTTCTTCAGTAATGAAGTTCAGTGATTTGACAGAGGAGCCACGAAGGTTACTGCGCTTCCCCTTTGAAAATCTGGACAGGAACAGTCACAGAGGCACATCAGGGTTAAACTGATTCAGGTTTGAAGAAATGTGTAACTTTTGATTTTACTAAAACTAGGTAATGAAAGCAACAAACCTTCGTCTGGCTTGATTTTCTTCCTGATGTGCCATGGATACACGCTTCCTGCGACTACTCTTTTTCTGAGATGGTGTTTTTGGCATCAATTCTGGTTCAGCATTAAAATCTCTGAAATAAAAAATTAAACAGCTTCACTAAACCTTAAAGACAATTCTTGAGAAGAATAACAGATTTCTGAAGAGGGAAACTTGTAATGACAGACCTAAAGGTTTATTTAGTGGGTTTTTAATGACATTTCTTCAAACCTACCTTGAGAACATGCGGTTGGCCTCCTGTTGGATCTCCTCAAGCCAAACCATGTGGACATTATCAATGTCACTGGTGAATTCTTGGGCTTTATCATAAAACATTTCCATGAGGGATTGTACAGATGATCGTATGGAGTTCATGTTGACGGCCTGGGGGAAAGATTGCACCGTTAACCAGGACAAGCTGGAACAGACTTGAAATGATCTAGCCAACAAAAGCCATTTACGTTTTGTTATGCATCAATAACTAACCAAAAACTACTGTAGCGATTATCGACAGAGAACATGTTATATTTAATGGGGAATCTGAAAAGAGGTCCTTGTTATGTCAACGTGAATTGAAACCAACAAATAATGTTTACCATAGCTTCACACGGTTAAAAAAGTGGTAATCTTCCATTATAGCGACATAGTAAATAAATATCACATTGACCGTTTGGTCATTTATCCTCATGTACAAAAGAGGGACGCGCGTACACATCTTTAAATGGTTAACGTCCTTTAACATCTCTCTCACAAAAAAAAACAACTTTACTAAAAAAAAGAAAAAAAAATGTAAGTGTATTTTCAAATTACAGCCAATGTTGGGTAAATTGCTGCCTAAAACCTTTTATAATATTTGAACTTTGCAAAGTTGGATTTGATAAAGTAGCTAATGCTCTCTCACAATCACAAAGTAACAAAAGTAGTTTCGCCAAAACAGTTGCATAAGTGTACCTATGCGTATTTATGGTTGTCTTTAGTCTTGCATTGTCAGATCCATTTTGCACTGGTCTTCGTAAATGTAGCTAATAGGTGCATTCGCAGTGTACTGTTTTCGCGGACGGATTGGTACGGGCTGTAACGTTAGCGACTTAATAACAATGTGGTCGTTTTCATGTTAACGTTACAGCAGCACTGACACATCGTGTTACAATAAATAAAGAGCACATTACAATTTGTCTGACATAAACCCACGCGTTTTAAGATGTGAACAGAATTAGCTAAAGTTCACGTTTCCCAGGTAACACATTAATAAGTTAGCTAGCTAGCTAAGTTAACATGAAACACTCAAATGCAACCGATTGCAACACCAAAGAGTCAAATGATGCCAAGTGCTAACCTAATACTGTGACAGGCTTCCATAGCGGTATGATGCATTAATTTAACTGAGTTGGTGACAATGTTTTTTTTTATTTATAACTGCTCTGCAATGTTAAAATGCTAACGTTACTAACGTTATGTTAGCCAACTAACGTTAGCGTTAACTTCAACTAGCTATTGTCTTTGACGTAGAATAAATAGCGTTAACGTTACCTTTGATATACGTGTCTCTGGCAGGGAAATCCGATGTTCGTTGCTCCGCTAATTTTTAAAGTTAAATCAATCGCATACTGACGTGAAAATAAATGTGCTATAATGAAAGACTTCCACTTTCCTTTAAAGCTCGTTGATGATAGCTACTGCAGTCCTGTCCTCCCCACTGACCCGCTGAAACCGTTTTACCGTGTTCAAAACTTTACCAGCCAATCCCGAGGAGAAGCTCAGTGACGTTTGAGGGGTTGTTCGATGTGATGTTCGTCACTATCCGGAAGGGCGGACCCCGCCGTTCGGAACAATAGCGAGCGATGGCACGGGGTGTGGAACCCGTCAACACGTGATGGCAAATCGAGCAAACCCAACAGAAGATCAGGGCGGAGTTACAGCGCTGCTCAGATTTAAATCAACCAATTGATATTTGGCAGGATTTGCTCCGCTCCGCCCACCCAACTCAAACAGTCTGACAGTTTCCTCTCCTGTTGTTTTCATGCCATAAAACCATACATAAAACAACAGAAATGTATTTTAAAGGTCCCATGACATGGTGCTCTTTGGATGCTTTTATATAGATCTTTTGTTATTATAAAATATTGATTACAGCAGCTCTAAGTAATATGTTGAATGCAAGACGTTTACTTGTATTGTATTTTTTATATTGTAGTATTGCTACTTTAGTCAGGAAACTCTAAAGTATAACCGTGATGAGGCAAAATGAGAGGCAGAAACTGTTTTTTAAATATTAAAGCAACACCAAATATTTTGTTGTACCTTAAAATAACGTTTCCAAAATCGTTTCAGTGGTTCATCAACTCATAACAGGGTGAACGGCACTTCTGCATTCGCTTTGCGGCCCTCTATCAGCTATAACCGCACTATGCAAGTTTGCCAGATCTGGTAGCGGATCTGTTGTTCAAATGAGACCGAATGAGACATATGACCAAGACTGTATGGCTGCAGCCTGGAGCGTCCATTGACATATATACGGGAGCGTCCCATGCCGTCCCGCCTGGTGCATAGACAGTATATAATGGACCAATAGACCCCGTTGCTCTGGACGGAGACCAGTGAAGGCTATTAGAAGCACTTTCCGGTGATGGCCAGCTTTACTGCGCAGCCTCCAACTGAGAGAATGTGACGTGAGCAACGTGCCTGAAAGTTGTAAGTCTTCTGGTAGCTGTGCCAAGAGAAATCTCAATCATTCCCAATCTTACAGATACGGAGAGTGTAGGTGTATGTAAGGAGATAACATGGGCACAGGCTAATTATTGATCACTAACATGCTAGTTAACATTAGTAATTAAACCTAAACAGCTCATGTAAGTCGAAACTGCTTGCGAGCTTCTCCTGTACTATACGGTAATTCCTCTACTATGCGACAGTAAGTCACTTGGTTATGACACAATCATTAGCTTATTTTTACAAAAACATCTGCTACGGAGCCATAACGTGAGGTACAAGGTAATCAAGCCTTTTATACATTGTCGCGTTTCTTTGGAACTAAACAACGGACAAATAGAGTCTTCAAGCATTTCTGATGTAAAGTTATTCGCAGTCAAGTGACGTTAAAAAAAAATGTCGGTCAGCGGCAGGGGTCACCAACCTTTTTGAAACTGAGAGCTACTTTATGGGTATTGAGTCATACGAAGGGCTACCAGTTTGATACACTCTTCTGAAATAACAAATTTGCTCAGTTTGCCTTTAGTTATATATGATTATTAATGATTAATGATACTCATTTATGTGAAGACACTGGTCATGTTAATGATTTCTCACAATAATTATCAACAATGACTTAACAAGGTGGGTAACCGATAATATCAATATTCAATTTTCATTTTTAGAACAGGCGTGAGGGCTACTCATGTGGTCCTTGGGGGCTACCTGGTGCCCGCGGGCACCGCGTTGGTGACCCCTGCGGAATGCTAACAGGAGGTGATGGCCAGTTAGCAACAAAATGGCGCCATAGATGGCTCGAGTTCTGAAGCGAAGCTTACCCCCTTGGCCTGGTGCCGTCCCGAGCTTCTACTTTTCAAAATAAAAGCTGGTTTCTGTTATAAAATACTTTAAAATACTTTACTACTTTATTTTTTTTAAAGACTGATGTGTACCTTCCATATGACAGCGGTAATGGACAATTCCGCTTCCAACCTGTAGGGCGACCGAAGAGGAAAAGTGCTTTAGTGTTGCTTTAAGTGAAGATACATTTGATGACCTCTGTCCTCCTATCACATCCTCTCCTACAGTGGGACGGTTGCTGCCTCCCTCCAGTAAACAAAGGTTTGGGATATTTGAAGTCACACAACAAAGGCTGTAGTGATCCATCTCACTTATACCCCTTTCCCACTGACCAAAAGAAAGACCACTAACATCTGGCTTTTGTGATTAGTTGGAAAGGTTACAATCAACATTCATTCCTGGGACAAATGACTGCAGTAGTCACAGGTATTTATCGTGTATTGTTTGCTACTTACAACAAATCCACAATAATGCACAGAATGTAAATAATTATATTTGAATATGTTTAATTGAAAATATAATATAATTTGTTAATGGTTTTGAAATGTAGCAAATTATAATACTATAATATAATGTTGTAAGAATTTCATACATTTTGTCCATGATTTCCTAAATGAATGGCAGCATACAACTTAGCTTAGATATAAAATAACTTGCTCAACATATATTTTATTGCTGGTAAATGGAATGATGAGGAGGGTCATGGTCTCCGTTTCAGAGAGGCCAACAGGAAGACGTCACAGCCAGTTTACAAACACACCCGGGCTCTGGAGGAAAAGTTACCGGCTTCCCTGAAAATATAGATGTATACAAGTATATTAATAATAATCTGTTACTGCATCAGTGCCATTAAGAAATATGAAATATGAAATCAAGGAACAAAGTAAGGATATCACAGTTCTATATAAAATCACATGAGACTTACACACAAAATACACACACATGAAATCAAACAAATACGAGTAATTGTCCAGTAACCTTTCATTTCTCCTCTATGGAAAAATATCATGTATCATTTTGGATTGGGGTGGAGTTTGCACTCAAGTATATTTATTAATAGCATTTTGGCATCTTTTAATCAAATTATTGAGAAACTGAATTCCTCTGGGTGTCAATTGTTTTTGTAAACCAGCAGCTATATATCCTCCTGTGTGCGACAACTGCCATCACAGTCCCTAGATCCCTAGTACATACAGTCTACTGAATCACATTGTCTCACTAAGGTCACTAACAACCCCTGGAGCCCCCAGTTTTCTCAGCTTTATGGGAGTCGTGATATAGTAGACATTACTGTCATAAAAGCCTGTCTGTCTTTTGCCACTTTAGTGTCTGAATTGCTCTCCATTATTTTCTCCTCGGATAAAGACAGATGGTGCCATTTCTAGAGTTGCTATCACTGCTTGTTTTTGCTTGTGTGTTACCTGGTGTGAGAGGGATTTTAGTTGCTGATGCCTTCAGGATAACCTGCAGATCACAGGACTGAGTGTTGCCGGCACTGTTTGCCTGTTCCCTCAGTATGATACAAACTTCGTCTTTCCTCAGCAGCCAGTCCATCTGACTGCCCAGGTAGTTCACACCACGCACGCAGAGCTCAGAAATGTCCTTGGGAAGAACAGGGGAGAAGGCCAGGCATTCCTTCTGAACTCTAGAAAAAAAAAAAAACACAGCATGTCAATCTTTATGTTACTGCCTGGGTGCTGTGTACATATTTAGGTGTCTTTTTATTGTTAACTGACCTGAAGCCAGTATAACCAAACAGCACAGCTTGCAGGAATCCCCCCATCCCCGTAAGAAAATTGACTGCACCAGAGCCATCTGATGATTCACTCCATACCTGGGAGAAGAGGTAATCACACATTCACTGGATATCCAGTAGAGAGGCATTTATTAACATAATGTGGCTGTGTGAGTCAGAAGGACACCTGGAACGGTCCCTGGATGTTTTTGAAGCACTTCTCAAGTAAATGTTGAGCTTTTGCAGCCTCCCCCAGCTCCAGCCAGCCGATTGCAAACATACCCTTATAATGGAAAGCAAAAGCATTGGAACAAAAAATACACTAGTTTATAGTAGATTAACAGCAATAGGCTTTTACATTCAATGCAAGGAGACACTGTAAAACATAGATAATTATGTGTACGACAAGTAACTAAAAACTAACTATTAAAATTAGACTAACTTATTTACCTGACAGCTATTGATACTAGTTACTTGCAGATCAAGATTTTACACAACCTGTGATGAGCTTTTCAAATAAAATTGTTATAGAAATGAGCTCCACCTACACCAGCCTCAACATTTAATTTGGTTCCAATACTTAAATCCTACAATAAAACGCTGACGGGCCATTCTGCTGCATAACAAGTACTTTCACTTTTGATACTTTTAAATAGATTTCGTACTTTAAAAGATCCCATGACATGGTGCTCTTTGGATGCTTTTATATAGACCTTAGTGGTCCCCTAATACTGTATCTGAAGTCTTTTTCCCAAAATTCAGCCTTGGTGTAGAATTACAGCCACTAGAGCCAGTCCCACAATGAGCTTCTGTAGCTATTGAGGAGGAGAAAGGGGGGGGGCAAGGTGGAGGGTGGGGGTGTGGCCTTGACCAACTGCCACTTTGCTCGTTTGAAAGCCATGATGTCTCTCTCTTGTGGGTGGGCCAAATTCTCTGGGCGGGCAAAGCAGACAAAGGGGAGGTAAACCTTATGAGGTCATAAGGAGAAGATTCCAGATCGGCCCATCAGAGCTTTCATTTTCTCAAAGGCAGAGCAGGATACCCAGGGCTCGGTTTACACCTATCGCCATTTCTAGCCACTGGGGGACCATAGGCAGGCTGGGGGAACTCATATTAATGTTAAAAAACCTCATAAAGTGAAATTTTCATGCCATGGGACCTTTAATAATCTGAACACTTCCTCCACCACTGCCCAATTTTATTTGTTAAGTGTTATCTTAAAAATAAAGTACATTCTGCAATAAATATCTAATATAGTCACATACAACATGTTGTATCTTACCCATGTCATAGCTGGACCATTAGGGTCTGTTACTGGCTCATACGCTTCAAGGTCATTTCTCCTGATCTCTGGGGACATTTGCAATCCAAGAGGATAACCCAACATCACTGTGTCTGCCTGCTTCACTGGATGACCTGTGGGAGGTACAAAAGACATGACCGCATGTTATGGACATAATTTTCTTCTGCAGTTCAATGTCAGAAAGGAACCAAAATGAACCTTTGATATAGCCATCAAACTCAGGATGGTACTGGGCTTCTTGGTCAAAAGGTATTTTGAGGTGTTTGGCCACTTCTTGCCAGTCCTTTGGTGCAGGATGTTGGAGGCGGTCAGCCAATTCCACAGCAAACTGGAGACTGACAAATGAGAAACTTTTTGTATTACTGGTAATACTGAGTTAATATGCACTACAGGGAAATATTCAAATACTAGTACCTGAATTTGGCCACTGTGTTTGTGTACACAGAGTTGTTGACATTGTAATAATACTCATCAGGTGGCATGACACCTGAATGGCACAAAAGGGAAGTGCTTCATAATATTTTCATAGAAAAAGCCATGCAGTTACATATTAACGATTTCATGCATAGCATACAGTTATGCTTCCAAGTTAGCCACAACATTTTAATTCACATCATCTTTTACATAAATCTGCCATTACAATGGCAATATAAAAGAGTGAATGAAATATAATAAAAAAAGGTCTTTAACAATGAGAGCCAAGTTATACCTTATTACAGAATTATTTTGTGGGTTTTTTAGTAGATGAGAGAAGTCAGATGTCTTTAATTTAGCTTTTATTAAAAAATTAGCCTGATAACCATGTAAAGCTAAAAAGATTCAGAATAAATACCACATTTCCAACAATGTTTTTTTACCTAAGAGATGGTACTTCTGGTCCTCAGGGTTCCATGATGCTCTAGAAACCCAGTAATCAGCCACACCGTATATCACCTCCCTGCCCCGGCCCTCTGTGAACATGGACAGATCCTACAACAAAGAGCTCTGTTAGTATTATCACACAGGGTGAGACACTGTGACGATGAGTGGGGATAAAGAGGCGTACCTCAGTGAGGTAGAGATAGTGTTGGAAGGCCAGGGTGACATCTCCATTTATGTGAATCTCTTGTTGTCCATAAATGTCTTCTGGACACACCTCCCTCCCTGACACTGCACTCTCCCATGGGAACTTCAGTCCCTGTGAAGATAATATCTTTTCTTCAGAAGACTCAGACACAGTTTCATGGTTATTGTTAAAATATAGAACAGGAACACACACACACACACACACACACACACACACACACACACACACACACACACACACACACACACACACACACACACACACACACACACACACACACACACACACACACACACACACACACACACACACAATCAGCCTTAAAATATATCCAACACGACAAAAGTCAATTAGTTTAGCTAGGAAACAGTTAATCTGGCTCTGTACAAAGATAACAAAATGCCGATATTAACGTTGCATCTTTTTTGTTTAATCCATACTGTAACAAACAGAAATTCAAAAAGAGAGCCAGGCTACAGGCTAGCTCTTTCCCCTGCTTCCAGTCTTTCGCTAAGCTAAGCTAAACTAAGGCTCTGGTTCTGTACAAATACATAGTTACAACACCTTTGCTCTAACTTTTGTTTATTTTATAATTTTTTTTTCTGATTTGTCACCCCTAGCATTGAGTTTGTCATATTTGTTTTTAACAGTTTTTACAATTTTACAACTGCTCCCAGTAGAAAACTACAAAGACCAACTCTTCTCTTCAACCTTTGTTGGGAATGTGTGTTCATTGCAGAGTTGTGCACCTACATGCATAGTCAGTGAAACAGAGGAGTTTTGGTGACACCAATATCCCACTGATAATCATACCTTGAAGCCCTGCTTTTGGGCGTTGTCTTTTGCGCCATCTATAGTTCCCACCCTGTACTCTAGCACAGCTCGGGCTAGCTTGGGGTAGAAGAGTGCTATTCCAGGATACATCCAGATGTCCTGTTACAGGAAGGCAGGGTCATGATACAACCCAAACAAACAGCATGTAGAGCTAACCATCAACTAGCCACTAGCCTTACCTGATCCCAGAAAACGTGGCCCCAGTAGTCCTGACCATCCCCACCATTAGACAACCCTCCTGGACTGACTCCACCAAACGAGCTGGAGGTGTCATGTATGGAGGGGAAGGCGCTGAGGAGGTAAAACATGCAGCCAATCAGAGCCTTGCAGAGTCTCTCTGACCCTGCCACCTCCACCTGGCTCTCCAGCCACAGTTCTTTCCAGGCCTTCTCGTGAGACGGACGCAGGTTACCAGTCGCCATCAGATTCAGGCCCTCGTCAAAATTGGCCTCAGCAGTGTCTAAACTATTGGCCACAACCAGGATGAAGCCCCAGCGAGCCTGGCTCTGCTCTGGAAGCAGTGTCAGAGTTTGGGGTATGTGGGTCCAGATAAGGTGCACTGTGGGACAGGAACCTCCTGGGAACTCAGCAGTGGTCACTTTTCCTTGGATGTGACTGAGGGAGAGAGGGATGTTGACTGTGTAAGATATAATACTTGTACTTTAGTGCATTTTACACATTTTTGATAACCTTACCTTCCTCCTTTGTAATCAGGACCAGACTCAAAAACAATGTCTTTGCTCTGAGGCGTGAATGAACTGACCAGCCTAACAGGGATTGGCTCCTCTGAAGTCATCTGACGCACCAACAGAATCTCCATCACCATTAGGTTGGGGTAGTATCGGTGTGAATACAGAGATTGTGTGACTGTTACACTCGCTGAGCTCAGAGTGTGGGTAAAAATGCCTGGATGAGAAGAAGACACTATTACCAACAATAACTCTTCACAACACAGATTCCTGCAACCAGACAGTTACACACTGCAGACACTACCTGTGTGGGTGTCCAGGCTGTAGGTGTGCTGGGCTGCTTCATCTGTCTCAACCTTCACAGTGAGAGGACAGGGGACATCTGCCCGGTGACAACGTCCACCCTCCCCGTTATATACACCACCCATGTGCATGGTATTGCTGTACACCCTCCATCCCAGAAGCCCATTGGCCAGTGGAGGGAGGAAGCGCCGGTCACTGGGTAGAGTGTCGCTGGAGAAGACGTAAGGGTCTTCATCACAGGACATTGCGACGAGGTGGTCTTTACTTGGAAGTCTGGTTTTCTCCAATGCAGTCAGGGTTTGTTGAGAGGCTCCTAGTTCTTCAACAAGGAACAATCATCTCACTTTACTACAAGTTAGCATGGTTTGAAAACATCTATATTTTGACATCAGTCCTCTATTTGCAATAGTATACTCGCTCAATGAGACTATAATGGTTATGTGATGTATTTATGCAATATTACTGGACTAAACTAAAATATCTCAAGTTGCATGGGTATGAGACATTAGATCATTGCTAGAAACATTTAATGGGGAAGACACACACACACACACACACACACACACACACACACACACACACACACACACACACACACACACACACACACACTTTTCACATGTTCCTGCCAGTAAATGCTATTTGTAGATTGTGTACTTTGGCACTTTTGTGTCACAAGACGTGTCATCCTAAGACATCATCAAGCAAATAGGTGGACAGGAAGTTTTAAAAATGAGCACCCAACAAAACAAGACAAAAAGACACAAACTCAATAGTTAACCATTTCTGAAATGAATACTTGCTTTGAAGACATTCATTGGCAACAATAATAAACATTCAATCTCAGCGATCAAGCTAAGCCACTCCTGAAAGTCAGCCGTCAGTCAGCATTAACGTCCAACATAACTGACACACTACTACAGTGGGAATATTTCACTCTCACATGAACAGGAAGACGCATCTGTTTCTGCAACAAAGGAGGAGTTCTGGAAAAAAAGAAGAAGCAAATTGAAGATAAAACCTGCAGAAGTTCCCAAACTGCTTGTTCAATAAAGTTTATCCTATAAAAAAAGTGCTGTAATTCCCTTTACAATGCAATGTCTACTGAAAGCAATGAACTCAAAAGTTGCTAATAAAACGGGTCCAAGTTAGGAGTGTCGAGTATCAAAGCTGTAGGAGGAGGCCATGTAGTCTCTATGCTGCAAAGAAAACCTGGACATGATTCTGGGTCTGCTGGAAAAAATGGTATGGATTTCATGTGGAGGATAAGGCAGAATATGTCTAAACCCAGCTGTGCAGCTTACACTAGATCAATAGGTAGAACACCACTACAGACTGAACATGCTCATTATATTTCAGTGAAATGTCACTAAAGTGCACTTATCACACACTATGTATGTTAAATCCTAGCTTTTATAAAAAAAAAGAGAAAGTCTTAACAATATAAATAGGCTATACACTTTAGTTTTAGTTGGACAGTTTGAACAGTCTTGTTACAGGCTGTGGTTGCCACTTAGTGTGTACATATTCATAATTAAAACACTAGGACCACTTGGCTGATACTGTAAAAATACTCTGCAGGTCGCAGTGAGAGGTATTTACATTTCCATCCTATCTCTTCCGAGAAGTATCACATCACTCTCTCCAAACTAAATCATGTCATCTCCACTCGGCTTACAAGTGGCTCTAAACCCCCTTTTTACCAATTTTGCTTTTAGCTCTTATTTTACTCCTTACCCAATGAATCTACACAATCATTTGGGGCAAAGCTTTTTCACTCAGGGCCCAGAGCCTCTGGAACAACCTGCTTGAGGTTGGGGAAATAGGACTTCTCTTCTTAAAACATGACACTTTTATGGGAGAGCTTATTCTGAGTTCAGTTTAACTGGATTTTACCTGAGTAGTACTTCTGAGTGATATTTCTTTTTCTAATTTTACTGAAATCTGTTGGGTTATTTACTTTTACATTTGTTTGTTCTATTGTGTGAAGCACTTGTAACCTGGCTTTTCAAAAGTACTCGACAAATAAATATTATTAATGTTATACTGTATTATTATCACTATAATCAGGGTTGTAGGCAAGGCTGCCCCTGTCCAAATGGGGGCAATGGGTGGAAATTATTTATGCAGCCCACGATCAACAACATTTTTTTCGTTTAACATGGTAGTCTACACCATATATAGAGGATTACTCCGACGCAGCGGGCGCGTGTTCGACTCCCACCTGTGGCCCTTTACTGCATGTCATTCCCCCTCTCTCTCCCCTTTCATGTCTTCCCCAGCTAACAATTTTTTGACAACTTTGGTTGCGGGAACGTTCCCTGAAGGTTAGGTTTGGGTTGTAATGGAAAGTCGGTTTAACGTTTAACGTTCTTTTCTAACCTTTAGAGAACGTTCCCCTAACATTGCAAAATGCCCAAAAAATAATCTTTGAAACATAGTACACCTAGAGGTTAAGGTGTTGGCCACAAACTGCAACATCCTCTGTTTGCATTCAGCTTGGTTCCTTTGCTGCACGTCATTTCTCTTTCCCCCCTCATTTTCTGTCATTTATCTACTGTTGCTATCAAATAAAGGCATACAAAGTCAAGAAATACTTTGAGGTTTGTGTTAACAGAAGCGCAATATTTTTCTTGTGAATATTTATTTTTCTTTTATGTAAGTTGTTCTGGAAAACTAGCTGTCAAAAATGTAAAAAACTGTAATCGACAAGACATTTTTTCACCCTCAGCTCAACTGTAGCATTTCCTTCGTTACACCACTTGGTGGCGCTGAGGAGCGGTTTCTGTAACATCTGGCATCCTGCCGAGGATCAGAGCCACAAACCCTGGGAAAAGCAGTGCTTTGTCCATATAAGGCTGCAATCCATCCGCTTCCCTCTTCCTCCCCAGCTCCCTTCCTCCGTCTTTCTCAGACCTGAGGGATATTTACAGAGAGAGTGCCTCAGCCAGCCTGCCCTGCCTTATTAGGAGCTCAGCTTGTTGTCAGTACTTCTACCCTGCAGGACAGTGGTCCATCTCTCTGCTCTCAGATGAGACAAACAGATGGATGACTGCTGTTAACTTCACTTTAGTGCAAATGGACGTGAGCTCAAAGACAACAGGACTTTCACAGCTTTTTACCCAGACATCTACTGAGCACTAATCCAGCACATGTAATGACACTCATTTCTATTTTGTCAGTCAAGTCCCTCATGATGTACTGTCCACCTGGGACCAGCAGCAGTAGATGAATTTAACAGTCCAAACATACTGTAAATACATCCGTTTTGCCTTGTTTCCTCTGTTAAGCTCAATGTGTAGCAGCTGTTCGGATCATCTTTTTTTTTTTCTCCCCAGTGATGAAAGACATCTGGCTACTAGAAAACAGAACAACTGTACAAAGGATGATACAATGTGGCGAAGCAGCAAAAACAGAACACAACCAGTTGACCACAAATCTCAAAAGTGAGGACTCCATCAGTCATAGCACGTTACTAAGAAGCTGGAAATCCAAGTAGGATTCAGTGTCGTGGATGGGAATAATGTCAGGATGCATCCTTGTTAAAGAGTAATGTAATATTCAATCAATACTTTTGTGAACAAAAGGATGGAGGTGGAAACAAATTCTCATTGTACATAATAACCAGGCAGGCACTACAGACTTTTTTTATTAGGGTGCAGACATCCATTCAATATATTAGAAAACCAACATGTGAAGAAAGGCTACATGGGGTTTTACTTCAAAAAGGGGGTATTATTCAAGACTAATATTTATACACATATAATATACATAACCATGCTCCCTTGCAAGAGAGGACTTGACAATGAAAAACTATGAAAATAATCTTATCAATGGTAATAACCATGTGTGATGACCTTTGACCTTCAGCTATGGGTAACTTCTCCCTCCACTCAGTAAGTGAGAGGGTGCTGCTCTGAAATGAGTTTGACTGTCTGGAGGACGGGCAAAGCGTCAACGTACATTTGTTTTATAGCTTTGCAGAGAGTAAAGTGCTGTGGTCGACTGACCTGGTTCTGCGGTCTTTTAAGAGCATGGAGTGTGTCTGTGGTCACAAAAATAAAAATGGATGTGGGGAAGTGCATAGGTGGAGAGGTAGGTGGGTTCAAACACTTGCATGTGGAAACAAAAACAACCCAACAGAGTTTCGTGGACTTCCCCTTGTCATCAGGACGTACGTGCTGAATGTAAAGACAGGCCTGAAATGTGTTTCAGAGCTGTTTTTTACTACACCAAAATCTTGGTCACTGCTTGACAACACGTTAGATTTGAACTGTGAGTGGGGTAAATTTGTAAATGTGTGACGTGAGTGTGTTCACAAAAAAAAAAAAAAAAATACTAAAGTGGGAACTTTAAGGCCCAAGCTGCCTTGTGCGCTCGTGGAATGTGCATGGAGGAAATATGTGATGCACGCATAGGAATGTGTGTGCATGTTAGTGTTCCCCTGATGTACAGTCGTCGTAGATGTTTTGTGTGTTGCACCAGCCGTAGGCTTTCTGGCTGTTGTCGAGTCTCATGTTGCTACTGTGGGAGCCTCTCAACATAGCCACAGGCCTTCATGCCATAGGTCTTCCTGTGACAAATGGGCAGCAAGGCACACAAAAGCCACTCCAGCTGTTCACAGAAAGGCATCACAATCCAAGTTAAGCTGTGGTGTTCATGTACATAGGACATTCTGCTGCTTCTCTCCCCTCTCTCTCTCTCTCTCTCTCTCACACTCTTTGGCACTGGGAGGAATGTGTAGAAGCAGGGAGGGAGGGATGGATGGAGGGATAGAGGAATGGAGGGGGGTTCCCTGCTCTTCGTGTCTCTCTCTCTCTCTCCCCGTCTATTTGGAGAGTTTGCTGATGACACGGATCAGTGCTCCATTTTCATCTTTAAGACGCTGGTTGTCTGTTCTTAGGTCGACCAGAACCTGGTGGTAAAAAAAGTGGAGTACATGTTAGAACAAAATATAAAACCAGTTTGATGATTTATTTCTCATTTTCACGTAACTGGATTATGATACATAGGACGTTAAGATTATATATCATAGGCACACAGCAGCAGTTAACAATTATGCCAGGTGACCAGCAGAGACTCCAGTCAAGAGACTGAAGTTACCTTTAGACAGAGCCAGGCTAGCTGTTTCCCCCTTGTTTGCAGTCTTTATGCTAAGCTAAACTAACCGTCTGCTGGCAGTGGATTTATAATTACCATAAAGACACGCAACAAATAAGCATATTTCCCAACATGTTGAACTATTCCTTTGAAGAAAAGGACTTTACCTATTCATTCTGTATTACTGGAAGATCAGATGGGTTTGAGGTAGTTGTTAGGTAGGCAAACAGAAACATCCATTAATGTGAAAAACAACCAAATTTATCACATGTAACAGAAAACAATGATCACACCTCCTGAAAATAGGCTGTGAGAGGGTGTACTGTATTAAACAACTCCACAGTGTACCTCCACAACACTGCTGCCTGCACAAGCTAAAGCCAAGCTAATCAAGCAGAAGCATGCAAAGTGTCTGCGGCCGTGATAAGACTCGTATCCTCACCTTTAGCTCCTCCTCCAGCTCTGCCATTCGACGCTCCAACATCCTCCGGTCCTGATGTCAGGGAAACGTGAGGGAGAGTGGGGGGCAGAAAGAGGTGATGTAGAGAGGAAGACAGACCACAAAAGGTGAGTGAAAACAGGTAAGAAAGTGGTTCAAGTGGGGAGGAGAGAGCGTCAACAGACAGCAGGGGTGGCAGTAGTGAGGCAGATGAAGCTACAATAACAACAACAATAACAACCGGTAACACCATCAGCTGGGATGCATTACCTTTCTTTCCAGCTCCAGCAAGGCTGAACAGTCAGTGAAGCGCTCTTGCCTCTAATGGATACAACAAATCAATAACGTTAACATCACCACAACAGTTGCTTCACATGATCACTAGAAGGCCTGTGTTCAAATAGACTAGAATATCAAAGTGACTACCTGCAACGTCTTGATATGGATGTCTCCTTTGCTGATTTGTATTTCCAATTAAAGCGAGACAACAACCACTGTGTCCACAAGTGACAATTACAGGATGATGGTAAAGGGTAAAACACTGTTTAACACTAGCACAAGTAGTCATAGGGCCCTATTTTAACAATCTAATCACATGGCGTGTAGCGCATGGCGCAGGTGCGTTTAGGGCGTGTCCAAATCCACTTTTGCTAGTTCGAATGACTTTAGACCAGGTTTTTGTTGGCCAATGGCGCAATCACTTCCCGCTGCCTCAAGATAGCAATACGCCAAGAATTCACCTGAACACACCTCCCTGTAAGACCAGCACGCCCATGGGCGCAGAGATGGGCGCAGGTGCATTTGCTATTTAAACGACGTGGGCGCTGGACGGGAAATTGATGACTGCGTCGTCTTTAACTAGCAAAGACACTTGTGTCGGGCTTTGCGCTGCGCCGGGTGCAAGATATGGCCCATAAAGTTAACAATGTCAGCATTATCTATGTTTGCTAACATTAGCTAACTTTGGCCACCATCAGCTACTGGTCATACCAGACCAAGTAAGGCTGTAGAGGCACAAGCCAAGTGCACGGACACGAGCAAGGACGCATTAGTGTTGCTAATGAATTCGTTATTTCTAAGAGGATGACTGAATTAGTTCTTCATTTAAAAAGAATTTTAGCTTTAATGGCAACAATACAGATTAAACCAGGATAAAAAAAAAACCCAAAAAAAACACAGAGAAAGAGGTTTGTTTCCATCTTCAAAAATAGTATTTGGGATAAATAGAATAAGATTTGAGTAGACACAAAGCATGATGATGGCCACCTGAACTGAACATAGAAACAGGAATTCAAAGAAAAAAAGATGTCAATACTGGTCACAATTATAGAACCTGTCGACAACTGGTTTCACCACTGTAAGATGCTTCCTTTTGTCTTTGCATGGGAAGGATTACAATAACAGTTTGTGTTTAACTTGGTGTGTGTCGATGTCGTCACCTGTGTGGCCTTTTCCAGCTCCAACCTGGTCTGACTGATAAACCTCTGGGTGTCCTGCAGCTGAGACTGGAGCTGGCTGTTCTCTCTGGAGACCTCCTCGAACAACTGACACAAGCAAACACACTGAGTAGTAAATAACTGGGACAGACAAGAAAAACTAATTTTTCTGACCTCAATATCAGTTCGGTCTGCTAACCTTCTTAAAATCATTGGCGTCAGAGCCGTCTCCCTGGGTGCAGTCGTTAAAGGGCCTGAGTAGACGAGCAGAGCAGAGGTCAGAGACACCGCTATCATTGAGACTCTGCTGACAGAATAAAGAAAGAACTTGAGTTCATACCTGGAACTCAAGCGTTGGTCTGTCTGTAAACAAAGACAAGCAAACAAGTTATGTCTGGGATCTCACACACACACACACACACACACACACACACACACACACACACACACACACACACACACACACACACACACACACACACACACACACACACACACACACACACACACACACACACACACACACACACACACACACACACACACACACACACACACACACACCTGTGTATCCAGCCCACTGCCTGAAAACTCTTCCTCTCCACTGGGATCATTGTCATCACCCTGCAGAAGACAAAGACAATGCAACAGGTTCTTGTTATAAGACACTAAAGTCAAGTCCCAACATTACTGGTTTTGTTTATAAAAAGAAGTTTGTGGTGTTCACCTCCCCGGTCCTCTGTGCCTTCCTCCTGGCCCGAGCTTGTCTCCTCTCCCTGCGCTCCCTGGCCCATCGCTCTGTCTCGCTCTCCCCTGTGCTGGCCTCAACATCTGGAACGAAGCCAGACAGCAGTCGTTTAAGAGCAAATCAAATATTTTCACCAACACCATGTTGTCAAGCTCTACACCACATGTGTCAAACTCGAGGCCCGCGGGCCAAATCCGGCCCTTCGCAGGTTTTGATCCGGCCCGCATTTCAATTTAGGCTCACAATAAATTTAGGCCCACCTAGTTTTTGGTGCTTTTATTTTATTTTTTGACATTTTTGACGCCTTTTTGGGCGGTTTATGTGCTTATTTGCAATGCTTTAGGCCCTTTGTTTTCACGATATGGACGCTTTGTTCAATGTTTTGCCACTTTTTCGGAAGTTTTTGACGTGTTTTACGATGTTTTTGTCACTTTTTCAGACAATTTTGATGCTTTTTTCAATGCTTTAGGGACTTTGTTTTAACGATTTAGACGCTTTGTTCAATGTTTTGCCACTTTTTCTGAAGTTTTTGATGCTTTTTACGATGTTTTTGTCACTTTTTCAGACAATTTTGATGCTTTTTTTCCCTGCCTTTTTCCAACTTTTTTGGCGCTTTATTCAACCTATTTGTCGCTGGCTGAGGAACTGTTTCGCCAAACCTTTTTGGGGCTTTATGAGGCCCAACAGTGAGAAGACTACAGTATATGAGACATGGAATAATACAGTCAAAATTTAACTTTTTCTCTTAAATAAACACATGGCAATAATCTCTCCATGTCTGGCCCTCGATGGGATTCTCATTTTCCAGTGTGGCCCTCTGGGAAACTGAGTTTGACACCCCTGCTCTACACGTTTTGTTAGAAGAGGTCAGTGATGATGCGTACCTCTCCTGTCAGATGTCTGAGGGCGTGGAGTGCCGGCGGGCTGCGTGAGGCCCAGCAGGTCAGACTTCTGCAGACTGGCAATACGAGACCTCCAGCTCACTTCCTGTAAACACAGTATCCCCCGCTATGTGATGTCACGACATTATATAAGCGCAGCCAACATAGGCCTATAACTCTGATAAATGGCTCTCACCCCCTCCTCTCCCTTCTTCGCTTTTGCCTCCTTCTCTTTCTCCTTCTCTTCCTCCTCCTTCTTCTCTCTCCCTTTGTTGTCCGTCTTCATTGTCTTCTCTGCCTCCTGCAGATCTGTAAGCGTCACCCCCTTGATGTGATAAAAGAGAAAACACCGTCTTATGTACCAGACTGACACACAGTACTGTGCGTATTGAACATCTGAGTGGATCATGTCTGTACCTGAGTGGAGCGCCGGGACTGCCGTGCGTGTCTGGAGCGAGCCTTCCTCTGTGCCTCTGCCTCCTCGTCCCGCACTGGCGTCAGATATGATCTACACAAGTCACACTTTTAGATTCCACGCAGCACCATCAGGTCCACAAATTATAAAACGTAGACACAGACAGACACACAGAGACACACAGACACACACGCCTTGACTCACTTGCGCCTCTGCTTGGCCTCCTGTTCGCCTGTGGTCGTGCTCTGAGAGTGGGAGGTGGTGACGGCAGACTGATCCTTCTTTTCTGTCTGTTCCTGAGGAAGTCTAATAAAGAAAGATAAGAGGTGACTTTCAGATCTTTAAGACAAGCGAGGAAAATTAATTGGAAATTTGTATGAAGATGAAATACCTCTGGGCCAAGATACTATTAAGGCGGCTGAGTCCAGCAGAGCTTGTTCCTGTGCTAGCTGAGGTCACGGTGGAGTCATCCAGTCTCTTTCCATAAGATGAGCTAGAAACAAGACAAAGCCCATTGGAAACACAAAGGCATCTTTCACACACTCTCACACACACACACACACACACACACACACACACACACACACACACACACACACACACACACAGGGGGAATGTAATAAGCTGTGACACAGCAAGAATAAAAACCACACACAAACAGGAGAGCAAACAAGGAACAAGACGTGGCAGTGAGCAGCATGACTGACCTGTGTAGCAAAGAGGGGGTAGAACTAGTGAGATCATTCCCTGATTGACTATGAAGGCGCCGGGTGTAAGAGGAGCTACGACTTAGCCAACTGAGAGAGAGGCAGGATGACAAGGGCACATATGCAGTGACTCAGAAAAACACATTCTAGTTTCGCAAGTGCAGAAGCATATGAAAGCACCGGCCCACCTGTTGGAGTTGTCAGGGCTGCTGTCTGGAATACTTAAGAGTCTCCGTGTAGGGATGGGCGGTACCCGAGCGAGTCTCGGCTCCTGAGATCGAGGGGCGAGATCGGTTTATCAGTTATTTTATAAAAAAGAAACAGAAAAGCTTTATTTGGAGCCCCGTTCAATGTAGGTTAGATAGATAAATAGAACAGTAACTGGTTTCATGGCTGTATAAATCCTTGAATCATGTGAGCGCCTGTAGTGCGTACCTTGGTGTCGGCATCAGAGCTGAGGCGGGGGCTGGAGGCGGAGCGGGTCATGCCCACCACAGTCTCTGGAGGTCTGCTAGGGTCAGACAGTCCAGCTGAGCCCAGAGTCACCGAGCTGCCTGCCTTTCTCAGAGAAGTTCTCCAGGAGACCGGGGCCTCGGGGGCTGGGGGCTTGCCTGGGTCCTGCTACAGAGCCAGCAGAAGTCATCACTGTATTGTTCAGTATCGAATTCACACTTGATGTTCTATACCTATATAATAATATCTCAATACATTACCTTTTTTACTTGGCTTGCGGCAGTACTCGTTGACATGGAGGTAGGAAGCAGGCTGGTGGCGTTGCGTTTATTGTTCAAGTTGTTTATTATCTCTCGGTTTTTCGCTTTCTCTGCAACGGTGCAAAGGTCAAAAATAAATAAATCACTGGTAGAGTCATAAAAAAAAAAAAGTCATAAATATTAATAATTAACACAACAAAGACTCCCTTCAAAATACAGACAGCAGCAGCTTCGCTTACCCGACTCTGCGTCGCTCTCCGATTCGCTCTCCTCCTCCGAGCTGGAGCTGCTGGAGGCCTTCCCCTGGCTCTGCCCCGTCTGGCCTTCCTCCTCCTCGTCCTCGGCCGGGCTGCTCTGCAGGGCAGGAGGTGGGTGCTTCTCTCGCTCGTGGAGGCAGATCTTCTCCTTACTGCTCATACGAGAGATAGAAGTCCTGCAGGGGCGGGGCCAAGGTGGGGTGGAACAACAGGTGGCATGCAGGGAGCTGATCAGTGAGGACAATCATTCCACGTGCAGCCAATTAGAGCGAGCATGCGCTGATCAACACGCGGTGGGTGGAACAGTGGGTCACTTTCTGTGATGCCATGTGTTGCACTTCTGTCCTATCACTAGATCACCATTTAGCTATATGTAACTTCAACCTACAGCTTTTTACCTAATCAGTTATTTTCCACATCCATCTTTCCTCAATATGTGATGATGCAAACTTTACACAAAACCACAGGGATAAGATAGCAACAGAGCATCTACATAAATGTGTGTCCATCACATACTGTATACTACAAAGTACATGCTTTGTACTAATTATATAGTGCACTATTTTGGCTTTCAGTATGACATAGAATGTCACTTATATTGTGCTTCAAATTCTAAACTACTGCCAGTAAAACATTTTAAAACTTAGTGAGCAATGTGTTTAAGGGTCTTGATTTGTCAGTTACTTAATTTCTAGATTGGCCAAAAACAGATATTAGTCTTGTAATTGTAACCATAAACAATACTGCAATGGTTTATCCAGAAAATTCACTGCATAATAATAGATTACATATGGAGTGATGGAGAATTGTATCCATATTGCAAACCCCAACGAGCTAGTTATAAATGCTCCTTCAAAATATATTTTTTCTTAAATAATGCATTGTTTTATTCTCCTTTATTTGGCAGAGATGCTTTAGTAAGTTTATTACTGTTATCTTCTTTTTTGCAGTGTAGGACAAAAGCATCAAACAAAAGTAAGTAGTTAGGTGTTTTAGAGTATATATATATACACAAATTTTTTTTTTAATATATATATATATATTTAATTTATACTAAAAACAGTAACACTGAGTATTCAGTACGAAACTGGGGCACAGAATGGCACTGCCAGCTACATCTATCCAGTGTGATGTCAGTGGATAGAAGCAACAAGGTTCAAAGGAATGCTGGGACTCTTAACATCACATACCTGCATGCAAGCTACTAGTACTGGGATTACTGGCATTCAGCTGACGAACAGCGTAGCGTGTGCCCACATACACACACAAACACATGCCCACACACCAACACACTGGCACTGACCTGCGTGTGCGAACTGGTACCATGGAGATCTGCGGGCTGGTCTCAATAACAGGAGTCTGTTTCTCTTTCTCGCTGCGTAACTGAAGAGGAATATAAACACACATAAACAACGAGAACATTCGCCGCTGTAACACTATCAATCATATCAGGTTTATCTAACTGAGTGAGATAGTTGTGGAGCCTCTTTGAAGGCAGACTCACAGCGTTCTGCTTCTTCTGCAGCTCCTCCAGAGTGTCCGTCAGGTTCTCATCTGCTACATCCAGAGGTGTTTGGCCCTACAAGGACATTTACAGTGCATCATCAGTCATGGCACCAATAAAGGCTTCAACAGTCTACGCAGAGGAAAGGTGGTTAGTGTCGCGCTCACCACATTGTTGACGGCACCCATATCACACATGTTGTCAGCCAGCAGAGAGCACACCTCCTCCTGCCCCCAGTGAGCCCCTGCATGCAGGGGCGTCCACCCGTCAATGTCCCTGCTGTCCACGTCCACCCCACACTGTAACAGCACCCTGAAGAGGGGAGGAAAGATGGAGGGAAACCAACAGGAAGGGGAGAAGATGAGGAATACCCAGGAGGAGAGGCTATGAATAAAAGCTGTTTGACTTAGTGTAATACCAAATTAAGACAAAAGCTAACAAGCTGTCATGGCTCTCATGTGTGTAGACTGATTCTCACTTCAGGACTTCGATGTAGCCTTTGGCAGCTGCAACGTGCAGAGCGGTTGCCTTGGTATTTGGGTGAGGTGTGAGGGTGCCACCTCCTGCCAGCACCGCCATGGCATCCTGGAGCATGACCCTCTCCTCCTCCTTCCTGGCATTGTCCACGTCTATTGCTGTAATGCACATGTGAAACAGTGGCAATTGAAGAAACACACACACACACACACACACACACACACACACACACACACACACACACACACACACACACACACACACACACACACACACACACACACACACACACACACACACACACACACACACACACACACACACACACACACACACACACACACACACACACACACACACACACACACACACACACTTAAATGTTTGAAAACTTTAAAGGGGTGATAGAATGATTAGATAGGGTATTCCACACTGTTACTTAAGGTCTCCTAATAGGGTATGTAACATTGGATTGGTTGGGCTAAAATTGCCCGCTTGCTATTTAAATGGGCCCTTAACTACCCTGTGAATCTGGCCCTATTTGTAACAAGAGCTTTTCTTCCAAATATGGTATGGTCATGAATATTTAGATGAGCTGCGCGGTGACACTCACACATACATTGGACACAAGACAATGCAATGTTATACATTGTTTGTCTGCTATTTCGTTAGTAAATTCACTTCTGAGACTTTTTTTATGCGAAAAATCAACTATATAAAGCTCAAATATGGCCCTTTTACGAAAATTGATGGCTAATTGCAAATTTGGTAAGATGTGTCGGACTTCATAAGCTCCACACAGTCTGACGAGAAAGCCTGGGCTCGATAACCAGGGCAAAGTCACCGTTTCTGGGCTACTGGACTACCGGGGCTCGGGGCTCCGTGGAGCTGGCCGGCTGCCGGCATTACTAGAGTATATATATATTCGTCACGCCACTTATATTACAGCTACCCCAAGGTCTTATAAAGCTAACAATTGTGTCCAATTTCAATTTATTGCATTTTTGTGAATATGAGGGGTTTTGTTAGCTGCTAGTGTCCCTTCAATCCTATGGGTAAAGATTGCGGCTAGTTAGCTATACTTTCAGCATAACTAGAGTATATACGCACTTTGAATTTTGTCACGGCATGTATATCACAGTTACTCTAAGGCCTTACAAAGCTTAGCTAACACTTTTGTCCGATTTTAATTTAATGCATTTTTGTGAATTTCAGAGGTCTAGAAGGAGGCTAGCTAGCTCTCATTGATAGAGCTCCATCCAGCCGCAGGCTCTATCAATGAGACTCGCGGTCAAGAGGCGTTTATTTCCCTGATCGTTTGTTTAAATAACTCAACACACATATCCATTATAAGATTAACTGGAACCTGTTAACAGTATATACATTGAGCAGTATTGCAATTAGCCATCAATTTTCATAAAAACCTGACCTCTACATAGTTGATTTCTTGCATAAAAAAGAAGTGAATTTAGTGGTAAAATAGCAGATGAACAATATATATAATTTCTGAGATCTGCACGACCTATTCAGAAAACTACCTGATCTCAGATCAGTGGTGTAGCCTACGTAAATGTTGGGGCGTGACAAAGAGAGAGACTAGAGCCAAATAAGGAGGAGCCACCGAGTCAACTCGGTGGTTCTTTGAGATTTGCCCGTTTTCAGAGGCAGTTTCAAATTGTGCGATTTGCAGAGGAAAGAGATGTCAATGGGATTTTGAGGTTCTATGTATGTCCTATTTACCCACCAAACTGTCGTTATTCAACTATGACAAGATAAAATCAGTTTTGCATTCTTTGACCCCTTTAAAAAAATCTCTTGTCAGTTTAATCTACAGCACATACTGTGGGCTGCAGACAAAAGAAAATATTCAATTTCATTTCATATTAGTTTATTTATTATTTGTTACAGTGGTCATCTGTGGTTTCAGCTGCATGATGGATCTTAGCACTCTGTGTATTTGACAGTGATAAAGATACAAGCCTGGAGCCTTAGTACACTTTAGTACTATGAAGGTCACA